>NC_090325.1:72752443-73099731 GCF_035084215.1 Heptranchias perlo
ATATATTAGCAGTCCTGTGTAAATCTTCCTACTTGCCTCCACAAATATGCCATTAACCACAGACTCTTATATTCCTGCAACTCACAATAGCAACTTCTGCACCTTTCTGCGAACAATATCTGCATGCACAGCAAATTCTGAACACCATAATTCTATTCATAATGGCCCAGAACTTACTTACCTTGGTCGCCGCTCCGAAATGGCGTCCACCCCAATCGCCGTCAAATCCATCGGAGCAAGTTCGAGAATGCGCACATGCATATTAAAACCCGGAAATCGCGAACTTGCTCTGATTGGTTCAACGACGTTTTGACAGTCCCGAATTAAAGGGCCAACCATGCCACAGTCAATACAATCAAACCCAATCACAATCAGCAAACAATCACAAACTTACCCATCTGCCCAGCTGGAACGAAGATACTTACGCCACAAGAAGGTACGCTTGAAAATACCAGCCCTACACTACCTTTTAAAACCGTGGAGACTTATAATGTCTGCAAAACGACAAAAAAATAAATTTTAAAAATGCAGAATGTCTAATTATTCCTATTTTAATATTTTTTGATTAAAAAAATTATTAAAAAATAAAAATATTATTTTTCTTTTAACTTTTAATTCCTGTATGTTTCAGTACATTATAAATCATTTCCTTGCCTTTTTATAATAAGGTATGTTATTATGTTAAATTCTTATTTCAACTAACATAGAGACTGTCACTTTAAATGGATGAGTATTACTTGCCTGCTTGTGGGCTGGGCTTGTATTCCCACAGTCTTTGCACGCGCACATGGCCTGCGCTGATCTCGGAGCGCACCACTGGAGAAGATTTCAAAATTCAGCAAATGGACGTCGTGGCCAACGCAATGAGTACATTCGTACATTTTATCCGCAGGATGTGTGGAGATCCTTGCCACGCTGGTCGGAGCAAGTTCCGGCCCATTGTGCCGGCCTTTTGGTCGTAAACCTAATTTTGCAATTCTCTTAGGTGGCACTTGAGCAGCAGGAGAGGTGGCAGGCTGTTGTGTTCTCTTGAGATTAAGGTGGCCCTCAGCTCTCGACAGTTAAGTCCTGAGATGGATCTGCTGAAGCTGCGTCTTGTGGGTTACTGCCTGGGCAAGTGCAGGCACCAGAAGGGGCTGGTGGGAGGGCATATGTGTGCTGCAATACTGAGAGACAGCACTATCATCTATACCCATTCTTACCATGCCACTACTACTGACCACTGGCTTAGCGTGGTCACTGATTTGTGGGAAAGCAGACCTAGTGGTACTGAAGAAATCAGTGAAGCCCAGTCTCATGTCTGTCTGCAACCAGTCGCCAAGCTGTTAAAGCTCGAAGAGATAATCCTCTCCAATCTGGTATCCTAGGCCTCATGGCAACACTCTCAGCATCGATGGAAGAGGCACAAATTTCTCCTACAGCTTGTGCCATAGGGGCCTCTGCTGCAGAAGTCCCTGGTGCTGCCACATGCTCCATGGGGCCTGCAGAGTTATGTAACCGTCCCCTAATGTACTGCTGCTGATGAATTCCCCCACCTGAGCCACCATCTGATACGGCTCCCAGTGACTGCAGCAACACCTGATGCTCAGCTGGCATCCTTCTTTTTAAAGCAGGACCAGTGAGATCTAGATTCCCATGCTCTTCATCCAAGGGGTGATGCGTCCTAACTCTCTGGTCACCAACATCTTCTTTCTCATGTGCCAGTGCCAGCTGATGCTACTCACACATGCAGTGTGTGTCACCAGTGCACTCCCCTTTGACTCACTCACTAAGTCACCTGGACTGGACGTCTCTGAGCTGCTGCTTGGGCGGTATACAGTGCATGACGACACGTGCTGTGACACACTGGTAATGCTGGATGCAGTGGGCCTGTGTTTTCTTCCCCTAGCATATCTAGAGGAGGAAAGGAGGAAGAGAGGTTAGAATGATTTCCAGGGGAGTGGAGCACTCATCACTGACAGTACAAATGATATTTGGGTTTCATGATATAGTTCAATGACTATTAACATGGGAAGGAAGAGAAGCAGAATGTCATCATGAGCCAGCACGTACCACATGCCCTCTTACTCTCATATCTCCGACATCCTCTATGACCTCCCACCCCAGGATTTGGAGCACCTTCTCCTCCTAGGGTTTAGAGGCTAGAGGTTTGGAGGCCGCCGCCTGTTGCAGCTCTCTCCCAGCTGCAATGGGCTGTCTTGGCCTTAAAAAAATCAAAATCAGCCAGATTACTTTTTGTTACCATGACCTGATGTAGAACACAGCACATTATGGGTGTGATGACAGATGCCTGCAATAGGCAGTTATTCACTGTGCAAGGCTTTTTGGGAGGTGAATGCATGCAGGGATGTAAGTGAAGAAATGCTTGCAGGTGAAGGTTGGAGATGTGAGGGGCACCATGATACCTCATTGGCATTATTGCTAAGCAGTTCAAGCAGTGTAAGAGAGTGGGAGAGGGACATCATTGTTAGAAGTAGCCATGCACAATAAATTGCATTCATGGAAGATGTGACTGGTTTTACTTACCTTTCCTGACCTGGTGAGGTCATTAAACATTTTCCAGCACTGAGTGACTATGCATGGTGTGTTTGAGTTGGCACTCAGTACCCTGGCCATCTCCTTTCACTGTTTCTGAGCAGCTCTCTTTGGGCACTTGTGTCTCTCCATTCCCAATAGGGCTTCCCTCCGTTTTCCACAGCTGCATCTGAGAAATTGGTGGGGGGTGGGGGGTGGGGGGGGGGGAGAGGACGTGGTGGACTCTATGCTCTTCAACTGACCTCACAGATATTTTTTGGAAAAAAGATCCTTGGCTGCTCCAAAACTGATGATGGTGGCGGCGATGATGTATTCTATCACATCCCCACCCATTTTTAAGCCTCTGCTTTTTCTCTCCTACCCAGAATTACTAGGGGTAATGGAGCGACCAGTTAAAGCTTAAAGCTTTCCAAAATACTTGAGGATTTTTTTGAGAAGGTCTACCACCACTATGGTAACCATCGGCAATACAACTCTTCAGCAGGCTCCTCCATGCCCTCTCCATGTGGACTCTGCTGTCATAATTATGCTAATGAACTCAAGACTGGAAAGTCAGCCAGGGTCAGGGGCTCATGACAAGGGAGTTCTCCCAGTGGCTGGTCAACATTTGTCCCTCAACCTGCATCACTAAAACAGATTAGCTGGTCATTATCACATTGCTGTTTGTGGAAACTGGCTGTACACAAACTGGCTGTCACATTTTCTACATCACAACAGTGACTACATTTTTAAAAAAAGTACTGCATTGGCTGTGAAGTGCTTTCTGAGGTTATGAAAGGCTCTATGTAAATACAAACCTTTTCTTTCTTTCACATCTTTGTGCGGGACGAAAATCCCAACACACCAAAAACGCACCCCAATTCGGTAAAAGCTGAATATCTGGTCCTTATTTCCTGCGTCCCAGTGGGTGAACTCTCAATCAGTGGAATTCCTGAAGCCTGCAGCTTGCTTCAAATATTAAAATGAAGGTGACCCTCAAAGCTATGGTGGAGATACAAATTGATGTACTGAATTCCTATTTTCAAATGTGAACTTTACAACATGTCCAATTCCTAGCCAGATTTAAAATCAATGGCCAGGAAATCACAGCGCTGTGAATTGGGCACACTAACCTCCAAGTCCAATTCCCCGATTTATGCTCCCATCCAGTGAGACTCTGCAACAGAAGCAGGATTTCACAATTTCAAGGTTAGAGTTTTTCTAAACCGAGGTGATATATATCACCTCTTACAGTTGGGTGAACAGGACATGTGAACAGTTCTGAAGTATCAACTTTTTGAAAGGAATCCAAAATTTAATTAACTGAAGAGAGATCTCAAATGTAGTTAAAAGACGGTGGGCTATTTTAAGACCAGTCTAACATAAACCTACTCACGGAGTGGTTGCTCCACCAACTTTGCACCCGTTTTTGAAAATAGCACCTGGTGCATCTTCTCAAAATAATGCAATGCGAGGTTCAGTCAATGTTGGATTGTGTTCTTCTTTTGAAAAACTGAGCTCACAGTTCATCACTTCAACCATACAACGAATCTAGACTAAATGTGCTAGTTATTGTCACATGATATAAAATATTTCTAATCCTGAACAATATTGCCCCTCATCTTAGTCAGGAGAAAAACTCAAGTAGTACAATGAGAACCAATTAGTTTCCATAGCTTCGGAACAGGACTATTGTATTTAGTAAACACAAACGTAGTACAACTCCCCAATGGTTCAGCTGGTTGAGGCAGACGCTCGGAATTTCCTTGGAGAGTCTCCCGACCAGCCGCAGCAATTTTGGCTGAAGATCGGCAGAAACCCCATTTATACGGTGCATTTGGGATTTTTGCAGGTTTTCTGGCAGAGTTACAGGGGATGATTGGGAGAACCCCTGAGAAAATTCCTGGCAAATGAGCAGCTGAACCATACAAACCAAGAAGGATCAGGTTTGACACTGCCTGTGCTGCTAACTGATCTCAGCTGGGGTGGCAGTGGGGTTGCTACAATTTGCATTGGTGGTCCTGGGTTAGGGAGGGGGAAATCAGCCAGGGTTCTTGTTCCTGTGCACTATCCAGTGACCCTGTTTGGAAGTACATGTTTGTGGACAGGATCAGGCTTGGTTGCCTGCTGACACTCATCGTCTAGGCTTGCATATAAAGAATGGAGGGTAAACAGCACTTATCAAACAAATTATAGCAAGCAGTCAACACATTTAGAAGAGAAGGAGGAGAGGATGAAAATAGACAGAAAAAGCAGAAAAAAATAAATAAATGCAGGAATTTTTTTAGATGGATTACCATGACAATTAAATTTTCTGTGGTGGGCCCTAATGCCTCCAGAGATTCTGGTTCGTCCGCAGGCCTCCTATAATGGAAAGCTGTACCAGCAACATCAAATTTTCTTGGCCAGTCAATGGTCCAGGCACCATTTATGTAATATTCATCACCTTCAGATTTCAAAGCTACAAGTAAAATGTTCCAAATTATTCTCAAGACAAACTTCAACAACTTCATAAACAAATAAAAAAGAACACTATTAAATACATGTATTTTGCTTGTAATATAAAAGTGTACAACACTGATTAAAATTATTGTTTCATCAGACCAACTTACATGGTTTTTAAAAATTGATAGTTTGTTTAAAATTTATAGGACTTGCATTCAATTTTAATCCTTGCAAAGAAAGAAAGCAAATAAATTAAGCAAACAGCCCATCACCATATAGACACTTTATCACTAAAAACTCACCAATGTAGTTTTTTGACATTGCTAGTTCCCGTATTTCAATGTGAACTGATCCTCTTGGAATCTGGACTACTTCCATGTAACCTGAAAGCACAAATTTTAGAACATAAATTACTTTATTTAGATAGGAAGGCTGAAAGTAACTATTTTTTGTTATTCCACTTCTTTAAAGAAAAATTCAATCCTAATTGGTTTAGTAATGTATCTCCACAGATGTCGAATACAAAAAAAAATGCCAACATGCAGAGCTTAATGGAACTTATCTCAGAAGAGCCTGATCTAAGCAATGTTGTAACATGTCTCATTACCTAAAAAAGGATATACTTGCCATAGAGGGAGTGCAACAAAGGTTCACCAGACTGATTCCTGGGATGGCAGGACTCGTATGAGGAGAGATTGAGTAGACTAGGCCTGTATTCTCTAGAGTTTAGAAGAATGAGAGGTGATCTCATTGAAATGTATAAAATTCTTACAGGGCTCGACAGGGTAGATTCAGGGAGGATGTTTCCCCTGGCTGGGGAGTCTAGAACCAGGGGTCACAGTCTCAGAATAAGGGGTAGGCCATTTAGGACTGAGAGGAGGAGAAATTTCTTCACTCAGAGGGTGGTGAATCTTTGGAATTCTCTACCCCAGAGGGCTGTGGAGGCTCAGTCATTGAGTACATACAAAACAGAGATCGATAGATTTCTAGATATCAAAGGCAACAAGGGATATGGGGACGGTGCAGGAAAATGGCGTTGAGGTAGAAGATCAGTCATGATCTTGTTGAATGGCGGAGCAGGCTCTAGGGGCCGGATGGCCTACTCCTGCTCCTATTTCTTATGTTCTTATAAAACAGCTGAGAAAAGGGACACAATGATCTGAATATTCCTATGGAAAAATGATTGTATTTATTTTTTTTATACAGTTAAGGCTCATATCCTTCCATGTAAATGAATTCCTAAATGCTAATCGACAGCAATCCTTTCTTTTCAGTTTCTTCCCAACTGTCCCCTTCATCTTTCTGGTGCAAGTCTTTCTAATATATAATGTCCCATTCATCCACACTGTTTTACCTACATCTCTGAGGTTGTATGTTTCTTTGCACTTGTGACATGAACCATTTCTCAACCATTTCCATTTTTTACTTTTGTGCTCGTCAAAATAAGGAATGCTCAGTACTGGGGAATGGAAAACTTTTCTCCTGCTTCTGCATCCAGTGTCGGCAACAAGCACTCCTGGGGCAGGCAGAACAAATAACCAGGTTATGTAAAGGTCCCTCTGCTCTAGCGTTGAATTTCATCTCGGGGCCGGCCCATTTTTCGGCGGGAATGGGGTGGTAGCAAGACGAAAATTGCAAAATCAAATCACACTGCCGACTTCCCGTCCACTGCAATTTTGGAGGGTGTCATGAAATAGGTGTCCAAAGCCCCTGCCCGAAACATGTGGGAGGCTCATTAATATACAGTCCTCACTGTTTATAGTGGGTGCACTGCTGTTAAAAGCGAAGTAACCAAGATATTTTTTTCAAAAAGGAAATCTCCACTAAACAACTGCCTCAACTATTTAGGAAGATAAGAAGATAGGAACAGGAGTAGGCCATTTAGCCCTTCGAGCCTGTTCTGCCATTCAATGAGATCATGGCTGATTAGTAACCTAACTCCATACACCTTTGGTTAACAAAAATCTATCAATCTCAGATTTAAGATTAACAATTGAGTTAGCATCAACTGCTGTTTGCAAAGGAGAGTTCCAAACTCCTACCACCTTTTGTGTGTAGAAGTGTTTCCTAACTTCATTCCTGAAAGTCCTGGCTCTAATTTTTAGGCTATGTCCCCTAGTCCTAGACTCCCCAACCAGCGGAAATAGTTTCTCTCTATCTACCCAATCAGTTTCCCTTAATATCTTGAAAACTTTGATCAAATCACCCCTTAATCTTCTAAATTCCAGGGAATACAACCCTAGTTTGTGTAATCTCTCCTCATATTTTATCCCTTGGAGTCCAGTATCAGTCTAGTAAATCTACGCTGCACTCCCTCCAAAGCCAATATATCCTTCCTACGGTGTGGTGCCCAGAACCGAACACAGTACTCCAGGTGTAGTCTAACCAGAGCTTTGTATAGATGTAATGTAACTTCTACTCCCTTGTATTCTAGTCCTCTTGATATGAAAACCAGCATTCCATTAGCCTTTCTGATTATTTTCTGTACCTGTCCATGACATTTTAATGATCTATGTAAATGGACCCCGAAGTCTCTTTGGACCTCCACTATTTCGAGCTTTTCACCATTTAGAAAGGATTCTGATCTATCCTTTTTAGGTCCAAAGTGGATGACCTCACACTTGCCTACATTGAAATCCATTTGCCACAGTTTTTCCCATTCACTTAATCTATTAATATCTCTCTGTAATTTTATGCTTCTATTTACACTGCTTACAATGCTGCCTATCTTTGTGTCATCGACAAACTTGGATAGGTGGCTCTCTAGCCCATCATCCAAGTCGTTAATAAATACAGTGAATAGTTGAGGCCCCAACACAGATCCCTGTGGGACAACACTAGTCACATCCTGCCAATTTGAGTACCTGCCTATTATCCCTACTCTGTGTCTCCTGCCGCTCAGCCAATTTCTTAATCAGGTTAATAATTCGCCCTCAATTTCATGAGCTTCAACTTTAGCTAACAGTCTCTTATGAGGGACTTTATCCAATGCCTTCTGGAAGTCCATATAAACAACATCCATAGACATTCCCCTGTCTACTACTTTAGTCACCTCTTCAAAAAATTCAATCAGGTTCGTCAGGCATGACCTACCCTTTACAAATCAATGCTGGCTCTCTCTGATCAGCTGAAAATTTTCAAGGTGTTCAGTCACTCTATCCTTAATTATAGACTCTAGTAAGTTCCTGACAACAGATGTTAGGCTAACTGGTCTATAATTTTCTGGTTTCCCCCTCTCGCCTTTCTTAAATAGCGGAGTGACTTGTGCAATTTTCCAATCTAAAGGAACGGTTACTGAATCAAGAGAACTTTGGAAGATTATAGTTAGGGCTTCTACAATGTTCTCACCTACTTCCTTTAAAATCCTGGGATGGAAACCATCTGGTCCTGGGGATTTGTCACTCTTTAGTGCCATTATTTTCTTCATTACTATTAATTTGCTTACGTTAATTATGGTGAGTTCCCATCCCCAATTGTTAGCCATTGCATTCAGAATCTCACCTCTAAGGTAATCGCACTTTCACGAGGTGTGAATAGCTGAAGACCTGATTTTGCCTAATATCAACAGTGCCTTTGTAATTGACTCCTTTCGTAATGGCAAATGGTTAGTGCCATTTGTCTGATATAGGTGGCTGCCTGCAATAAGTGTGGACAGTGTAAGTGGTGGAGACTGTATTTAAATCAGGGTGCTATGACATATTTAGGACCTCGATGGAATTTTGGGCTTCCATGAATGCTCTTCCTGGCCGCATAAATATTGTTGCGGCTGCTGCTAGTCCCTCTGAGATCCCTCCACCCCTGCTGTTGTCTGCTCCCCATCCCCTTAAGGTGTTCCAGCTGGTTCGGCTCCGTAGAGGAGCCTCTGAATTTCACAAACCCTCCTCCAAATCGATTGGTGAACTGCCTGTCATTTAGCACTGACAGCTTGCCAATTTTATTATAATGTGGCCCGATTACCAAAATCAATTTGGCCAATTGTCTGCCTGAATTGAAAATTATCCCCTGCATCTCAACAATGGCCAACAAATTTGACTTGTGCCCAAAACGAACACAAAGTGAGCAGAACAACGGTTCAGTGCGCCAGTCCATGTTGGCCTGAGGCTAGAGCCAAATTCGACTTTGGGTCTCCTTTAAATGCTGCTGACGAGCCGCGGGCGCCAAATTGGCATCCTGCTGCCGCTCACCGGTCGGAGAGGGTGATAAATCGGCCAGCTGCTACAGTGAGCCAGCCAGCAGATGGGGGTCAGGATGAGGTGATCTCCAGTAGTGGGACGGAATTTTTTTTGTGGGTCCAAGAGGAGCACGCTTGCTTCCCCTGGGCCACAAAAATAAAAATTGAAAACTTCCTGGGCCCTTTTTTCAGCGGCCTCCAGCGGTCCATTTAGGGATCGCTGGTTAGGCTATTCAACACCTGGTACAACTGTGCCCATTTGTACCTGAATTTCACATTTGGGATCCTACAACCAGCGCAGGGCTCCTATTTGCATAATTAAGGAGCCTAACATCTGTTTCAAGGCGGGCACCCTGGATGACTAAAAGTCACCCGAGCCAATACGATATCCGGCGCACTTCTGGCATAGTTCGGGCACGGCAGATCATGACACAAAATTCAGAGGTCTAAAGCCGATTTTACAAATAGGAAAAACAGGCAGCCTTGAGTTGAATTTCTCCCCAATTTGTCTTAACTCCATCCTCAGAAAAACATCTACCACACCAGCGCAATTTTTTCTCCATTTCCCAGATCAGTCATCCTTGTGACCTCTCTGAATGACAAAACCAATTTGGTGCCAATGAGTCAAGTTATAGGCACTGTTGTGCTGTGTATGCATGCCCACTAGAAACTGAGCCAAGGCTGGCCAAACCCAACTTTTTCACTAATAATTTATTTATTTCTGCATGATGTATTATCTGCTAAATTGTCAGTGTTTTGCAACAGTGCCAGGACTGTTATTATTCAAGCTTTGCATATGTTTATGGGATTCGGACAAATAAGTACTTTCAAAAGCTGAGCTTCATAAGTTTATTTAGGCTTCAGTTTGTCCATATTATCTGCATCTTTGTTAATGGTTTCTGGATAAACCTAACTTAAATCGGATCTTTTTTGTGCAACTTACATTTTCTGGGCACGACATTCATAAGCAGACAAAGTGATCAACTTGTTCCAGCTTTCATCATTAATCCTGATTGTTAAAAAAATTGTATTGGATACTACCATTCCTGTGGACTTTTTTGGTATTAATTTCACAAGTTGCACATTTTTGCTTTCCAGCTGACTAGGTACTAAACAACTTCAACTGCATCTGCTAGAAGTGCAACGTTGTTTGCATACCTAAGATTATTAGTCATTTAGCCAACAAGCTTTACCCCCCCACAATCAGTCATTTCTAGTGCTTGTCTTAGAACAAGTTGAACAGGACTGGGTAGATTATGAAGCCCTATCTCAATCCTTCTAAATCACCAACTATTCCATCTGTTATCTGCTTTGACTGCACATTTCTCTGTGGTACAGAGCGATTGTAAAGGACTGATTGTGTGAGATGGAAAACACAGCTGCTAGTGTAAGCACATAATCTATGCAGACAATGCAGTGAAACACTGAATGCTGTATTGTTGGTAGCACCATCCTTTAGATGAGCTATTAGGGCCAATTCCCTGATTACGGGGAAAACGTGGCCAGCATTAGTATGTGCTCCCACACTGATAGAGTAGGCTGCAGGCCACTCTGGATTCAGCTTTTTCTTGTGCACAGGAGCTGTAACAACTGGTGGACAGGAAGAAAGGAGTGCAGCAGCTCTTTAAGGGCTGCTGCTGTTAAAAAGCTGCTATTTAATTGTCATGGAGCCTGACTGTTCTGGCATACCACTGTGAAGATAATAGGGTGGATTTTCCTCCCCATCTCTGCCCTGGAATTAGACAGGAGAGAACACCCAAAGTGCACTACTCCTGTCCAGCCTTGGGATAGTTAAGACTTCCTGCTCCAGGCAATTTACATGCCCGGAGGTACACTTGATGAAGGCCTGCTCTCTGGCAAGACCTAGGATCAGAGGAAGGGGCAGGAAAGGTGGGTCTCCCAAGCAGACAGCTGAGTGTTGGGCCTTGTCAGTGAGAAGATTCTGATTGCATCTAACAATCTTGGAGCCAGGGCACAGCGCTATGTTCTTTAGGCAACCCCTGTCAGCAAGCCAACAAACAGGAAAATGAGGCATGAGGTTGGAGACCTCAGGTTAAGTGAGAGGGCAAGAAGATGGCAGATGGAGTATAATGTGGGGAAATGTGAGGTTATTCACTTTCGTAGGAAGAATAGAAATGCTGAATATTTTTTAAAAGGTGAAAAACTATTAAATGTTGGTTTTCAGAGGGATTGGGTGTCCTCGTGCAAGAAACACAAAAACATAGCATGCAGGTACAGCAAGCAATTAGGAAGGCAAATGGCACGTTGGCCTTTATTGCAAAGAGATTGGAGTACAAGAGTAATATAGAGCTCTGGCGAGGCCACATCTGGAGCACTTGTATATAGTTATGGTCTCCTTACCTAAGGAAGGATGTACTTGATTTAGAGGGGATGCAATGAAGGTTCACTAGATTGATTCCAGGATGAGTGGGTTGTCCTATGAGGAGAGATTGAGTAGAATGGGCCTATATTCTCTGGCATTTAGAAGAATGAGAGGTGATCTCATTGAAAAGTATAAAATTCTTAGAGGGCTTGACAGGGTAGATGCTGAGAGGCTGTTTCCACTGGATGGAGAGTCTAGAATTAGGGTCATAGTTTCAAGGTAAGGGGTCAGCCATTTTGGTCAGAGATGAGGAAAACATTTTTCACTCAGAGGATTGTGAATCTTTGGAATTCTCTATCCCAGAGGGCTGTGGATGCTCAGTCGTTGATTATGTTCAAGACTGAGATCGATGGATATTTGGACACTAAGGGAATCAAGGGTATGGGGATAGGGCAGGAAAGTAGAGTTGAGGTATAAGATCAGCCATGATCTTACTGAATGGCGGAGCAGGCTCGAGGGGCCATATGGCCTACTCCTGCTCCTATTTCTTATGTTCTTGTGAAAGTAAACAATTGAATGCCATGATGGGGGGACTCAAGGGTCTTTCTGAATGGGTGAGTTGGAAGGCTTTCTTCATTCTCCAGAACTAGCTGTGCATCTAGCCTAGCTGTTCCAGTACAGCTACAACACTGGCATCTACCCGACAATGTGGAAAATTGCCCAGTTATGTCCTGCCCACAAAAAGCAGGATAAATCCAATCTGGCCAATTACCGCCCCATCAGTCTACTCTCAATCATCAGCAAAGTGATGGAAGGTGTCGTCGACAGTGCTATCAAGTGGCACCTACTCACCAATAACCTGCTCACTGATGCTCAGTTTGGGTTCCGCCAGGACCACTCAGCTCCAGACCTCATTAAAGCCTTGGTCCAAACATGGACAAAAGAGATGAATTCCAGAGGTGAGGTGAGAGTGACTGCCCTTGACATTAAGGCAGCATTTGACCGAGTGTGGCACCAAGGAGCCCTAGTAAAATTGAAGTCAATGGGAATCAGGGGGAAAGCTCTCCAGTGGCTGGAGTCATACCTAGCACAAAGGAAGATGGTAGTGGTTGTTGGAGGCCAATCATCTCAGCCCCAGGACATTGCTGCAGGAGTTCCTCAGGGCAGTGTCCTCGGCCCAACCATCTTCAGCTGCTTCATCAATGACCTTCCCTCCATCATAAGGTCAGAAATGGGGATGTTCGCTGATGATTGCACAGTGTTCAGTTCCATTCGCAACCCCTCAAATAATGAAGCAGTCCGAGCCTGCATGCAGCAAGACCTGGACAACATCCAGGCTTGGGCTGATATGTGGCAAGTAAAATTCGTGCCAGATAAGTGCCAGGCAATGACCATCTCCAACAAGAGAGAGTCTAATCACCTCCCCTTGACATTCAACGGGATTACCATCGCCGAATCCCCACCATCAACATCCTGGGGGTCATCATTTACCAGAAACGTAACTGGACCAGCCATATAAATACTGTGGCTACGAGAGCAGGTCAGAGTCTGGGTATTCTGCGGCGAGTGACTCACCTCCTGACTCCTCAAAGCCTTTCCACCATCTACAAGGCACAAGTCAAAAGTGTGATGGAATACTCTCCACTTGCTTGGATGAGTGCAGCTCCAACAACACTCAAGAAGCTCAACACCATCCAGGACAAAGCAGCCCGCTTGATTGGCACCCCATCCACCACCCTAAACATTCACTCCCTTCCCCACCGGCGCACAGTGGCTGCAGTGTGTACCATCCACAGGATGCACTGCAGGAACTCGCCAAGGCTTCTTCGACAGCTCCTCCCAAACCCGCGACCTCTACCACTTAGAAGGACAAGAGCAGCAGGCACATGGGAACAACACCTCCTGCATGTTCCCCTCCAAGTCACACACCATCCCGACTTGGAAATATATCGCCGTTCCTTCATCGTCGCTGGGTCAAAATCCTGGAACTCCCTTTCTAACAGCACTGTGGGGGAACCTTCACCACATGAACTGCAGCGGTTCAAGAAGGCGGCTCACCACCACTTTCCCAACGGCAATTAGGGATGGGCAATAAATGCCGGCCTCGCCAGCGACGCCCACATCCCATGAACGAATAATGAAAAAAATTCTTGTGGTGTTGTGAACACCCTGAAATCTTTGGGAGGTTCAAACCATAAATTTTAGGCAGCTGGGTGAGGTCTTTGTTTTTAAACTTGAATCCTCATTGAAGGCTTCCTTTGCTCACTCGTCCTACCTGTGCTCACTCGTGCTATCTGTGCCTATGTACAGTGGACGTTCAAAATGTCCAAATGAAAGTCACAAGGGTGTAGTCAAAATGCAACTAAGCCATCGAGAAAAAATATTACCTGTTTCTATGTTCAATATCTTCTGCTGGAAATGAGACAAGTTATTCGTTATGCTTGACTGAATATAATAATATGATATTCTAAGCAAACAGGTTCCAGGTAGGAATAATGTTTTGATTAAATGTCAAACAGGTCCACTTTTCACAGCAAAGCAGTAATACTCTAGTGTTCTGAAATTGGCACGTTACAAACGCCTTCATTTAATCAGAAAGTCATTTGACTGTCATAAATCATCAAAATTCAAGGAAAAGAAACACTTCGTGATGTTATCCAAGAAGAAAAATTATCTCTATGGTACAGTACTTGACTATTGAATGTCAGAAAATCTATTTTGATTGCTGAATCTTGATTATGTCCACCTACCTCCTCGAGGGAGGGAATCATTGAATAGACCTTCCGTTGCTTCACAAGTGCTTCCATCGCCCCCACAAACGCGACATCTGTCTTCTTTTGCATCAGAGCCCAAAATGTGATCGCAGCCTACATGCTTTAGACACAAAGAAATAGATAAATCAAAACTGTTGAGCTATCACTGTAACACTGATTGAAATAATGGAAATTATTTATGGCTAACTCATGCAGACAAAACCATATAAAACATCAAATGTAAAGCAGATTTTTTGTATGGTTTCCAAAAGAAAGTGTTACATATTCTTCATATGTTTAAATTTAAGCATCATTTTTCCCTCCCTATTCTCCTAAATACATTAACTCCTTTCTAGGGAACGGTACCATGGACACTGGCCATTCCCTGGTATCTTGGCCAAGTGCCCATTATTCATGTGTGAGCCTTAACAATACGTGTTGGCATGTTATTTGATGGGGCTGGGGGTGAGAGAGAGGTATTAGAACCGAGGCTGATCCTTTTCTCACAAAACATCCACGCATGATCACTTCCAACATGGGTCACTGAGTACTGATCAGAAGCAGAAACTTTTGATGATTTCTCCCCTCCCCGAGCCTAAGGCACTGAAGCTTATTGTCGTACCCCTAACGCCACCCCACTGAGATCAGCTAACTCAGCACAATTCAAACCTGATCCTTCCCGGTCAGTTTGGATCAGCTATTCAATGGATAAACTCGCTGAGCTATCAGGGAAAGTCAAGCATAGCAGACTTGACACAAGTGACCATAAAAGCAAAATAAATCTGTGGGAATGAAGTAGGCCTTGAATGCATAACAAGAGATTCACAGACAATACTCAAGGTATGTATGCAATGGGAAAGTTTGTTATGCTTTAGATTGTGTCTGTAGGTTGCTGAGTGCTGATCAGTGATTAATGTCAGGCATCACATTTGCACGTATCATATATGCCAGAAACCAAGCTCAATGACCTCATGCATTGCCTAATCTCCTTCCTAAAATATAATTCTGCAATGCACACATTATGATTATGATGTGCAAGGTCCAGGGTGATCGGGCTCTGATCAGAACAATGACCTCATGCTTGTGCAAATTTAGTATTATCCAGAATCATGTACCTTTTAAGTAATCTGGGCATTTGATTTAACAAAAATCCATGACCCTTTTTAAGGATGTCACCACAGTGAGGGGAAAGCCACACAGTCTGGGGCACCAGCAAGCTCGTTTTACTAAATTCAGTTACAATGCCTTGAACTTCGTGATGACAGAAAAACAGCTTTTCCTTTGTGAAAGGTTTAAAGTCCATTAAAATAAATAATTTTATTTCTTAATACAAAAATAAGTCAGGATTTACATTTGTATAATTCTGCCATTTGAGGTGCAAAACAAATCTGTTGGACGGATTTAATGTATTTTTTAAATGGACAAGTAAAATGTTGAGTGTGCACAATTTGATCATTTTCAGATTAGACAGCCACCATCTGAATTCCTGGACCCGAAATTTCATGACTGTTGATTAGTTAAAATATTTCATTGTTTTCCAGTTTCATATTGATTTACATATTGGTTGAGTTGTTTTGTTGATTTGGTATTTGCAAAAACAATAGGTTTTGGTATGTAGGAACCTAAGGGGAAGAGGAAACCAAAAATAATGATAAGAGCTAATTTTTTAAAAAACATTGTTCACTCAAACTTTCTTCACTTTCTAAAGAATGTAACATTAGGAAACCTTCAAAATTAGGTTAATCTTCTGTCAGCTGAATTGTATCATTCAGCAGTTAAGCCTAATCACAATGTAAATACATTGATAATTTTAGAGTAAAGGTCTAACCTTTGCCCTTTACTCCTTATGTATACTTATTTGATAGGAAAAAAGAGCAAGGGATAGTTCTGAGAACCAGCAATTAAAATGTGACCTTTCCCCATTTGTGGCAAACATCCTGAACATTAACTGCTGCAACATTTCTTTCACCAAAATAAACGTTTACAAGAACTTTCTTGTAGAACTAACGTAATCCCTAGTAAAACATCCTGGAATATTTGTCAAGCTCCAACAATGTAACAGTGAATGAAAAGAGCAGAGGGATGATTTCTGGAACATTTGCCGTTCCATGTGGCTATCTGCAGTATTTATTTGTTCTGTGTGTGAGCCCTGTGGAGTTTGTGCAGGTGCAGATTATCTTTAAAAGCGTCATTTGTGGATACACAAGGGATTTACAGATTTCCATTCGGGTAGCTGGGGGGAAAGGTACATACAAAAACCCTGTTGCCCCCAGTTCTATGCTTTGTGGCGGTTACAATCATAAGAAGTACCATAAGGTTTTTTTTTGGTTTCTTTTAATCAAACTCCCTGGTGCTCCAATGGGTTAGCTTAAAGACTTAGTTTAAATACTTTAAAACATGCAAGTCAGCAGGTTGTGACTTCTTAAACTTGACGATGAATTTCTTCTTGTTGCTGGCAGTAACATTGACATGAACCTCCATTGCATTACTGCAAAGTCATTTACATTGATCCATCCCCAGGGTTGTGGATGCTACAGAACCAGGGGAAGACATGAAAAATTCCAATATTGGTGAACTCCAAACTCTTCTGTAATATAGGAGAGATTTTCAGAAAAGTTGTGGAGAAAGTAAAACCTTTTCATAATCAGGCTATTGAAGTACAAGGTTTATTCATACACTAATCCACTAAAGTAATTTAGAGAGGGAATCTCACCTTCACCACCTCTTTATCAATCAATGTTACAAATAATTAACATTAACTATAGTGTCCTTCCCCCTTCGGTCTATTTTTAATTAAAAACAAAATAATCTTTGTTTACATGATGAGTACTGATGAGTTCCCTGGGGAATGAGCTTAGAGGATATCAATTAGCATCACACAGGTCAACAGAGATGATCACTGAGCCACTTGGGTTAAAGTTTATCTTAACTTATACATTCATTTAATCCTTATTTTTCTTCGAAGTCATAGCTTAATTGCAGCTCCAAACATTGAGGCTCTACCCTCAACTGATGTAAATGTCCCGTTATGTTGAGCATAGAGTACTTCATTGGCTATAAAGCACTTTGGGACATCCTGAGGACGTGAAAGGTGCTATATAAATGCAAGTCTTTCTTTCTTTCTCACTATATCGATCGATCGCTCAATCTCTCTCTATATATATATTATATTGTGTATATATATATATATATATTATATATACTGCATGCATGGATCTAAATGCTTTTCTGTAACCCTCTTCATCCTCCCTTTCGCCAAAGGGAAACACAATAAACAGTAGCATGAACTGTCAGGATCATACGCCAGACACGAGACTGACCTATGAGAAATGCATATCAATAATAAAAGATGTATATACACTGTATGCACATGGATGTCTCCAACAAGAGAGAGCCTAACCACCTCCCCTTGACATTCAATGATGTGGAGATGCCGGTGATGGACTGGGGTTGACAATTGTAAACAATTTTACAACACCAAGTTATAGTCCAGCAATTTAAAATTTAAAATTTAAAATTGCTGGATTTAAAATAAAATTGCTGGACTATAACTTGGTGTTGTAAAATTGTTTACAATTGACATTCAATGACATTACCATCGCTGAATCCCTCACCATCAACATCCTGGGGGTCACCATTGACCAGAAACTTAACTGGACCAACCACAAAAATACTGTGGCGACAAGAGCAGGTCAGAGGCTGGGTATTCTGTGGCGGGTGACTCACCTTCTGACTCCCCAAAGCCTTTCCACCATCTACAAGGCACAAGTCAGAGTGTGATGGAATACTTTCCACTTGCCTGGATGAGTGCAGCTCCAACAACACTCAAGAAACTCGACACCATCCAGGACAAAGCAGCCTGCTTGATTGGCACCCCATCCACCACCCTAAACATTCATGCCCTTCACCACCGGCGCACAGTGGCTGCAGTGTGTACCAACTACAAGATACACTGCAGCAACTCGCCAAGGCTTCTTCGACAGCACCTCCCAAACCCACGACCTCTACAACCTAGAAGGACAAGGGCAGCAGGTGCATGGGAAGACCACCACCTGCGCATTCCCCTCCAAGTCACACACCATCCTGACTTGAAAATACATCGTCGTTCCTTCATCGTCGCTGGGTCAAAATCCTGGAACTCCCTACCTAACAGCACTGTGGGGGAACCGTCACCACACGGACTGCAGTGGTTCAAGAAGGCGACTCACCACCACCTTCTCAAGGACAATTAGGGATGGGCAATAAATGCTGGCCTTGCCAGCGATGCCCACACCCCATGAATGAATTTTTAAAAATGTATTGTTGCATGCATATCTTCCTTCTATATATACATTCCCCATTTTAATGCACTTGATTGGAGTGACCAGAAGAGAAGGCCAATCTCAGGTAAAATGGGTTAAAACCACTAAACAGGAGGACGAGCATGTTCATGACGATAGGAAGCAGTTGATGGTTGTGCTTTATTGCCACTGTAAATTTGTAATGTGAAGCACACTTTTGTGTGTACTATTTGGATTTTTGCTTTTGACTCACTTAAGAAGCATACAGAAGGAGGACATTCAGTCCAATTCACCAATATTGGCTCTCTGAAAGAGCTACGCACAGTATCATTCTCCTACCCTTACCATACACCCTTTTATATTCTTTTTTCAACTATTTATCCACTTCCCTTTTAAAAGTTATTATGGATTCTGTTTCCAGCACAGGTTCTAGTAGAACATTTCATGTCCTAACAACTATTCTTTTGGTGAAGACTTTAACTTTATGCTCTCTATTTATGGACTCACTAACCAGTGGAAATAGTATTTCCCTATTTACCTTATCAAAACCCCTCATAATTTTGAACACTTCTATCAGACCTCCTCCTAGCCTTTTCTCTTCTAATGAAAAGACTCCCAGTTTCTCTACTGTCTCTAAAGCCCCTCATCCCTGGTGAAGCTCTTAAAAGAAAAAAACATCAAAAGCGCGGATATCATTTATTCCAAATGAGCTACATTTGTCATGTTTAAAGATGCAAATGGGAACAGAATTAGCCAGGTTTTTTTTTGATTTGGCTCCCATTTACAACAAAGAAGAAGGAATTTATAAGTTTACACACCGCTGAACTCAATAATTCCTTACAGCCTTCCATGAAATGGTACTAAAGGTGTTAAGGAAATGTGACACTATTTCTGAATGGTTTAACAATAAATTATATCCAACCTTGCACTCTCCATTGATACAGATGTCCAGTGAGTCTGCATGGCAACGAGTTCCATCAATAACTGCAGGAGCCCGTTCAGTGTAAAAATTATATCCTTCAGCCAAGCAGTTTAAAGCACATGGCTTAACACCACCTGTTGAATGACAACAAAAGTATTTAAATGTAAAACAAAGCAGTGCAGTGCATTAACATTCTCGAAATGTAAAAACTCACAAAGCAACATTTCATACAGGTGTATTCAGCTCTAATCTTCTGAGTGAACATGTGTCCCATATAATCAGAAAAATAAATATTGCGATTAATCCTTATTCTGTTCTTAATTTTCTCCCACCTCTCCCGGAGCCCATTACTGATGCTAGGGTGTAGCTCCACTGGCAGTGGCAGCATCATAATACCTCATCCAAATGACTATTGATCATATGCAAGCCTAGACAATCAGCGATAGGTTTTAACTTTCGGTTGGGGGTGGAAAACGGCCAGTTGAAGTCAACGATGAGGAAAATCAGGCGGGGTATATATCATGCAGCTAGTCGACTACCGCCCGTTTCCTGCCCCCGCAGACAATAAAATCTACCCTTCAGTGTTGGAAGGAATTTTGTCCATGAAGGGCTTCGAAGCAAAGGCCAATCCCGTCTTCACCTGTCATTCACAAACATGAACTTCCCATCAGGTGCCAATGGATGGTGATCACGGGCTGATTTTCTGACTAGTGCTTTAAGTGCTATGTTAGCACATTTTTCGCTACAGATATTAAAAAAGAAATGAAGAATTTAAAGAAACTTAATTTGGCTTCATCAGAATTTACACATGTAAATAGAAACTGGAATGGCATGGTATGCGGGAACTCCAAAGTGCTGCCCCACAAAATAGTAGGACATGAGTTTGTGTCTGTGATTCTCAGCTTTGCTGTCCCAGGGAGGTACTGAGCAGGCGCTAGATTTTTCCCTATAAAAATGGAGGGAAAATTCAGAGGAAAGGTCATTTATATTGCTTTCACACATGTCCTGGGGGGCAGTTACAGAGTAGCATTGGCAGCGAGCTGGCAGCAAGTTGCCTACCCATCCCATTGGCCCTGAGAGTTACATGGTCCAAGGAGACTGCTGATGGGCAAAAGGGGGGAAGGAAATAGTAAAATAAATGACAAAAAAAAACTGAAATGACACAATCACACTAACCTCCAGTGTATGGCTTCCAGTTGTAATACTTTCCACGAAAAGGTAAATTATCAAAGTCTGCACACTGCTTTTCACGAAAGTCACGAGATCCCATTGGACACGGCTAAATGGAATTGGGGGAAAAAAGATACATTTTTGTGCTGTATCAATAGCACTTTGTACAAATATATTGGGCCAGAAATCGCGCAGAGTGGCGAGGCAACGTTCACTGCAGCTCCTGCGACTTAAATTAACAAACATACTTACTGCGGGTTCTGTGGTGTTGAAAGGCGTGATTTTGAACTTTAAAAAAATTGTGCACTATCAACCCAGCCTCTGAGCAGTGTGAGTTGATGCGCATGGAACAGTCTGTGACAGTAGAAGCCACGCCCACAAAATCTGTCAGGAAGAGAAGTCACGCCCACAAGCAGGCAAGCAGACTTCATTCATTTAAAGTTAGTGTTCTGTATGTCATTGTAAATAAAAATTTTAATTTTTTTAATAAAAAGCCAAAGAAAGAATTGAATTAAATTAAAGAGAAAAATGTTAATTTTTTAATTTTAAATTTTTTATTTTTAATGACCAAAAATTCTTAAAATAAGGAGTAAAATGAGACTCCACATTTTTAAAAGTTAATTTTTAGTTGTTTGGCAGTCATTAAGACTAACTGCGCTTTTAAAAACTTAGTTCAGAACTGGTATTTTTACGCGTACCTGTTTGGTGGCATAATTAGTCACTTTGCAGCTGGGCAGATGAGCAAGTTTGCGATTTTTCAGTGGTTTCAATGACTGTAGCGGGCGATGGCCCTTTCATTCGAAGCTGTCAAATCGCTGGTGAACCAATAGGAGCAAGTTCACGATTTCCGCGTTTTAGTGCACATGTGCAAACGCGGTACTTGCTTCTTCGATTCACAACTAAAAACAGAGAGTGCTATTGAGCTCCTCCATTATTTCGGGAGCAATTTATGGCTCATTACTTTTTCCTGAAGGTATTTTCCCTCCCAAGAAAGACAACGTTTTCAAAGTCAAATGCTACAGGAATTGAATGCCAATTGCCATTAAATAAACAAAAAATTCTGTTCTGAAAAGGAAAAAAAATCAGGAAGTTTCACGCGAAGTGGTCATGTGTTAATTTAACTGTTCCATGTAGCTATGATCTTCCTATGTGTAGCTACAAAGACATGGCTACCAAAGCAGTATAAAAGTGTCACTACCTAATTTAAGTCTCAACATGCATCTTGTGCCCTCATCACAATAAGTACGTTTAGCACTTGGGCATATTGACTTGGTGCTGGAACTTGCAGCACAAAAAAGGCAAAACTGTTATCCATTTCCTTCCTTGCAAGTAAATAAAAATCATGTTAATAAACAGTCCAGTATGATGATTTCATTGCGGTGTACACGGCATCATTACAGTTACCGTGCCAGTATCCACCAATCACCTTGGCTTTTTCATTGTTACTGCCAGTCAACCAGGAACACTACGGCAGATCACAACTGGCCAATCAGGATTATCAAATCATTTTTAATGTTAGCAAAATGTAATAGTGTTTTGTAGCGCATGTGTAAATTGAGTAACAAAAGTCAATATGAATTGAATTGTGCCGTCATTTTTAATTTTTTTTGTTGCAAAAGACGAAATTGGCCGTTTACTCGTGATTGTATCTGTGCACAGGCAGTATTTACATGCATCATGATTGGAAATAACTTCAGTGGTTACACTCTGTTCCAAATATTGTAAACAGGCCCCAAGAACTGTCAAAATGATACATATGACTAAGTTAAATCCAAAGATTTTTGTTCACCTTTGATAACGACAACAGGATGTTAACTGGGGCAATGGTTCAACAGAAATAAAACTCAAAATAGCATTTATGGCCACCCTAAATCAAATGCACTTTCTACAGATTTACTCTGAAGCTGATTTGATTAGATTTAATTCCATATATATTACCACTAAATATATTGGGTTTGAAAACCCAAGCAGCTGACACCCTGGTGTAAGTGACAGGATGTGCCTAAACAGGACTTCCGACACTGGCCTGCCAAAGTTCATGGGGTCAGTGGGAGGTCTCTTAATTTAAATAGACTGGGCAGATGCCCATGTCACCAGCAGTGCATCTCAGGAGCCTGCCCATCAAAGGAGGCCAGGAATCCCAGCTGAGACAGTCAGGTCAGGGAGGTTCTGGGACCCCCTCAAAAGGGGGGCCTCACTTGCATCACTGTAAAGGCAGGTATGCTTGGTCTCAGTTAACGTACTGATTGCCATTGCTGGACTCTTTATGCGATGGGTCTGGGCCGCAGGAACTCTTCAGTTTGAGAGTCCCCAACCCCTGCCATGACCCCTTCTATACCACTGGCTTTTCTGGAGGTGGGTGGAAGCTTTTCCCCAAAAAGACCCCACAGAAACCCTGGGAGAAGACTGGGAACCATTGTATCCACGCCCCGGGGTAATTTGCAGCACTCCCACTACACATCCAATGGAGTTATGGTGGGACTGCACTGGGAAGGTCGTGGATTTTCAGCCCCATGACTTCATCTGTAAGCAGCTCTGTGCACTAAAGCAAATTATTTATGACTGACCTGGGCCACCAGGTGGCCGCCATAACCGCAGGTTTACCTGGCGTTGCTCTGATGGGTACTTTGAGGCGCTGAAATGCAGTAACTCTTGATGTAGGGAGTCCCCATCTCCAATTATAACGATGGCTTTGCTTGGGGGAGGCAGAGGCTCCACTCCTAAAAAACATCTGGATACTTCAGTGCAAGGCCAGTGCCCGGTGTATCTAGCTGCTGGGCTAGTTTCTGGTAAATTCCTGCCAAAGTCACAGAGGATGCTTGCCAAAATGGTTATGGATTTTTAAGGCCATATCTTTGGTTTTTAAAACTCCCTTTTCTCTATTAGTGTTCTGTACCAGTTGCGGTCACTGTTTAAACAAATCAATACAATTGTCTTCAACAGATGCCCAGAGGCTGTTCGGGTCCAATGTAAAACCACTCCACTTTCTCTGGAATTTCTCCTCCCCCTACATGGTGATTTTCAACATACCTTTTCAAACATTAAACTGTCACCCTACTGGTCAGTGGCAATGAATTTGCAACAAATCACGTTCACTAAATTATATTGCCTTCCTACTAATCTGAATGCTTCCATTACACAGGGTCGTAGCTGAAAAGTCAAACTGAGCTTTCAAACCTTTCACAATTGGCAAGAAATGGCCTTTGTGTGAGTTTTGTTCCCAACTACAAAAGATCAAAGCAAAAAAGCAGGAGACTTACTTCATAGTAACAGGTGACCTTCACCATTTATAAAGAGCTGGTACTAAAGAAACAAACAGCTTTCTTTATAAAGTGCTTGTGGAGTAATTGATGTGATCACTCAACAGAGTTGTTCATGAAGAAACTACAGTAAATTACCAAATCTTACCATCCAATTGTATGTTTCCACTTCAGATGAATTTTATCTGCTTTGATTTACAATATTTAACTACAGCCAAGATTAAATGCCGTTTTAAACATTGCACAAAACACAAAATATGGTACACCACAGTTTGAAATCTTATTCTCTAAATTGTGACATTTTACACACTTGGCTGATACCATCACTGATAAACCTCTTTGCCTTTTTGATCTATGCCAGCAACCATACACTGCCTCATCATAAAATTACATTTCATAATATGATCAAATAGCAGGCATGACCTCTAACACTTTCAAAATCCAGATTCATCTGATCTAAGCCAATTCATATCTATTTGAACTAGTTTAGATCAATTTGCTTTACTGTTGTCAAATGCTGGCCGGTTCATCAAAATCCAGCTGTAGGTTTTTGAACACAGGTGTTGCAGACATACCTGACATTTTTCAGGAATTTCAGAATTGCTCCTCTCCTCTGATATCAAATACGTGCTACTAAGTTGCAAATCTATTACTGACAATTAATGGAGTGATATTTTAATGTTTGAAAAGGATAGGGGAACATTGAAAAACTCCATATAGGGGATAGGGAGATTCCGGAGAAAGTTGTGCAGTTTTACAGTCCCTGGGTCTATATTGTAGTTAGTTGTATTGATTTGAATGCATGGCCCAAATCACTCAGGCCAGGTCATAAATTTCAATTTGGGTTCTTTTGATTTCAGCCCTTTTCAATGTTTTAACTTCTATATTTTGTAAATTCTGCACAAAGCCTTGCTTGCAGTTCTCATAGGGAGCCAGTTACAAATGTTCCTGGATTTTGTTATTGTTTATCAGTGAAGGGATTAAATCATCCACCACCAACTGGCTCTATCATGAAGAAGTAAAGGCTGGGAATAGGCCATCCTGTATAAACTGGCAGTAGGGTGTTGTTTGGTGCTGCTCCTTTCGACTGGGGAACAAATAACTGAAGAACTACAGAGGAAAATATTTTCTAAAACATTTTAAATAAAAGATAAAGTGAAACTCAAATTGTTAATGGTGGTGAAAAGGTAAAAAGAAAAACCATGAATGCTAGAAATCTGAAATTAAAGAAAAAAAAACTGCTGGATATATACAACAGGTCAGCCAGCATTTCGAAGATAAACGTGAGTTACTGTTCAAGGGGCCTTCTTCTTCAGAACAATGATGATGCACTGGTCCCACTGAAAATATTAAAGCTATCTTTCTCATGTAGATTATGACTGGCCGGCTGTGCATTTCCAGAACTTTCTGTCTTTAATTGTGGTGAACTGTTGTTTTCTCTGGAGGATTGAACAATTGCAAAAGTAAAAATTTACATGGTAATCCATTAGCATTGCCAGTAACCTTTAAAGATTTCACTTACGTCCGTGTTACAGGAACGATAACGTTTTCTCTCTCCAAGGCAATACTTCCCACCACCAGAAGGCCTGTAAAAAATTTTTAAAAATTATTAAAGTAATAGTATCCCATTTCATCACATAGTCCTTGAGAAATTAACAAAATAAAAATTAAACAGTGCTCAGCATATCACAGCCAGAATAAAAATGCCTAAACAGTCACTTTAAATGCATTGAAAAGTTAGGTGGTATTTTACCGCACTTGTGAGCAGTAGCAGCATATTGTTCTTAGCTAGAAGGGTTGTTAAAATATAAATTCAAAACTGCGCAGAAAGAAGAACATAAGGATTTTTAATTAAAATTGTTTTATAATAATCTGCACAGACTCAAGAATATTTATTTTTTGATCCATCCCAATAACAAAAAAAATTAAACAACAATCACAGTAAGCTCACAACTTTCTTACACTTTCGCCCCTGCCCAAGATACCTCAGTTTTTTTTTATAGGAAGCAAAATGTATATGTTAAGATAGCAGAAGTCTCAGTGGGGTAGGCTTTCCCTCCACCCGAAGGCACAGTCCCTTTTGAGGGCTGGGCCGAATTGAAACAGGATCATGCATGCGGAAAACCATTGCCTCAGGCAGCCCGCCGCTGCAATATCGAGTTACGGTCAGCGGGAGCCGGGTTATTCTTGTGGAGCCTGGAGGAGCAGTGCTGCTTCTCCTAGCCCCACAAAAATACTTAACTTCGGGGCTCCTCTTCGGCTGGGCATGCAAGGCACACATTCTGCCCAGTTGAGTCTTAAAATGGCATCAGCATCCTACTGACATCATAGGTGCCTGCTTTAAATATCCAATTTAGCTGTAGGGTTGCTTCAAGCAGCCACCTATTTTGAGGACCTGGGCAAAAGGCGATGGCAACAGCAAGGGCGGGAAGGGGGTGGGAAGTTTTTAGCCACGATTTTTAAGGTGCTGCCACAGTTTTCGCTGGGCAGGAAGCCTCAAAATCTCCCCCAGTTTATATTTCACATAAACCAAGGCGGGATCTTTCAACTTCGGTGGGCGTAAAATGTGCGATATTGGATCAGTTGCCCGTTATATACCCCGCCAATCTGATACCGCCCGTTATGTACCCTGCCAATCTGATACCGCCCGTTATACACCCTGCCAATCTGATACCGCCCGTTATATACCCTGCCAATCTGATACTGCCCGTTATGTACCCTGCCAATCTGATACCGCCCGTTATATACCCCACCAATCTGATACCGCCCGTTATATACCCCACCAATCTGATACCGCCCGTTATATACCCCACCAATCTGATACCGCCCGTTATATACCCCACCAATCTGATACTGCCCGTTATATACCCTGCCAATCTGATACCACCCGTTATGTACCCTGCCAATCTGATACCGCCCGTTATATACCCCACCAATCTGATACCGCCTGTTCTGTACCCTGCCAATCTGATACTGCCCGTTATGTACCCTGCCAATCTGATACCGCCCGTTATGTACCCTGCCAATCTGATACCGCCTGTTATGTACCCTGCCAATCTGATACCGCCCGTTATGTACCCTGCCAATCTGATACTGCCCATTATGTACCCTGCCAATCTGATACCGCCCGTTATATACCCTGCCAATCTGATACTGCCCGTTATGTACCCCGCCAATCTGATACCGCCCGTTATATACCCCACCAATCTGATACCGCCCGTTATATACCCTGCCAATCTGATACTGCCCGTTATATACCCCGCCAATCTGATACCGCCCGTTATATACCCCACCAATCTGATACCGCCCGTTATATACCCCACCAATCTGATACCACCCGTTATATACCCTGCCAATCTGATACCGCCCGTTATATACCCTGCCAATCTGATACCGCCCGTTATATACCCTGCCAATCTGATACCGCCCGTTATATACCCCGCCAATCTACTACCGCCCGTTTTACACCCTCACCAAAGTTGAAAGTTACCCCACCCCCCCAAATCTCTGGACACCTTACTTATTCATGATAACTTTTTCTAGTGCTGTTGCCTCCTGATTTTGGTAACTCAAGCTTAGCATTTTTTAAAAATCTTTGTTTGGAGCATATAACTGCTCTAAGCCTATCCCACAGAACAGCATCCAAGCATTACTGAATTTGGATAGATCGCATTATCCACTTCTTTTACCATCTTGGTATCAAAGTTAGCCCATAAAAGGCAAAAAGCTGAGCCTAGCTATTTCATCAGTGAGTGACCAATAGAAAAAAATATCGAGATCATTTAAACTGAAAGCTATTCAACTATTTTTAAATTTAGACAGTAATGCTGGAAACACTAAACAAAGGAGAAAATATTAAAGAAAAACTAATATTGGAACAAATAAAATTTTGCAAAATGTTACTTGCACCGAGACATGCGGCTTCTGCTGCCTTAACTTTGGCAGAAGTTCAGTGGAACACTCGTTGCACGCATAAACGGGATTTCTGTCGAACCTCTGCCAAAGTTATGGCGGCGTTGCAGAAGAAGCGTTGAGGAACTACTCAGTGTTATCATTTATCTGTGTTTCACACCAATTCTATTCAATTCCAAGAACTAAAATCTGAAATGATGGTTACAAAAAAGTTGCTACATATTCATGAAATTTGCTTGTATTAATTTCTCTTTGAACATTCTACCTATTGCTTTCATTAAGTAATTAAAAAAGAGCTGCATAAAGTAAAATATTTTCTCAGTTGTATAAGTCTACATTACAGTATTGTTCTTCAGTATGTTGTACAATCACAACATACTGACACCAAAACAATAGTAATCTATAGGAAGAGAAAAAGAGGGCATGGCATGTTTGTGAGTAGAATACAGAAAAGTTTCATGAATGAGTACCTCATGTGGGATGGTTTTCCTGACCCTTGTCCCCAGGTAACATCCAATTCTCTGGTACAAATGTCAGGAAAAAGGTGCAGAGATACGGTAGCGCCTCTTTTCTGTTGCATTGGAATTCCTGGGCCTGAGGCGGCAGGGGAGTGTTTCTCACACACTATTCCAACTCTGGTTTTACTAAGGTTTTATACTGATTCACCATTACGTCTCAATTTTTACATCTATACCTCTTCCCATAAAACCCAGTATTCTATTTTCTTTTTATGGCCTGATCCACTTGAGGTGTTGCTTTTAATGACTTGTGAACTTGAACTCCCAAATCCCTCTGCTCTTCCACATCACCCAATCTCCCCCATTCAAAATGTAATCATTACTTTTATGTTTTTTAACCAGTATATACCACATCACACTTACTGACATTGAATTCCATCTCCTACTTTTTTGCCCATTCTCCCAATTTATCAATATTCTTGTGCAGCTTCCTTTGGTTCTCAGAATGATTTACTATGCTTCCTGTTTTAGTATCATCTATAAATTTGGATACCACTCCCTCTAGCCCTATATCAAATCATTGACGTCCACAATGAAGAGAATCAGTCCCAGGACAGATCCCTGTGGGACACTGCTACTCACTTCTAACCACTCTGAGAAACTGCCCTTAACTCCTACTCTCTGTTTCCTCCCTTCTAACCAGCTTTTAATCCAATTTGCTATCCTCCCCCAATTCCATACTACTACATCTTCTCCAATTGTCTACTGTGTGGTATCTTGTCATAGACTTTCTGAAAGTCCATGTACACCATATCCACTGCATTTCCCCCTTCCACCAGACCTGTTACTTCCTCAAATAACTCTATCAGGTTTGCCAAGCACAATCTTCCTTTCTGAAATCTGTGTTGGCTGCTTCTAATTATTTTCTCTTCTAGATATCTAGTAACTTCATCTTTAATTTAAGAGTCCAAAGTTTTCCCTACCGCGGATGTTAAGCTAACTGGCCCATAACTAGCTGGGTTAGCTCTGGCTCCCTGTTTGAAAATGGGTATTATGTTGGTCACTCTGCAGTCCTCTGGAACACATTCACTCTCAATAGAACTCTAAAATATAACAGGTGAATTTCTGCAGGGGTTCTCCCCATCAGAAACGTCAGCAGAAACGGCGCAAACGCCATCTACTTAGTTTCTCAAGGGTTTCTGTGGCTCTTCCTCCATGGTTACGGTAGACCAGTAGGAGAACCCCCTCTCCCAACATAAATTCACCCTATAATTTCTCATGTCTCCTTTTTCTTCCTCCTATTTCCTTCAAGATCCTTGGATATATCGCATCTGATTCTGTGAATTTGTTCCCTTTAACTAGAGAATAAAAACCTCTCTGTATACCAGTCACTAACATGCAACATTATTTTTATGCTAGGTCTGTTTTATATTTGTAAAGTAGGAAAAAAAGAAAATTGAAGATTTATTTTCTGGAAAGACAGAAGATTAATTTGTGATGTCAGGTAGTGTTGACAGCTGTGCTTTATACTAGTCATGACTCAATGGGAGTGATTTTAATTTGTTGCATCTGGTATTAATGGGGTGGTAACCACTTCAAAATGATATCGGTAGCCTTACCCCCCTGCCCTCCGTTAATTCTGATAATGTGGCCAGCGCCATTTTGAAAAGGTCTACTGCTGTGTCCCCATTGTACCTGTTTATTTCGGGTGGTAGGCCCCTCCTAGGACCCCAACTGCCATTTTAGGTTGAAACTGGTCGGAACATGCGTCATGCAAGCCCATTCAGTTCCACGGGCAACAAAAGGTAAGTTTGAAATTATTTTTCTGGCGACTAGAGAAACAGAAGTGCTCCCTCGGGCACCACAAACATAGTCTAGGCCTCTGCTGCCCTGGGACTCCTCTCTCCACATTTGCCTTGCTGCTGGCCTGGTGAGGGCTGCACATTCACCAGAATTAAAGGGTTAAATTATGAGGACAGGTTGCACAAACTTGGCTTGTATTCCCTCAGGTTTAGAAGGTTGAGGGGTGATCTAATTGAGGTGTTTAAAATTGTAAATGTATTTGTTAGGGTATATACAGAGAAACTATTTCCTCTGGTGAGGGAATCCAGAAAAGGGGGCATAAACTTAACATTAGAGCTAGGCTATTTAGCAGTGAAATCAGTCAAAGGGTAGTGGAAATCTGGAACTTGGTCCCCCAGAAGGCTGTGGATGCTGGGTAAATAGAAATCATCGAGATTGAGTTTGATATATTTTTGTTAGGTAAGGGTATCAAGGGATATGGAGCAAAGGCGGATAAATGGAGTTGAGATAAAGATCAGCCATGATCTAACTGAATGGTGGAACAGATTCGAGGGACTGAATGGCCTACTCCTGTTTCTATGTTCCATTGGTATTGGCCAGCTCATTCGGTGCCCCAAGCTCGCCAGCTTGTTGCAAATGAGGATGGGGCTTCAAAATTGCCGCTGTCTCTCCACTGCAGGTACGGACAATTGTCTGGTGCCTAATATCGATCCCAGTGCGTCACTGGTGTCTGTGCAGGGAGGATCTCTAACAGAGGCTCTACTTGTTCTTGCCTGTGTATTGAAGATTTTCTTTAAATGGAAATGTTTGAAGTGGAGAAGTATCATTTGTCTCCTTAGTCAAGCTGCAGGTCGTCTATACAGGTATGTAGATGCTTTATGAAGAATACATTATGTGTAATGGTGACTGGATGTCCCATCTGTTTTGGTAAGGGCTTATTGAAGGACACTTAAATTGATCTTGCATCATGCTTCACTGTTAGAAATAGTGGCAGTTCAGCATGTTATTCAATTCATGCTACTTAACTATTGTCTGTGGCCACTGACATGGGATAAACAGTATTATTTAGAGGTGCTAACCCCCAATTATATCATATTAATATATTCAGCCTTATTCTTCCATCGCAACCTCCTCATCCATTTCAGAGAGAACATATAAAACCAAGTTACTGTGTTGTTTTCAAATATGTCTTTTTGCTCTGGCTTACTTTAGCTACTTACGCTGGACTGTCACAGTGCCTCAGAGATGAGGAGACTCCTCCCCCACATGTCCTACTGCATTCTCCCCATATGGACCATGGTCCCCAGCCCCCATCTACACTCTGAGGCCAAGTACCAAAAGGCACACATTCGCCTTGATAACACCACTGTAAGAGACCAGAAAACACAGAATTAGCTTTTTAACTGACAGAGTGGAAAACAGTCTAACACTTCAAGCAATGATGAAATATAGCCATTAGTATTCCTTATCCTAACAAAATGTACACTTGAGTAAGTACTAAATACTAATCCCTTTTGTTAAACTATTAAAGTCTCAGTGTTGAAGTTACCAGAAGTAAGATGCTTCTGATTCTGCTGACAAATGTTCTGAAATTTGCATGGAAAGTAATCAGTACTCATTACACTTACATCATAAATTTGAGTAAGGAACATAATGTTGTTCAAGATTGCTATAGTTGAATTTCTGTTGGTTTCTTGGGTGAATTTTGTGCTCGTCAAGGTGATGGATATCAGTTCTGGGGAGGGCTTTTCCCACTTTGTGTCAGCATCAAGAATTCACAAGTCAGGTGCTGCACAGGCAGGTGACGAACAAAATTCACTCTGCACTGCCCCAACAACTTGCCTTAACCCCAACTTCAGAAGTGAACCCGTTACTGCACCTGTGCAAATGTTTCCACTTTCCATTCCAACCATCCTTACAGCTTCTCTAAGTGATATTGCCAATTTAGTGCTAAATATGGGCAGCTTTGTGCTTTGGTTAACATCTACTGGGAACTGAGTTGAGACTGCCAACATTTATTTCATGTAGAACCCTCTCCCTCAGTAGAAAGGGAGATTTTCATTCCGTCAATCTGAGCTGGTTTCAAACCCAAACTTTAGGGCAGTGTGCTGATCCCCTGAACCACCCATTTCCACAACTGAAAATATTTTAATACGGAATTAACGTGTTTCTTCATTATGGGTTGTTTGGATTCAGCACTTCACATATATAAAAATATTCCATAGTTGCTTAAAAAATTTATTTTCAAAAAAAAGCAATTGTTTTCAATCCATTTATACCCATACAAGTAGAATACACTTCAACTTCTTGTAAAAAACCTGGGCATTCTTTTCAAATTGATACCATTTACACTTTGCAACTTTTACTGTTCCATTGCATTGCTGGAAAAAATTTTCAGAAAGAAAATGACAAATGTCCATTTTCACATATTTAGTTGAAGATTTCCCATCACTGTTTATTTTGATATACCTCTGAACTATCAATATGGAAAAAAAATTAAAACTCATGATATTATCAAATGTACCACAAAATTTCAACAGATAAACTTAAAATTTCCTTAAAGAACTGCCAAACTCAATTACATTTGGAAATAAAAACAGAAACGTTTGCAGTTTTTAATATCATTTGTACAATTACTGTTAGACATATTAATTACCTAATTTAATGTGAAAAGTAAGAACATTCTTCAAATATAGCATTTTTACTAGTTCATGAACATGCACATTATATTTATTAGACATCTAGGAGTTGGCTTTAAGTAAGCAAACGATGTTGAGTTTAGTGCAATGTTTTAGGAGTAAATAGGGAATTCAGGCAGAACCATTTCACAGGAAAGATAATGGACATATGGAACAAGTTACCAGGGAAAGCCCTTTAAGTAAACAGCATAAAAAGGTTCAAAAGACAACTAGCTATGTTCCTGCAGAAAGAGGCAATTAAGGGATATAGTGAGGGCAGATTAATGCACCAAATTGATTACATTTTCACATGCTTATTTGGCATTTTTCCCAGTGGTAGCAACATTGGATTCTCTTAAGCTGTGCACAACACAGGGGAAAAAGTACTAAATAAGCAAGTAGGAAATTTAAACAATTTGGCCCAAAAACAGATACTCTTTTTCTGGGGTTAGGGGACCAAGATGGCTGCTTCCAGGAAGGCTCAGTGAATCCTTTGGCTGTAATAAAAAGAAAGCACTAACACTGAGGCGGATAGACACTAAAGACCCATCAATGGCAGAATAAGGTGATATAGTGGATGATAGGCTTCATCGGGAATTATCTAAAGATAACAAAGGTATCTGTAATGGGGCAATACTTCAAAGCCCTCCAGAACAGAGTTTCAGTTCAACCAGGTAAGATTAAAGAGGGGAGAAAGTATCACAAAGAGAGGCAGGAGATGAACTTCATTGGGAGCTATAACCATCTGGAAAACTAAAAAACCTGTGATATTAAACAAAGCCTTGGGAGCAGCAGGGGGTCAAAGAACTAAAACGAGATTTTAAATAAGTCTAGAAAATGGCAACATAAACAGAAGTAATCTGATTTTAAAAAATCTATGTGAATGCAAGGACAAAAAGGGCAGTTATTAAAAGTAAAAAAAAATCCAAGGGAAGTAAGATGTAAAAGGGCACATCAGAAAATCAAGAGGGAACACCCGAGATAAAATAGTAAAACTCAAAGGGGATAACTGAAGAAATATGACAAGGGCAACACCCAAGAGTAGTATAACTAGGATCACAAGATACTTTTGAATTCTAATACATCCATCCAGAACAACCCTATACTCCCCCCATTGTTGTGTCCAATAACATCTTAAATGATTCTAGGGTTTCGCCTCCACCACTCTACCAGTAAATCCATTCCAAGTGTTGATGATTCTCTGCATGAAGAACCTCTTGATATCAGTCCTAAAGATACCTTTTAAAAGTCTGAAAATGTGTCCCCTCCCACTGTTTAATTTAAAATAGTATTCTGGGTTTTCCATATCATGTACTATATTAATTACCTCTAACAGATCAGCTCTCAGATACCTCCTTTCCAGGCTGAAAAGCCTAAGTCTCTCCAGTCTTTCCGCATCACTCAGATCCATGACTCTAAGAAACAGCCTTGCAGCTCTGCAGCACCTCCAGTGCTTAAATATCTCCATTGTTTCTCAGCAATCCGAACTGGACACTGTATTCATGATATGGTGTGATCAAAGCACTGTACAGTTTGAACATGACTTCCTCTGACTTGTATTCTACTGTTTTGGCCATGTAGTTCGACACTCTGTTGTCTTTGTTGATAGATGACCTGCATTAGTTGGACATGTTGAGCATTGAGTCTATCAAGACTCCTACACATCTTTCAATTTCATTTGTAGCTATTTCAACACATTGTTGCATGTTGCTCATTTTTCCTTTCTATATACAGTACTTTACACTTGTCTGAATTAAATTTCATCTGTTACATATCACTCACATATTTTGTTTAGCGCAGTCTGTAGTTTCTGGGCTGCCTCCTTCAATTCCACTGCCCTCCCTAGTTTAATATCATCTGCAAATTTAACCTATTTACATTAGGTTTCAGAATCTAAGTCAATGGGGTCAATTTTCGGATGGCCGAGCGGGTGCGTTCGTGGCGGGGGGCTCCTAAAATTGGGGATTGCCGGAGTGGGTCCGGAGCCCGGCTCCAACCCGCCCACTTCCGGGTTCCCCAATGACGCGAATCGGTGCACACGCAGCCCCAGCATGTGGGACTCCCACCGGCAATCAAAGCTGATGAGGTCATTTACAGACCTCATCAGTTGGAGATTTTAGGAGGATTCGGATTTTGGACTACCCAGAGCGTGTTTCCCATGCTGGGGGAAACATTCCCTGTTTAAACAGACATGTTGCAGCCAGCAGCCAGTGGCAGCTGCAAAGGTCCATTTAACAGGTGCGGGGTAAACCCTCATTCATTGCAGCAGCACTCTGTCACCTCAGACAAAGTTTTGCCTGCCACACCGTTGTCTCCACACTCCAAATTATTAAGTCATACCCTAAACTCTGCTGTCCAAACTCATTTACCTACTTTGTGGACCCCCTCACACTCACACCGTCAGGATGGGGTGGGGCTTCCATTGCTGCATTCATCACTCCATTGGAGGACGAGCAACATCACCAGCCTCGCCAGGCACGCTGTCCATCTCCGCCATGTGGAGCTACACAACACAGTGCTGCGCAACAGGCACCTGCACAAAGTAGTTGTGCAACTACACATACACCCACTGTAGGGTGATCCAATGGGTGGCATCAAGGGTATTCATGGAGAACCTCATGAAAGGGCATTATTGCATAAGCCAGTCAAAAATGGCCAAGACGTGGCAGTAGTGGTGACCATATAATATGTAATGTGAATTGATCAGAATTCAAATATAAGTAAAAACCATGACAAACCCTCAAACACCCTTGTGCATCCCCTTCATGCTCACGATACGTTTGCCTCACGCTACCTACTACACGTATGTGATGCATGCCCTGTGGCTGCAGCACAGGTAGTGGCAGGTTGGGTGAGGCTGACCGTGAAAGAGATGCATCAGAGGGTGAGTATGAGATTGTATGAGGATTGGGTTGTGTGGTAGTGGTGGGATGAGTACTGGCGAGGTGAGTAAGTGCAGGTAAGATGAGGATGAGCATTGAGTGGGTGTGAGGAGTGATGTGATAGAGTAGTGTTGGCAGTGCAGAAGGAGATGTGGGGTGGGGGCAGTGATGTGGCAGACGGAGTGTAGGGGAATGAATAAGTGTACTCACTTCGGCTGACCTACTTAGGTCATAGAAGCACCTCCTGCACTGTATGCAGCTGCGCGATATGTTGGTGGTGCTGGTTAGCTCCTCTGCCACCTCGAGCCAGGCCTTCGTGGTTCCAGAGGCAGGCCACTTCCTCCCCCCCGCCAGGGAGAAGATCTCTGTCCTCCCCCTCCTCATCACACCATCCAGTAGGATCAGGAATGAGGCATCATTAAACCTGGGAGCAGCCTTCCCCCTGGGCTGCTCCATGCCATAATTTTGGCTCCTTTCTGCAGCATCAGTCAGTGGAGGGCTGTCCCTTTAAACAGGGCTCCTCCAGATGACAGCCTGTGATGCAGGTGCGCAGTCTGCCCGCTGCGCAGCTTTCCAGCGCGAAACCCGGAAGCCTAGGTAAGTGGCTTCAATTTACTTACGATCGCGTGGGAAACCCACCGATTTTACTGGGCGGGTTACCCACGCGCACAGTCGACCCCCCGCTGGCAACCCGCCTCTCTCCTAATATCGGGCCCAATGATTCACAGTAGTGTTCCCAACACTGAGTCCTGGGGCATCCCACTAAGTACTTCCCCCATGCTGACATTACCCCTTGAACCAATACCCGGTGGTGTTGTCTACCCTTCAGCCAGTTTCTTATCCACATCCAAGTTTTGCCTACAATTCCCACCACTTTGAGCTTAATTGGTAATCTTACATGTGGAACTTTATCAAATACCTTTTGGAAATCTAAGTACACAGTGTTGTAGGGTTTACCACAGTTGACGTGGGTTGTCACTCAAAGAAATCAAGCAGGTTGGCCAGACAGGATCTTCCCTGTCTAAAGCCGTGTTGACAGCTGTTTACTAGGTTGCAGTGCAGATAATCTTCAAGGTTACTCTTGATAATCAATTCCATTATTTTACTTTGACTGATGAAAGACTAATGGGTCAATAGTTGCCTGTGTCTATTTTGTCACTCCTTTTGAAGATGGGCACCATGTTAGCCTACTTCTAATCTACTGGTACCTCCTCGGTGCCCATTGACTCCTAATTAGTGATGGTCAGAGCTTCACAAATAGTCTCTCTCAACACACCGGGATAAATACCATCTAATCCTGGGGACTTATCTTTGTTAAGCCCTTTCAGCTTGTCTAGGACTTCAATCTCAATTATATCGAAGTCCTGACTTTGCCTTGCTACTGTTTTTTTGGGAAGGGCATCTTGTTTGTGTCTTCCCTTGTGAATATTTTGAGGAAGTAATCATTCAGAATATTTACTATCTTGTGCTCATCATCAGTTTCAAGCCCATTTGCCACTTTAAATGTTATCACTGCTTCTATGGCAGTCTTCCTGCTATTGCAGAACTGAAAGAATGTTTTACTGTTATATTTTGCCTCTGCATATATGTTTTTTCCGAGGTCTCTATTAGCCCCTCTGATCACCCTTTTAACTTTTTCCTACGTGGTACTAAATACATAGGAGTGAGTCCTTTCTCCTTTCCTCCTGCAGGATTTCAAGAGGTCACTTTACCTCTTTATTTCACTATTAGTTTGTTTGTTAGACTTGTTTAGTCTGAGCTTGTTGATCTTAGAATCATAGAATCATTGAAAATAGCAGCAAGAGTAGGCCATTTGGCCCTTCGGGCCTGCTCCGCCATTCAAAATGATCAAGGCTGATCATCTAACTCAGTACCCTGTTCCCGCTTTTTCCCCATAAGATAAGAACATAAGAACATAAGAAATAGGAGCAGGAGTAGGCCAATCGGCCCCTCGAGCCTGCTCCGCCATTCAATAAGATCATGGCTGATCTGGTCCTAACCTCAAATCTAAAATCATGTCCAATTTCCTGCCCGCTCCCCGTAACCCCTAATTCCCTTTACTTCTAGGAAACTGTCTATTTCTGTTTTAAATTTATTTATTTAATAACCCTTGATCCCGTTAGCATTAAGAAATATATCTATCTCCTTCTTGAATATATTTAATGACTTGGCCTCCACTGCCTTCTGTGGTAGAGAATTCCACAGGTTCACCACCCTCTGAGTGAAGAAATTTCTCCTCATCTCGGTTCTAAATGGCATACCCCGTTTCCTGAGACCGTGACCCCTGGTTCTGGACTCCCCAGCCATCGGGAACATCCTCCCTGCATCTAGTCTGTCTAGTCCTGTTCGAATTTTATATGTTTCAATGAGATCACCTCTCATTCGTCTAAATTCTAGTGAATATAGGCCTAGTCGACCCAATCTCTCCTCATAGGTCAGTCCTGCCATCCCGGGAATCAGTCTGGTATGGTATCTTGAGGGTATGGGTGCATAATTTCAAAGTTTGCAGATGACACAAAGCTTGGAAATGTAGTAACAATGAGGAGGATAGTAGCAGATTTCAGGAGGACGTAGAGAGACTGATGAAATGGGCAGATGAAATTTAATGCAAAGAAATGTGAAGTGATGCATCTTGGAACAAAAAATGAGGAGAGGCAATATAAACTAAATGGTACAATTTTAAAGGGGGTGCAGGAACAGAGAGACCTGGGGTTTCACATAAACAAATCTTTGAAAGTGGCAGGATATGTTTGATACGGCTGTTAAAAAAGCATACAGGATCCTTGTCTGTATAAATAGAGGCATAGAGTACAAAAGCAAGGAACTTATGGTAAGTCAATGGGAATCAGGGGGAAAACTCTCCAGTATCTGGATTCATACCTAGCACAAAGGAAGATGGTAGTGGTTGTTGGAGGCCAATCATCTCAGCTCCAGGACTTTGCTGCAGGAGTTCCTCAGGGCAGTGTCCTAGGCCCAACCATCTTCAGCTGCTTCATCAATGACCTTCTCTCCATCATAAGGTCAGAAATAGGGATGTTCGCTGATGATTGCACACTGTTCAGTTCCATTCGCAACCCCTCAAATAATGAAGCAGTCCGAGCCTGCATGCAGCAAGACCTGGACAACATCCAGGCTTGGGCTGATAAGTGGCAAGTAACATTCATGCCAGACAAGTGCCAGGCAATGACCATCTCCAACAAGAGAGAGTCTAACCACGTCCCCTTGACATTCAACGGCATTACCATCGCCGAATCCCCCACCATCAACATCCTGGGGGTCACCATTGACCAGAAACTTAACTGGACCAGCCATATAAATACTGTGGCTACAAGAGCAGGTCAGAGGCTGGGTATTCTGCAGCGAGTGACTCACCTCCTGACTCCCCAAAGCCTTTCCACCATCTATAAGGCACAAGTCAGGAGTGTGATGGAATACTCTCCACTTGCCTGGATGAGTGCAGCTCCAACAACATTCAAGAAGCTCGACACCATCCAGAACAAAGCAGCCCGCTTGATTGGCACCCCATCCACCACCCTAAACATTCACTCCCTTCACCACCGGCGCGCAGTGGCTGCAGTGTGTACCATCCAGAGGATGCACTGCAGAAACTCGCCAAGGCTTCTTCGACAGCACCTCCCAAACCCGCGACCTCCACCACTTAGAAGGACAAGGCCAGCAGGCACATGGGAACAACACCACCTGCACATTTCCCTCCAAGTCACACATCATCCCAACTTGAAAATATATCGTTGTTCCTTCATCGTCGCTGGGTCAAGATCCTGGAACTCCCTACCTAACAGCACTGTGGGAGAACCTTCACCACACAGATTGCAGCGGTTCAAGAAGGTGGCTCACCACCACCTTCTCAAGGGCAATTGGGGATGGGCAATAAATTTTGGCCTCACCAGCGACGCCCACATCCCATGAACGAATAAAAAAAAACCTTTACAAATCACTGATTAGGACTCAGCTGCAGTATTGTGTCCAATTCTGGGTACCACACTTTAGGAAGGATGTCAAAGCTTTGGAGAGGGTGCAGAGGAGATTTACCAGATTGGTACCAGCGATGAGGGACTTCAGTTATGTGGAGAGACTAAAGAAGCTGGGATTGTTCTCCTTAGTGCAGAGAAGGTTCAGGGGAGATTTAATAGTGGTGTTTCAAAATTCTGAGGTGTTTTGATAGAGTCGATAGGCAGAAACTGTAACCACTGGCAGAAGGTTTGTTAACCAGAGGACACAGATTTAAGATAATTGGCAAAAAATACAGGGGGTAAATGAGGAGAATTTTTTTAACGTAGCAAGTTGCTACGATCTGGAATGCACTACCTGAAAGGGCAGTGGAAGTAGATTTCATAGTAACTTTCAAAAGGGAATTGGATATATATTGAAAAGGAGAAATTTGTCGGGCTATGGAGAAAGAGCAGGGGAGTGGGACTAATTGGATAGCTCTTTCAAAGAGCCGGCACAGACACGATGGACCGAATGGCCTCCTTCTGTGCTGCTTGATTCTATGAATGTATGATCTTAGCTATGTACTGTCCTGCATTATTCTTTTAAAGGTGTTCCATTTGTCTTCTACTGAAATGTTGGCAAAAATCCTCCCCCAACTATTTAGCTCAATTCTTCCTTCATTTTTTTGAATTTAGCCTAACTTTAATGAAATGACGGAACAACTAAAGTAAATGAATTGGGGGATATTGTTCAACAACACTTCAGTGAAAGACGTGTGGAACACCTTTAAAGGTAGAACGCTTGGCATGTGGGATAAATACATACCAAAAATCAACACGCTCAGACCAAGCAAACGTGACCCTAAATGAATTAATAAACAAATTAAAAGTGAGGTTAAGAAGAAAAGCAACTTTTACAAATCCTGCAGAGAGAAAGGGAAAGGGATTCACTGGGACAAGAAAAAGCAGAAACAATTTAAAAGGGTGATCAGAGGGGTAAAGAAAGGCCTGGAAAAAAGCATAGCAGCAGATACATAACTGTGAGAAATTCTTTCTGTGCCACAGTAAAAGGACGTTAGAGAAGTGGTGAAAACCATAAAAGATGCAAATGGGCTCAAAATAATAAATATTCTGAATGATTACATCCTTCAATTAATCACAAAGATAACCCAAGTAAAATCATTAAAGTTGGAACTCCTAGAAAGGCTAAAAGGGCTCAAAACAAATAAATCGCAAGGATAGATAGATTTATCCCAAAGTGCTGAGAGAGGCTTGGAAGGCAATTTGTGAGGCACTGACTATCGCTACGAGGGAGCCGATAGTCTCTGGGGAAATACCAGCAGATTGGTGACGGAATATCTAAGGATGAAGCTGACAGGATCTTACTAGACTCTATGCTAAGTACGTCCAATCAATGCAGCGCCACAATGAATAAAGCCAACAGAAAGGACAGGGACTCAATAAAATTAACATAAGTAAAGCAACAGTAATGAAGAAAATAATAGCACTAAAGAGTGACAAATCCCCAGGACCACATGGTTTCCATCCCAGGGTTTTAAAGGAAGTAGGTGAGCACATTGCAGATGCCCTAACTATAATCTTTCAAAGTTCTCTAGATTCAGGGACTGTCCCTCTAGATTGGAAAATTGCACATGTCACTCCGCTTTTTAAGAAAGGAGAGAGAGGAGAGCCAGGGAATTATCGACCAGTTAGCCTAACATCTGTTGTGGGGAAAATGCTGGAGTCTATAATTAAGGATAGGGCGACTGAACACCTCGAGAATTTTCAGTTAATCAGAGAGAGCCAGCATGGATTTGTGAAAGGTAGGTCGTGCCTGACAAACCTGATTGAATTTTTTTGAAGAGATGACTAAAGTAGTGGACAGGGGAATGTCAATGGATGTTATTTATATGGACTTCCAGAAGGCATTTGATAAAGTCCAACATAAGAGACTGAAAAGTACGGACTTGGTTAGGAAGTTGGCTGAGCGAAAGGTGACAGAGAGTAGGGATAATGGGTAGGTACTCACATTGGCAGGGTGTGACTAGTGGAGTCCCGCAGGGGTCTGTCTTGGGGCCTCAATTATTCACAATATTTATTAACGACTTAGGTGAAAGCATAGAAAGTCTAAGTTTGCCGATGACACAAAGATTGGAGTCCCGCAGGGGTCTGTCTTGGGGCCTCAATTATTCACAATATTTATTAACGACTTAGGTGAAAGCATAGAAAGTCTAAGTTTGCCGATGACACAAAGATTGGTGACATTGTATGGCATTGTAAGCAGTGTAGATGAAAACATAAAATTACAAGGGGATATTGATGGATTAGGTGAATGGGCAAAACTATGGCAAATGGAATTCAATGTAGACAAATGTGAGGTCATCCACTTTGGATCAAAAAAGGATAGAACAGGGTACTTTCTAAATGGTGAAAAGTTAAAAACAGTGGATGTCCAAAGGGACTTAGGGGTTCAGGTACATAGATCATTGAAATGTCATGAACAGGTGCAGAAAATAATCAAGAAGGCTAATGGAATGCTGGCCTTTATATCTAGAGGACTAGAGTACAAGGGGGCAGAAGTTATGCTGCAGCTATACAAAACCCTGGTTAGACCACACCTGGAGTACTGTGAGCATTTCTGGGCACCGCACCTTCGGAAGGACATGTTGGCCTTGGAGGTAGTGCAGCGTCGGTTTACTAGAATGATATCCGGACTTCAAGGGTTAAGTTACGAGGAGAGATTACACAAATTGGGGTTGTATTCTCTGGAGTTTAGAAGGTTAAGGGGTGATCTGATCAAAGTTTGTAAGATATTATGGGGAACAGACAGGGTGGATAGAGAGAAACTATTTCCGCTGGTTGGAGATTCTAGGAGTAGGGGGCACAGTCTCAAAATTAGAGCCAGACCTTTCAGGAGTGAGATTAGAAAACATTTCCACACACAAAGGGTGGTAGAAGTTTGGAACTCTCTTCCGCAAATGGCAATTGATGCTAGCTCAATTGCTAAATTTAAATCTGAGTTAGATAGCTTTTTGGCTACCAAAGGTATTAAGGGATATGGGCCAAAGGCAGATATATGGAGTTAGATCACAGATCAGCCAGGATCTTATCAAATGGAGGAGCAGGCACGAGGGGCTGAATGGCCTACTCCTGTTCCTATGTATCTATAATGCTTAACTACATAGCCAAAACAGTAGAATATAAAGTCAGAGGAGGCAGTGATCTTATTTTATAGTCGTCTGAACACACCACACCTTGAATACTGCATCCAGTTCTGGTTGCCAAGAAACAAGGGAGACATTCAAGCGCTGGGAGTAGGCCCCTCAGAAAAAGTTATGTTCTTGAATGCTTCTTTTAAGATTTTTGTGGGGCCAGAAGGAGCTGCTGGCCCAGCTCCTTCTCCTCTCCATGATTCTCATCTCCCTTTCCCTGAGAAGAAAATTTCCGACTCGACTCCGTGGTGGAGCCACCGGAATTCCCACCCCGCCCAACCGTCGAGCCGCCTGTGAGTGCCCGAATCCTGTTGGCAGCTCACTGGGGTTATGGAAATAAGGGCTGGCCCTCAAAAGACTTGGGCCTCTCCCCAGGGGCTTCAGTAGTGAGTGCTCGACCTGTCACCCACCTAAGTCCGCTTGTGGTTAAAATCTACTCCTTGGACTTAGCAGTTTGGAAAGGGAACATTTGAGAGATGATCTTATAGAGGTATATAAAATTGTTAAAAGAATGGAAAAAGATAACCTGGAATAGTACTTCAAATTAAATAACTGGAGTAGCACAAGGAAAAGGTATGAAATTCTTTTTCACAGAAAGACCATGGGCTTCATTTTAGCACCCGCTATCGGGTGCATTCCTGGCAGGGGGGCTCCAAAAATCGGGGAATCCCAGAGCGGGTCCGGAGCCCGGCTCCAACCCGCCCACTTCCGGGTTCCCCACAGACGCGCCGACATGCGTGCGCAGTCCCCGTATGTGGGACTCCCACGGGCAATTAAAGCCGGCGGGATGCCACTTGACAATATTTATCTAGCTATTTCAGGTCATTAACAGACCTGATTAAGGGATTATGTGAGGAGGGGTGGGATTTTACAAACAACTGGGACTGTTTCCCACACTGGGGGAAACACTTCCAGTTGAAATGGACGTGTTGCAGCTATCAGCCTGTGGCAGCTGCAAAGGTCCATTTGACAGGTGGTGGGGGGAGACCCTCACTCATTGCAGGAGGCCACTCTGTCACTTGGGACAAAGTTTGGCCTCCACCACTCTCCTCCTGACAAGAAAATTCACCAACTTGCACACTTACCCTGGGGTCCAGAGACATGTACCTTCCTTGTAGACCTCCCCAGATGTACATCTTCTGGATGGGGGCCGCCGTAGCTGCAGTCATGAACTCCTCGGAGGGCGAACAGCATCACCAGCCTCACCAGCCTCGCCGTCCACCTCTGACACGTAGAGCTCCACAACACAGTGCTGTGACACATCCACCTGCACAGCAGGAGGGAGGGCAACCGCAGAGAGAGATGCGTCACAGAGGGCACTACCCTCGCCACAGGGTCCACAGACCGAGGCTCAGCTTCCTGGACCTCTCTGAGCAGCAGTGCACACGGAGGCTCAGAGTCACTCGACATGTAATCGTGGACATCTGCAGCCTCCTTCATGCCGAGCTGCTCCCGGTTGGCCTGAGCACCATCTTCTTACCTGTCGCTGTCAAAGTCACCACTGCCCTCAACAACTTCTCCTCTGCATCCTTCCAGGGTGCCACCGGGGACATTGCCGACGTCTCTCAGTCGTCTGCACAAAAGACCCCTACAAATACACCTACACCACTCTGCAGTGACACAATGGGTATCATCAGTTGTGGGTCTTCATAGTGATCCTCAGGAAAGGGCATTATTGCACAAACCAAAGACGTGGCAGTCGTGGTGCCAATATAATATGTAATGTGAGTTGGTCAGAAATTCAATATAAGTAAAAACCATGACAAACCCCCAAACACCCTTGTGCATCCCCTTCATGCTCACGACACGTTTGCCTTACACTGCCCACTGCATAAATGTGATGCATGCCCTGCGGCTGCAGCACAGCTAGTGGCAGGTTGAGTGAGGCTGACTGTGAAAGAGATGCATGAGAGGGTGAGTATGAGATAGAGCCATGAGATTGTATGAGGATTGGGTTGAGTGTAGTGGTGGGATGAGTACTGGCGAGGTGAGTAAGTGCAGGTAAGATGAGGATGAACTTTGAGTGGGTATGAGGGGTGATGTGACAGAGTAGTGTTGGCAGTGCAGAAGGAAATGTGGGGTGGGGGCGGTAATGTGGCAGATGGAGCGTAGGGGAATGAGTGAGTGTACTCACTTTGGCTGACCTACTTAGGTCATTGCAGCTTCTCCTGCACTGTATGCAGGTGGGCGATATGTTGGTGGTGCAGGTGACCTCCTCTGCCACCTCAAGCCAGGCCTTCCTGGTGGCAGAGGCAGGCCGTTTCCTCCCGCCCGCCGGGGGGGGAAGATCTCTGTCCTCCCCCTCCTCCTCACCCCATCCAATAATACCTGGAGTGAGGCATCATTAAACCTGGGAGTAGCCTTCCCCCTGGGCTGCTCCATGCTGTAATTTTTTCTATTTGTTGCAGCATCTGTCAGTGGAGGACTGCCCCTTTAAATAGAGCTCCTCCAGCTGACAGAGCTTACTGCGCATGCGCAGTCCGCCCACCGCGCAGATCAGCAGCGGGGAACCCGGAAGACAAGGTAAGTGGATCCAATTAGGCTGCGATCGCGCGGGGGGCAGACTGATTTCGCCAGGCGCATTACCCACGCGCCCAATAGCCCCCCCACCGCGAACCCGCAGCCCTGGTAGCATCGAGCCCCATAAGACCATAAGTGATAGGAGCAGGAGTAGGCCATTTGGCCCTTCGAGCCTGCTCCACCGTTTAACGGGATCATGGCTGATCAGATTTTTACCTCAACTCCATTTTCCCGCCTTTTTCCCATATCCTTTGACTCCCTGGCTGATCAAAAATTTGTCTCACTCAGCCTTGAACGTAGTCAATGACTCAGCCTCCACAGCTTTTTGGGGTAAAAGGGGCTGATTTTGGCTTCGGGGTGACCAACCGGTGGAGCACGCCAGCCAATCACCAGTACTCACAGCGTAGAGGAGGCTACGATTTTGAGGCACTGACTCATTTAAATCAGGGTGGAGAGATGTGAGGTGCACGGGCTACAATTTACATATTGAAATGGGCATACCACCTGAAAAAGGCAGGTGCTTTGGGCACCCAGAGGTAGGCCCCTTTCAAGTAACACAGACCGCATCATCTGTGCTAATGGAACAGTAAGGCTACCGACTCCATTTTGAGGCTGTTAACGCCAGGCGCGGCAAGTGCAAATCGGCTCTAAAGAGTGATGAACATGTGGAATATATTTCCAGATAGAGTGAGGGAGGCGTTTAAGAAACAATTGGATGCTACAGTGGGGAGAGACCTACAGGATGTTTCTGGGTGGGTGAATTAAGATGGGTGAAATGTCCTTCATCATCCATAATTATGTTGTGATGTGTATACTGGAAAATGCAGTGAACAAGGTGGCACACAGACAACATAAGATTTCCATTCATCAGTAAAAGGACACACCACCTCCCAAGTTTGTTTTACTGCAAGTTTCTTACTTTATAATTTCTAATACAAGTCATACACATTCCGGTTTGATGTTTGTATTGTTTAATGTCCTTTCATTTTGTAATCGACAGGATCTCAGGTGCAGTCTTCTGCTAGGACGCATTTTATGTCTCGGAAAGCAAGGAGGTAAAACTACCAATCCCTCACCATCTTCTTCACTAGACGATGAACTTGTACCACCAATTGCTTCTCAGTGTGGCTGAACATGGCACTGTGCCTGGACCTGTAAAACGAAATAAGTGTGGGTCGGATAAATGTACAGCTGCCATTTGGGAGAGCCCATAACAAAACAGAAGTGAATTCAGGATGAGAGGCAGAAAATGAGCAGGTAAATAAAGGAAAATATGAGGCTACATAATGATTTCCTTCAGTCTCATATTTACAATTACCTTATTTGGGAATTCTTCAAGTACCAGTGCTCCCAATCAGGCTACTAGACCCAGCAGTCGAGAGAAAGGGAATGGTCATCAGATGGGCATCCACCTGTTTCAAATGAAAAACAGATACATAAAAAATAGACTGTTACTTTTAGCAAGTTATTTTACAAACATCTTATTTTTTGCAAAAGTGTGAAAAAAATATATTTGTGAAACAAAATCTTCAGAATATGTAGAGTTAATAATAAACAAAGTGCCTTACCTTTCTACTTTGCGTAATAAATGTTTTCAACTTGTTTCTCTGTATGGAATTCCTCAGCTTATTCCTTGCGAAAAGTGTTCATTTTCTTGTAGTTGTCTTCTTAAACAATGAATTTAATCTCCCTCCACCCGGTCTTTGGTGGTTAATGTTTTTCAAGGTGACATGTGCCCAAAGACAGCATTTGTCCCGTGAGGAGCTAAAGCAAAATGGGATTGTTGACATGTACTCACCAAACTTACCTGTTATATGTGCTATGTATGTGTTTACAACCAACGACCTTTGCAAAGAGTGATTATAGCTGATGGCACTACACATGTCTCTGATATTATATTATTCCTCTGTAATCTCCTTGGTTCAATACCTCCCTTATTCATTGTCATTTCTGTTCTCTAACATATTGCTAGTAATATTATACAGTGTTGCCATATTGTGCAGCGTAACAAACAAGATATTTGCAGATGCCGCAGTGCTGTATTATGATCTACCCACTGTGTAATGTAAACATAATTTTAGAAGTTTATAACTATCCTATGAACATGGTTTATGCCCAATTATATCTCTCTTTTGGGAAGGTTTGGATATTTGCCACATGGCTTCAGACCATCACCGCAAACATTTTCAAATTACAGCATGCAACTATTTAGAAGGAATACAAACAACACAAACACAGATATCCATTGATTAACATTTTTCCTTGTAGTTAACTCTCCTTCAATGAACATCCTGCCTAATCCAGAACCGGGAAAGAATAATTGGTGCTGCCAGGGAAACTTGTACACACAATGTGATCCTGGCTTTGCCTAACAGCTGTTCATTAATAAAATGGAAACAGTTCTCAATACAGTAAACATACAAGCTCTCCACATCTGCACAAATAGGGTCAGTCAATCAAACTCAAGAATTCTGAAAAAGCAAAGAACATGGCCTGGATATTAATTCGGTACCGGGAACAGCGTGGTGTGGGGGGGGAGGATTTTCGGATGGGAAACCCGGAACTGAGGGTTCCCTGTAGGCTGTGACGATTTTCATGTTGGGACGTCTTTAAAATTTTTTCAACAGTTTTCGCGCCCAGCAATTGACAGGCTGGCTGGCTGCCTGACGGGCGCAAAAGCAGCCATGGAGAGATCAGCGTCTTCGGGGTTCGTATGGGGTGGGGTCGAGGGAGATCGGAGTCTTCGGGATTTGTATGGGGGGGGGGGGTTCAGGGAGAGATCAGGGTCTTCGGGGTTTGTATGGGAGGGTCAGGGAGAGATTGGTGTCTTTGGGCTTTGTATGGGGGGGTCAGGGAGAGATCGGTGTCTTCGGGCTTTGTATGGGGGGGTCAGGGAGAGATCGGGGTCTTCAGGCTTTGTATGGGGGGGTCAGGGAGAGATCGGTGTCTTCAGGCTTTGTATGGGGGGGGTCAGGGAGAGATCGGTGTCTTTGGGCTTTGTAGGGGGGGGTCAGGGAGAGATCGGGGTCTTTGGGCTTTGTATGGGGGCTCAGGGAGAGATCGGGGTCTTTGGGCTTTGTATGGGGGGTCAGGGAGAGATCGGGGTCTTTGGGCTTCGTATGGGGGGTCAGGGAGAGATCGGGGTCTTTGGGCTTTGTATGGGGGGGTCAGGGAGAGATCGGTGTCTTCGGGCTTTGTATGGGGGGGTCAGGGAGAGATCGGGGTCTTCAGGCTTTGTATGGGGGGGGGTCAGGGAGAGATCGGTGTCTTCAGGCTTTGTATGGGGGGGGTCAGGGAGAGATCGGTGTCTTCGGGCTTTGTATGGGGGGGTCAGGGAGAGATCGGTGTCTTCGGGCTTTGTATGGGGGGGGTCAGGGAGAGATCGGTGTCTTCGGGCTTTTTATGGGGGGGGTCAGGGAGAGATCGGGGTCTTCAGGCTTTGTATGGGGGGGTCAGGGAGAGATCGGGGTCGTCGGGCTTTGTATGGGGGGGGTCAGGGAGAGATCGGGGTCTTAAGGGTTTGTATGGGGGGGGTCAGGGAGAAATCAGAGTCTATGGGGTTTGTATGGGGGGGGGTCAGGGACAGATTGGAGTCTTTGGGGTTTGTATGGGGGGTGCGATTGCCGGGGTGTGGGGTAACCGGACATCGTGGGGCGGGGTGTCGGACGATCATGGGGTATTTAAAAGGTAAGCTTGAGAAGCCGCGGGGAAGCACTTCTGCTCCTCCTGGCTCAAAAGTAGTGCAATAAAGGCACTTACCCCATGGATCCGGCCCATCTCGTCTCCATTTTACTGGCGAGATTCACGAGCCCCGGGAAACCCATGCTGGATACGTTAAATTCGAAAGTCTCTTAAATTCAATTTAAAAACACCTACTTAACGACTCATGAGGTAAATTGCTCCCATAAGCACCCGCCTGCCTGCACTAATTATGGAGCTGCCTCCGGCGAGTAGGTTACTCGCATGCATCCAAACGCGCCTTCGTTAAACCTGGAAGTGGGCGCGTTGGAGCCGGGTTGCTGTTGCGCTGGAAAAATCTATTATTTTAACTTCCCATCCGCCCCCAGCCCACCCGTTCTTGGGGGTTAAAACTCCCCATGTCTTCGGTTCTGCACAGGATGTTGAGAAGCTGATACAGCAAAGTGACACCCTGATACTACAGATCATAGAAGGAGGCCATTCATTTAATCAATTAGTCCCACTCCCCTGCTCTTTCCCCATAGCCCTGCAAATTTTCCCACTGCAATTATTTATTCAATTTCCTTTTGAAAGTTATTATTGAATCTGCTTCCACCATCCTTTCAGGCAGTGCATTCCCGATCATTACAACTCGCTGCGTAATTTTTTTTCCTCCTGTTGCCTCTTGTTCTTTTGCCAATTACATTAAATCTGTATCCCCTGGTTACCAACCCTTCTGCCACTGGAAACAGTTTCTCCTTAATTACTCAATCAAAACCCTTCATGATTTTGAACACGTCTATCAAATCTCCCCTTAACCTTCCCTGCTCTAAGGAGAACAACCCCAACTTCTCCAGTCTCTCCACATAACTGAAGTCCCTCATCCCTGGTACCATTCTAGTAAATCTCCTCTGCACTGTCTCTAAGGCCTTGACATCCTTCCTAAAGTGTGGCGCCCAGAATTGGTCACAATACTCCAGCTGGGGCCTAACCATAAAGGCTTAGCATAACTTCTAAAGAACACTTTCTCCTTCATCCAGGTCCTTTCCATTTTCCTATCTAATCTAGATCTTCAAAAATAGTGTGTGTCAGACCGATCAATAAACCTAACTCAACATCTCTCAAGTCCTGGTTAATGCTTCTCTTTCTACAATCCAAATATGCCTGTACCACCTGTAAATGTGAACTTGGAAAATGAAAGCTGTTTACACTCTGCACCATCAGAGCAATGTAAACAATGCAAAAATTTGAGACTTCAAAACCATCTTTTTCTGCATGGGACTATTAAGCAGAGTATTAAAGGCAGAAGGGGACTTTTTTATATTAACACAATGCACCACTGAACCAACACATAAGACACACTGGATGTCAAACAATGCCACACGTCATTTCTGTGTTGTGCACTTTAGTACAAAACAGCTCATTTTTTTTTGAATAACCCCTTCCCATATGAGTCACTAAGCCACAAAATTCATGATTTATTACGACAGTTCGAAACTGCATTTGTTGCATTTTATATAGGATAAACATGAGGTCATGCCGCTGTGTAATATATAAAAATGTGCTCACCTGTTTAGAACAGCAAAGATAAAAATAAAACAAATTACTACTAATTGGAAATCTGGACTGCATGCCATGTTTGGCTTTGTTTTAACCTGTGCTGCACAAACAAATATGACCACCAAAGAAAAAAGAAAGAACTTGCATTTATATAGCACCTTTCATGACCTCAGGATGCCCTAAAGCACTTTACAGCCAATGAAATGCTTTTGAATTGTAGTCACTGTTGTAATGTAGGAAATATGACCCTAGCGATTGAGAAACTGTCTATGGTTTTCATTTTGCAGTGAATCCTCCTGGTCAAAAGGCTCTGGATAGGTCTCTGTAACAATACAATAATCAAATCTAAAAGCACCATTCATCCTACAGGTTGCAAAGGAAGAAAAAAACTTGCACTTATGTAGCACCTTATCACACCCTCAGGACATATCAAGCAATTCATAACCAATCAATTACTTTTGTAGGGCAGTCACGAACCCCAATTTCAACCCAACGCTCCTGGCAAGAACAGGGCACATTTGGGTAAGACGCCCGATTTATACCCCGCCCGAATTTACGATCCATTTACTCCAATGGAGCTGAAAATTGAGCGAGGTGTAAATCAGGCGTCGGACCCAAACGCGCCCTGTTCTCACAAGGCACGTTAGGTTAAAACTGGAGCAGCTGTTTTCATGTAAGCAAAAGTGGCAATCAGTTGTACACAGCAAGGTCCCAAAACCAGAAAATGACAAATGACCAGTTAATCTGTTATTGGTGGTGGGGGTTGAGAAAAGAATGTTTGCCAGGACACCAGGGTAACTCTGTGCTCTTCTTTGAATTGTGCCATGGGATCTTTTCTATCCACTTAAACAGGCAGATGGGCTGTGGATGCTCAGTCATTGGGTATATTTAAGGCTGAGATCGATAGATTTTTGGACTCTAAGGGAATCAAGGGATATGGGGATAGGGCGGGAAAGTGGAGTTGAGGTCGAAGATCAGATATGATCTTATTGAATGGTGGACAGGCTCAAGGGGCCGCATGGCCTACTCCTGCTCCTAGTTCTTATATAGAAACTCCTGTGCAGACATTAAAAAGACAGTTCTGCCTGCACACTTCAGCGACAGACTATGGGACAGCCAGGTATGCGATGAACAGTGCTCGGCTCTTTAACTTCACTCTCAAATAACTTCACTGCATGTCTTATCAATATTTTTATTATACTTTTACAGAATAATGACCACACATGGACCATCTGTACCTAGATGGCAGTTTTCATAAGAAAATGTAATATTTTATGCAGCAATTTAAAAAAATTCTTAGAAGTCATAATTTACAATTCAAGAGAAATAACCCTTCTATGTGACAAATTTCATGGTTTCCATGCTTTTATTCCTGCATTTTTGGTCATATGTACATGGATGAAAACTATCAACAAAAATCAAGTAAATTCCATAAAAACATAAATATTGTGCTCATGAGTAAAGTATCTAAAACAAGCTTGAGCAAAGCATGTCTTAGGCCTGGACATGTAAAGTAATTAAGCAAACATCTATTGTCATAATACAGCTAAGGATAGCTTGGAATAGATTGTAATCTGGTCTAGATATCAGACATGTGTACTATGCAGATTATAAAATAAACACCAAGGAGCCAAATAGCTATAGTCCTTCCAGCACAATGCAGTCATAAATCCGGTGTCAGTATGGCCAAAGGGCCAGAAATTAGACTGGGACTTGGATATACTGGACCTTAACCTTTCGTGCATGTTTCTATAGGGCCTTGTCTTGGATCAAACTTCCATCCATCCTAAACAAGATCATCCATATCAGAGGGAAGATGTGGAGACAGGGATGGGGACGGGGAGTGCAGCATTCCTTCCCCCCCCTCCCACACATAGATGGCAGCCTCCATTTTGCAGTCTCCCCCAACTGGCAGCCACCACTAGTGGCCCAATCATCCACTCGGATAATTAAAATTAGGAACCTCTCCCAAACCAGAAAGTCCACCCTTCCTAGCAGGCACATCGCAGCACTAACACTGGAATATTGCCCTTGTGGATTTTTGGGACCCAAAAGTCTTGTTTATCCAACGGGGAGAGATGCTACACCTGCCTCCAACCATTACATTTCATCACCTTTTTGAGAGCTAAAATTGACTGTGATGAATTAAAATAAATTGACTCAGCAGCTTCAATTTGCCAACAAGTCTCCAGGAATGTTAATCAATTAGTGGACAGTTTTAAAAGCATAAAATGACAAACACCAAAGAGGAATGCAGTCAAAACGTGCAGCTATCATCTCCCACAAAAACAGGTACTTACCTAAACATGTACCTTTTTAAAAAACTTTCACCTTTGTACTCCTTAAGCTAAGTGAGCAGGTATGAAAATACAATACTCTTATCATACAGGAAACATTTATGAACTAGTATCTAGAGCTATCAAAATACATAGCTTTGACTGCAGTGAGTTACAAGGCAGAAACATATGGAGGGTTCAAATGATTATAAACCACAACATCATCAAATCCATGAGGATTATGATACCCTGAAAGCATTTGTTTCTTTCATAATATGTAATACAGATGAAATTGGTGGAAGCCCTTTTACTCCACTTGGTTCCTTTGTTTTTGAGACTCGGCTTTATGGTGGACTGATGGGGTGGGAGGAATTTGGAACCTGTCATAAGTATTACTGCACCATGTATGATACAGGATTCCATTTCATTACATTTTGCAGGAAAATAGGACATATTATAAAGTAATACCAGCAATTTACATCCTAAACCAAATCTAACCATAACTCTATGTAAGTGTCCATAGCTACCATTTAGTGTATGATTTTGATGATCACATACTAATGGTGGACTAAAGCACAACAATGTACAACCAAATTAGAACATTAGCAGTATAATATCCGAGCGATATTATGTTATTACCAAAATGACAATGCCAGTCCACTAATACCATTTGATGTTATTCCACTGAAGGCCTTGCAGTGAAAAGAACAGAGGTGTGTATTGGTGTAGCTGGGCACAAATAATTCAGGATGGAGGTTCGTAGAGAATTAATTAAAGAATTTTTCCAATGATTTTCTTCTCAACATCAGATTACAGATTATAATGCAGTATAATAATTCATCTAATCTGAACAGCACTGCAGACACACGACCCAATGACATTGCTTATTGTCTAAATAGGTCAGTTACGCATCAGCAAACACAGGGTGCTATCTTCATGACACTCAGTAATCTCTCATTTAGAAATTATTCAAGTGTTGAGTTTGAATAATTCTTTAATTCCTCATCAGGTTTCCCAGTGAAAAAAGCATACTTGAAATAAGCCCTCAACACAATAATCCTGAGAGTGGTAGTATCAGTGTCAATAGTAACTTTTACAACCGGGAATATGTTATCTTTCAGAGTTGCAGTAAGAAGGAAATTCAATTCTCAACCCTAACATATTTTCGCCCTTGAAATATACCCCTACTTTATTCTTCTTCATAACATAATACATAGAGTTTGTTGAAGCATTCTTGAACTGTTTTAGGTCCATTTTCTCAACAGTGAAAGAACACACAGACATCAGGCTTTCATAATTGATTTGTAAGATTTAAATTGTGATCATATTGGGGTGAAATTCTTCCTGTCCATAATTTTTATCAAAAAACATGGTATTGTTTAGTATTTATGGCGGCTTTTTACACTAATATCATCAGCAGATGGAATTGCACTGTCTATGGCCTAGAAATTGGACTCCGTTTTGCCCATTTTTCAGATGCAAAACAGGATCAAAAATGACCAATTTCGCAGGGCTATGTCCCGCACCTGAAGGACACCTGAAATACTTCTGACACCATATTGTCCTTGGACGATATTCAGGCATTCTAAGCAGCTGTCTAAAACAGGCGTTAGGCCCCTTGCACATGCTAAAAAGGGGTGGGGGGGTGGTCAGGTGAGGGGAAATGTAGAAATCCAATGAGAAAAGTTAAGACAATAGAACCGTGTAGTGATTTGGGTAAATATAAACAGAGTGTGGTAGGAAGGATAGAGAGTTTATCAATAATAGTGCAACAAAAAGGTCAAAGCAGGAAAATATGATAAAAAGTCAAAATTAAAGGCTCTTTATCTGAAAGCACGGAGCATTTGTAACAAGCTAGATGAATTAACTGCAAAAATTGGAGCCACTTACCTGGGCTTCCAGGTTTCGCGCTGAAAAGCTGCGCAGCGGGCGGACTGCTGTCAGCTGGAGGAGCCCTATTTAAGGGGGCAGTCCTCCACTGACTGATGCTGCAGAAAATAGGAAAAATTACAGCATGGAGCAGCCGAGGGGGAAGGCTACTCCCAGGTTTAATGATGCCTCACTCCAGGTATTATTGGATGGGGTGAGGAGGAGGGGGAGGACAGAGATCGTCCCCCCGGCGGGCGGGAGGAAGCGGCCTGCCTCTGCCACAAAGAAGGCCTGGCTCGAGGTGGCAGAGGAGGTCACCAGCACCACCAACATATCGCGCACCGGCATACAGTGCAGGTGGGCAGGTCAGGCAAAGTGAGTACACTTACTCATTCCCCTACACTCAATCTGCCACATCACTGCCCCCACCCCACATCTCGTTCTACATTGCCAACACTACTCTATCACATCACTCCTCACACCCACTCAAAGCTCATCCTCATCTTACCTGCACTTACTCACCTCGCCAGTACTCATCCCGCCACTACCACTCAACCCAATCCTCATACAATCTCATGGCTCTATCTCATACTCACCCTCTCATGCATCTCTTTCACAGTCAGCCTCACTCAACCTGCCACTACCTGTGCTGCAGCCACAGGACATGCATCACATATGTGCAGTAGGAAGCGTAAGGCAAACGTGTCGTGAGCATGACGGGGATGCACAAGGGTGTTTGAGGGTTTGTCATGGTTTTTACTTATATTTAATTTCTGATCAACTCACATCACATATTATACTGTCATCACTACTGCCACGTCTTTGCGAATCTTGTCTGGTTTGTGCAATAATGCCTTTTCCTGAGGATCACAATGAAGACACACAACTGATGCCACCCATTGTGTCACTGCAGAGTGGGTGTAGGTGTATTTGCAGGGCTCTTTTGTGCAGACGACTGAGAGACGTCGGCGATGTCCCCGATGGCACCCTGGAATGATGCGGAGGAGAAGTTGTTGAGGGCAGTGGTGACTTTGACAGCGACAGGTAAGAAGATGGTGCTTGGGCCAGCCGGGAGCAGTTCGGCATGCAGATGTCCACGATTACATGTCGAGTGACTCTGAGCCTCCGTGTGCACGGCTGCTCAGAGAGGTCCAGGAAGCTGAGCCTCGGTCTGTGGACCCTGTGGCGAGGGTAGTGCCCTCTGCGACGCATCTCTCTCTGCGGTTGCCCTCCCTCCTGCTGTGCAGGTGGATGTGTCATAGCACTGTGTTGTGGAGCTCCACGTGTCGGAGGTGGACAGCGTGGCCGGCGAGGCTGGTGATGCTGTTCGTCTTCCGAGGAGGTCATGACTGCAGCTATGGCGGCCCCCATCCGGAAGATGTACATCTGAGGGGGTCCGCAAGGTAGGTACATGTCTCTGGACCCCGGGGTAAGTGTGCAAGTTGATGAGTTTTATTGTTAGGAGGACGGCGCTGGAGGCCAAACTTTGTCCAAAGTGACAGAGTGGCCTCCTGCAATGAGTGAGGGTCTCCCCCCACCACTTATCAAATGGATCTTTGCAGCTGCCACAGGCTGATGGCTGCAACACGTCCATTTGAACTGGGAGTGTTTCCCCCAGTACGGGAAAAAGTCCCAGTTGACTTGAAAATCCTACCCCTCCTAAAATATCATGTTAATCAGGTCTGTAAATGACCTGAAGTCCCTAAATAGTTACCTTAAGTGGCATCCCGCTGGCTTTAATTGCCGGCGGGAGTCCCACATGCAGGGGCTGCGCGCGCATGTCAGCGCATCACTGGGGAACCCGGAAGTGGGTGGGTTGGAGCCGGGCTCCGGACCCGCCCCGGGAATCCCCGAATTTCGCAGTCCCCCCGTCATGAACGCACCCGCTTGGGGGTGCGAAAATCGAGCCCATCGTTTCAAAATGACCAAGGTTGGGAACTAAATATTCCAGGGTACATGACATTTCGAAAAGACAGGCAGAAATTAGCTAAACAAAACCCTGGTTAGACTGCACCTGGAGTACTGTGAGCAGTTCTGGGCACCACACCTTCGGAAGGACATATTGGCCTTGGAGGGAGTGCAGCGTAGGTTTACTAGAATGATACCCGGACTTCAAGGGTTAAGTTACGAGGAGAGATTACACAAATTGGGGTTGTAGTCTCTCGAGTTTAGAAGGTTAAGGGGTGATCTGATCAAAGTTTATCAGATATTAAGGGGAACAGATAGGGTGGATAGAGAGAAACTATTTCCGCTGGTTGGGGATTCGAGGAGTAGGGGACACAGTCTAAAAATTAGAGCCAGGCCTTTCAGGAGTGAGATTAGAAAACATTTCTACACACAAAGGGAGGTAATAGTTTGGAACTCTCTTCCGTAAATGGCAATTGATACTAGCTCAATTGCTAAATTTAAATCTGAGATAGATAGCTTTTTGGCAACCAAAGGTATTAAGAGATACGGGCCAAAGGCAGATATATGGAGCTAGATCACAGATCAGCCATGATCTTATCAAATGGTGGAGCAGGCACGAGGGGCTGAATGGCCTACTCCTGTTCCTATGTTCCTATAATGGAAAAGGAGGGTGTATAACCCTAATAATAAAGGATGACATAAGGACAGTGGTGAGAAATGATCTTGGTTCGGAAGATCAGGAAGTAGAATCAGTATGGGTGGAAATTAGAAATAACAAGGGGCAGAAAACACTGGTGGGAGTAGTTTATAGGCCCCTTAATAGTAGCAATACCGTTGGACAGAGTATTAATCATGAAATAATGGGAGCTTGTAACAAAGGAAATGCAGTCATCATGGGGGACTTTCATCTGCATATAGACTGGGCAAATCAAATTGGCAAAAGTAGTGTGGAAGACGAGTTCATGGAATGCATTTAAGACCGTTTCTTAGAGCAATACGTCATGGAACCAACCAGGGAACAGGCTATTTTAGATCTTGTATTATGTAATGAGATAGGGTTAATTAGTAATCTTACAGTAAAATAACCTCTGGGGAAGAGTGATCATAATATGATAGAATTTCACATTGAGTTTGAATATAACTTACTTAAGTCAGAAACTAGGGTCCTAATCTTAAATAAAGCCAATTACATAGGTGTGAGGGGAGAGTTGTCAAAGGTAGATTGGGAAATTAAACTAAAGGGTTTGACAGTCGAAAAACAATGTCAAACATTTAAAGAAATATTTCAAAATTCTCAACAAATATACATTCCATTGAGAAATAAAAACTCCACGGGAAAAGTGATCCAACCGTGGCTGACTAAAGAAGTTAAGGAGTGTATTAGATTGAAAGAAGAGGCCTATAATGTTGCCAAGAAGAGTAATAAATCTGGGAATTGGGAGAGTCTTAGAAACCAACAAAGGACAACCAAAAAATTGATAAAAAGGGAGAAAATAGAATAAGAGAGTAAACTAGCAAGAAATATAAAAACGGATTGTAAGAGCTTCTCCGAGTATATAAAAAGGAAGAGAGTAGCAAAAGTAAACGTTGGTCCCTTAGAGGCTGAGACAGGAGAAATTATAATGGGGAATCAGGAAATGGCAGATGCGTCAAACAAATATTTTGTATCTGTCTTCATAGTAGAAGACACAAAAAGCATACCAAAAATAGTGGGGAACCAAGGGGTAAATGAGAGTGGGGAACTTAAAACAATTAATATCACTAGAGAAAAAGTACTGGACAAACTAATGGAACTAAAAGCCGACAAATCCCCTGGACCCGATGGCCTACACCCTACGGTTCTAAAAGAGGTGGCTGCAGAGATAGTGGATGCATTGGTTATGATCTTCCAAAATTCTCTAGATTCTGAAATGGTCCCAGTGGACTGGAAGGTAGCAAATGTTACTCCACTATTCAAGAAAGGAGGGAGAGAGAAAACAGGGAAAGACAGACCAATTGGTCTGACATCGATCATCAGGAAAGTGCTGGAATCCATTATTAAAGACGAGGTAACAGGGTACTTAGAAAATCATAATATGATTCGGCAGAGTCAACATGGTTTTATGAAAGGGAAATCGTGTTTCACAAATTTATTAGAGTTTTTTGAGGGTGTAACTAGCAGGGTAGATAAAGGGGAACCAGTGGATGTAGTATATTTGGATTTTCAAAACGCATTCGACAAGGTTACACATAAAAGGGTGTTACACAAGGTTGGGGGTAATATATTAGCATGGAAAGAGAATTGGTTAAAGGACAGAAAGCAGAGAGTAGGGATAAACAGGTCATTCTCAGGTTGGCAGGCTGTAACTGGTAGGGTGCCACAAGGATCAGTGCTTGGGCCTCAGCTGTTTACAATCTATATTAATGACTTGGATGAAGGGACTGAGTGTAATGTATCCAAATTTTTTTTTATTCGTTCATGGGATGTGGGCGTCGCTGGCGAGGCCGGCATTTATTGCCCATCCCTAATTGCCCTCGAGAAGGTGGTGGTGAGCCGCCTTCTTGAACTGCTGCAGTCCGTGTGGTGACGGTTCTCCCACAGTGCTGTTAGGAAGGGAGTTCCAGGATTTTGACCCAGCGACGATGAAAGAACGGCGATATATTTCCAAGTCGGGATGGTGTGTGACTTGGAGGTGAACGTGCAGGTGGGGTTGTTCCCATGTGCCTGCTGCTCTTGTCCTTCTAGGTGGTAGAGGTCGCGGGTTTGGGAGGTGCTGTTGAAGAAGCCTTGGCGAGTTGCTGCAGTGCATCCTGTGGATGGTGCACACTGCAGCCACTGTGCGCCGTTGGTGAAGGGAGTGAATATTTACGGTGGTGGATGGGGTGCCAATCAAGCGGGCTGCTTTGTCCTGGATGGTGTCGAGCTTCTTGAGTGTTGTTGGAGCTGCACTCATCCAGGCAAGTGGAGAGTATTCCATCACACTCCTGACTTGTGCCTTGTAGATGGTGGAAAGGCTTTGGGGAGTCAGGAGGTGAGTCACTCGCTGCAGAATACCCAGCCTCTGACCTGCTCTTGTAGCCACAGTATTTATATGGCTGGTCCAGTTAAGTTTCTGGTCAATGGTGACCCCCAGGATGTTGATGGTGGGGGATTCGGCGATGGTAATGCCGTTGAATGTCAAGGGGAGGTGATTAGACTCTCTCTTGTTGGAAATGGTCATTGCCTGGCACTTGTCTGGCACGAATGTTACTTGCCACTTATCAGCCCAAGCCTGGATGTTGTCCAGGTCTTGCTGCATGCGGGCACGGACTGCTTCATTATTTGAGGGGTAGCGAATGGAACTGAACGCTGTGCAAACATCAGCGAACATCTCCATTTCTGACCTTATGATGGAGGGAAGGTCATTGATGAAGCAGCTGAAGATGGTTGGGCCGAGGACACTGCCCTGAGGAACTCCTGCAGCAATGCCCTGGTGCTGAGATGATTGGCCTCCAACAACCACTACCATCTTCCTTTGTGCTAGGTATGACTCCAGCCACTGGAGAGCTTTCCCCCTGATTCCCATTGACTTCAATTTTACAAGGGCTCCTTGGTGCCACACTCGGTCAAATGCTGCCTTGATGTCAAGGGCAGTCACTCTCACCTCACCTCTGGAATTCAGCTCTTTTGTCCATGTTTGGACCAACGCTGTAATGAGGTCTGGAGCTGAGTGGTCCTGGCAGAACCCAAACTGAGCATCAGTGAGCAGGTTATTGGTGAGTAAGTGCCGCTTGATAGCACTGTCGCCGACACCTTCCATCACTTTGCTGATGATTGAGAGTAGACTGATGGGGCGATAATTGGCTGGATTGGATTTGTCCTGCTTTTTGTGGACAGGACATACCTGGGCAGTTTTCCAAATTGTCGGGGAGATGCCAGTGTTGTAGCTGTACTGGAACAGCTTGGCCAGAGGCGCAGCTCATTCTGGAGCACAAGACTTCAGCACTACAGCCAGGATGTTGTCGGGGCCCATAGCCTTTGCTGTATCCAGTGCACTCAGCCGTTTCTTGATATCACGTGGAGTGAATCGAATTGGCTGAAGACTGGCTTCTGTGATGGTGGGGATATCGGGAGGAAGCCGAGATGGATCATCAACTCCGCACTTCTGGCTGAAGATGGTTGCAAACGCTTCAGCCTTGTCTTTTGCATTCACGTGCTGGACTCTGCCATCATTGAGGATGGGAATGTTTGCAGAGCCTCCTCCTCCCGTTAGTTGTTTAATTGTCCACCACCATTCACGACTGGATGTGGCAGGACTGCAGAGCTTTGATCTGATCCGTTGGTTGTAGAATTGCTTAGCCCTGTCTATAGCATGCTGCTTCCGCTGTTTAGCATGCATGTAGTTCTGAGTTGTAGCTTCACCAGGTTGGCACCTCATTTTTAGGTACGCCTGGTGCTGCTCCTGGCATGCTCTTCTACACTCCTCATTGAACCAGGGTTGATCCCCTGCCTTGTTGGTAATGGTAGAGTGAGGAATATGCCGGGCCATGAGGTTACAGATTGTGCTGGAATACAATTCTGCTGCTGCTGATGGCCCACAGTGCCTCATGGATGCCCAGTTTTGAGCTGCTAGATCCATTCTGAATCTATCCCATTTAGCACGGTGGTAGTGCCACACAACACGTTGGATGGTGTCCTCAGTGCGAAGACGGGACTTCATCTCCACGAGGACTGTGCGGTGGTCACTCCTACCAATACTGTCATGGACAGATGCATTTGCGACAGGTAGATTGGTGAGGACGAGGTCAAGTAAGTTTTTCCCTCGTGTCGGTTCGCTCACCACCTGCCGCAGGCCCAGTCTGGCAGCTATGTCCTTCTGAACTCAGCCAGCTTGGTCAGTAGTGGTGCTACCGAGCCACTCTTGGTGATGGACATTGAAGTCCCCCACCCAGAGTACATTTTGATCCTTTGCTACCCTCAGTGCTTCCTCCAAGTGGTGCTCAACATGGAGGAGGACTGATTCATCAGCTGAGGGAGGACGGTAGGTGGTAATCAGCAGGAGGTTTCCTTGCCCATGTTTGACCTGATGCCATGAGATTTCATGGGGTCCAGAGTCAATGTTAAGGACTCCCAGGGCCACTCCCTCCTGACTGTATATCACTGTACCGCCACCTCTGGTGGGTCTGTCCTGTCGGTGGGACAGGACATACCCAGGGATGGTGATGGAAGAGTCTGGGACGTTGGCTGAAAGGTATGATTCTGTGAGTATGGCTATGTCAGGCTGTTGCTTGACTAGTCTGTGGGACAGCTCTCCCAATTTTGGCACAAGTCCCCAGATGCAAAGCTAGGTGGGAAAGTAAACTGTAGGAGGACACGAAAAGTCTGCAAAGGGATAGAGACAGATTTAATGAATGGTCAACACAGTGGCAGATGGAGAATAATGAGGGGAAATGTGAGGTTATTCACTTTGGTAGGAAGAATAGAAACACAGAATATTTTTTAAATGGTGAGAAACCATTAAATGTTGGTGTTCAGATAGACTTGGGTGTCCTCGTACAAAAAACACAAAAGGTTTGTATGCAGGTACAGCACGCAATTAGGAAAGCAAATGGCATGTTGGCCTTTATTGCAAGGGGGTTGGAGTACAAGAGTAAGGAAGTCTTACTACAGTTGTACAGGGTTTTAGTGAGACCTCACCTGGAGTACTGTATACAGTTTTGGTCTCCTTATCTAAGGAAGGATATACTCGCCTGAGGGGTGGTGCAATGAAGTTTTAGTAGATTAATTCCTTGGATGAGAGGATTGTCCTATGAAGAGAGATTGGGTAGAATGGGCCTATGCTCTCTGGAGTTTAGAAGAATGAGAGGTGATCTCATTGAAACATGGAAGATTATGAGGGTGATGACAGGGTAGATGCTGAGAGATTGTTTTCCCTGGCTAGAGAGTCTAGAACTAGGGGGCATAGTCACAGGATAAGGGGCCAACCATTTAAGACTGAGATGAGGAAGAATTTCTTCACTCAGAGGGTTGTGAATCTTTGGAATTCTCTACCCCAGAGAGCTTTGGATGCTGAGTTGTTGAGTATATTCAAGGCTGAGGTAGATAGATTTTTGGACTTTAGGAGAATCAAATGATATGGGGATCAGGCGGGAAAGTGGAGTTGAGGTCAAAGATTAGCCATGATCTGATTGAATGGCGGAGCAGGCTCGAGTGGTCGTATGGCCTATTTCTTATGTTCTAACATCTGATTAAGGGCCCCTCTGCAAAATTGGTTCGCACTGAGTGGAGCAGGCACTGGGCGTGCTCCACACAGGTTTTCCAGCGACTGCCATGGCCTAACCAGCAGCTGCCAACAAAAAGATAAGATTTTTATTTTTATTTTACCTCCTGGCTCCACAGCACTACTACGGGTCGCTGCTGACCCATGATCACCTCCAACATTCTCCTCCCCCCTGCCAGGAATTACTTCAGGGCTGCTGCCAGCGAGGCAGCTGGCCCAAACTGGACGCCAGTACACCGGCGAGCTGCCTTTGGAGGCATGACAGGCGTCCGCAGCTGGCTGGAAACTTGCTGATGAGGTCTGAGGCCCAATTTTGGGTGAGCTTTGGACTCCGGCTTTTGGCATGCACTCCTAGTGCACCAGCCATTTCAGGCCTGACAATGGGCCTAAGCAAATTTTTAGGCCGTGCTGTTTAGTTTCATTGCCTACTGCAGATCCATCAGAAACATGAGCCTTCAAGTCAACTTGCTCTCCTCAGTTGCTTGGTCCAGTACAAGCAGAGTCCATTTGATTTACTCACATTTATCTTTCAATCACATCTGCTGTTGAATTTGTTTGGAAAATTGTTTTTAAATTTCTGGTACTTTTTCAATAAATTTCCCAGGCTTTGATAAGCCATCTGACAGTTTGATATATCCCAACATTTATCTGATATTTCTCAAAGTTTGCCAGCAGTAAAGTCTTCCCAGTCCTCCTTGTGAATAGGGTAAATAAAATTTGAGGTGCTGCTTCCAAAAACATTGAAATGTAACAGAAAATGAGAATGTGAGAACAGAAGAGAAGGGCGGAAGGGAAAGCATGTTCTCCAGTTTGTTTATACACTTTGTATGAGGATATCTTCAGTAATGGTGCAGTAACTTCAATCATTTTCAAAAAGACAGTTGCCAGCCAGCCAGAGTCCAAGTTTTCTGACAGCTATTAAACTTACAATAACAGCATATACCCACTGAAACACAACACTATACCTCAGAGAGGTCCTTATAGCTCAGAAAGCAAGCAGGAACTACAGTGACAGAATCAGGATAAATATACAGCCTGAGATTGCTGGCTTGGCTTGATTCAGTTAAAACTTGGCCTGATCTGATATTGCTTTCGTCTCCTGCTCAATTTCACCTTTCTACATTGTTACTGAAAGAGAAAGGGAACAATCCAAACCTCTCCAACCCCAAATAAGGGAAAGTTCAGTTTTGATTCAGACAGTTTGCACGACTTAAATGTTAGGAGATGGGGTTGACCTGTTGCCTTGGCTCTGCTCTCACTTCAAGATATGTCAAAACTTTAAAACTACTTCTATTACTTTCACTACCAGCTTTATTTTTGATTGAATCTAGCATGGAGTAAAAATTGGCATGTGGAGACTGTCACATTACATGCATATCTCTTCAATTGTGGACATGAAGGTCACTCTAGAATCCTTATCCAGCCAGTTTTAAAGTTGAATGGAACAGAAGGGCCAACAAGATTGCATCTGTGGTCTTACGTCCCCACATTAGTTGGTTTCTGTGTCTTAAAACTGAATGGGTATGTGTAGCCTATTAACTAACAGCAATGCCCTACTATGAGCAGTTCAAACATTTAGCACCATCAATATTTAAACAGAGATCAAGTAAGATTAGGCAAAGTCACTCTGAGTACAAATCTTAACAGAGCTCTGTCTTGCAAATAAATGAATAACCTAGGACAGTGGAGTTTGATGTACTCTTGCAGCCCTTGTATGAAAGTTCAGAGCAAACAGAGTTCCAAAAGGTTTCTTACCCCTTTTTCAATAGTTCCAGTCTGGCACAGGGTACCTTCGGCAGCAGGGATGCTGTTGGTCACACAACGATTGCTCTTGCTGAGGCACCAGAGTTCTCTGCACACTTCCTAGGAAAGAATGCAGAGGCAAGTTGATCAGAATAAAGTTTTAACGACTACGGTCACTTTTATATTGTGCTGGTGCCAGCAGCTACAGACGTGCAAGTCTTGTGCCGCCGGTGGCACCACCAAAGTAAACTTGCCAGATTTGCTAAGGAAGCAACCAGGAAGATGCGTTTTTTACAAATTGTCCTGAATGCTATAGGTCTTCAGAGCTCAGTAGGGGGTCTAACAAAAGCTCTGGTTCAAAATTCAGTGCACGATCTGATATCAAGATGCAGAACATAGAAACAGGAGTAGGCTATTCAGCCCCTCGAGGCTGTTCCGCCATTCATTGAGATCTGTATCCTAACTCCATCCACCCACCTTGGCTCCATATCCCTTAATACCCTTGACTAGCAAAAATCTATGGATCTCAGATTTAAAATTATTAATTGAGCTAGCATCTACTGCTTATTGTGGGAAAGAGCTCCACATTTCTATCACCCTTTGCGTGAAGAAGTGTTTCCTAACTTCTATCCTGAATGGCCTGGCTCTGATTTTAACGTTATGGTCCCTTGTCCTAGATTCCTCCTCCAGCGGAAAAAGTTTCTCTCTATCTACCCTATCAATTCCTTTCAAAGTCCAAAAAGCTCAATCAAATCACCCCTTAATCATTCATATTCCAGGGAATACAAGCCTAGTTTATGTAATCTCTCCTCATAATCCTTGGAGCCCTGGTAACATTCTGGTGAATCTGCACTGCACTCCTTCCAAGCCCAATATATCCCTTCTAAGGTGCGGTGCCCAGAACTGTACTCAGTACTCCAGATGTGGTCTAACCAGGGCTTTGTATAGCTGCAGCAAAACTGCCCCCCCCCCTTATATTCTAGCCCTCTAGTTATAAAGACGAACATTCCATTAGCCTTTTTGATTATTTTTTGTACCTGACTACTACATTTTAGTGATCTGTCTACATGGACCCCTAAATCGCTTTGGACCTCCACTGTTCCTAGCTTTTCACCATTTAAAAAAATACTCGGATCTGTCCTTTTTTGGTCCAAAATGGGTGACCTCACACTTACCTGCGTTGAAATCCATCTGCCACAGTTTTGCCCACTCACTTAATCTATCAATGTTTCTTTGTAATTTTATGTTCCCATCTACATTACTTACTGTACCACCAATCTTCGTGTCATCGACAAACTTGGATACATGGATCTCTAGTGTGTTTTCTAAGTCATTAATAAATATAGTGAATAGTTCAGGCCCCAGCACAGATCCTTATGAGACACCACTAGTCACTGCCTTCCAATTTGAGTACATACCCATTATCCCTACTCTCTGTCTTCTACTGCCTAACCAATCTCCTAACCAGGTCACTAATTTCCGTTCAATTCTATGAGCTTTAATTTTAGCTAATAGTCTCTGATGTGGAACCTTATTGAATGGCTTCTGGAGGTCCGTATAAACTACACCCATAGACATTACCCTGTCTACTACTTTAGTTACTTCCTCACAAAATTCTATTAGATTCTTTGGATAGGACCTACCCTTTACAAATCTATGTTGGCTCTCTCCAATCAGCTCAAATTCCTCTAAGTGCTCAGTCACACTGCCCTTGATTATGGATTTAAATAACTTCCCCACGACAGATATCATAGAATCATAGAATGGTTACAACACAGAAGGAGGCTGTTCGGCCCGTCGAGCTTGTGCCGGCTTTCTGCAAAAGCAATCCAGCTAATCCCACTCCCCCACCCTTTCCCCATAGCCCTGCAAATTTTTTCCCTTCAAGTACTTATTCAATTCCCTTCTGAAAGCCACGATTGAATCTGCCTCCACCACCCCCTAGGCAGTGTTTTCCAGATCATAACCACTAGCTGCATAAGTTTTCCTCATGTTGCCTTTGGTTCTCTTGCCAATCACCTTAAATCTGTGCCCTCTGTTTCTCGACCCTTCCACCAATGGAAACAGTTTTTATTTACTCTGTCTGGACCCCTCATGATTTTGAACACCTCCATCAAATCTCCTCTCAATCATCTGTGCTCTAAGGAGAGAGAACAACCCCAACTTCTCCAGTCCATCTACATAACTGATGTCTCTCATCCCTGGAGCCCATTCTAGTAAATCTTTTCTGCACCCTCTCTAAGGCCTTCACATCCTTCCTAAAGTGCGGTGCCCAGAATTGGACACAATGCTCCAGTTGTGACCGAACCAGTGTTTTATAAAGGTTCAACATAACTTCCTTGCTTTTGTACTCTATGCCTCTATTTATAAAGCCCAAGATCCTGTATGCTTTTTTAACCACTTTCTCAACCTGCCCTGCCACCTTCAACGATTTGTGCACATATACCCCCTGGGTGTCTCTGTTCCTGAACCCCTTTTAGAATTGTACCCTTTAGATTATATTGCCTCTCCTCATTCTTCCTACCAAAATGTATCACTTCGCATTTCTCTGCGTTAAATTTTATCTGTCACTTGTCCGCCCATTCCACCAGCCTGTCTATGTCCTCTTGAAGTTTATCACTATCCTTCTCACTCCTACACTTCCAAGTTTTGTGTCATCTGCAAATTTTGAAATTGTGCCCTGTACATCTAAGTCCAAGTCATTAATATGACTAACAAGATATTAGACGAATAAGTCTATAATTTCCTGATTTCCCTCTCTCACCTTTCTTAAATAATGGAGTTACATTTGTAATTTTCCAATCTAAATGGACTATTCCTGAATTGAGAGAGCTTTGGAAGATTATGCCTAAAAGCATCTGCAATTTCCTCACCTACTTCCTTTAAAGCCCTGGGGTGGAAACCATCAGGTCCTGGGGATCTTTATTGCCATTATTTTTGCTAGTACTATTTCCTGGCTTACGTTAACTTTAGGGAGTACCAGTCCTTGATTCATTATTAATTTCCCTGGAATGTTAGGTATATTATCCTCTTCCTCTACTGTGAAAACTGACACAAAGTAATTATTCAACAAGTCTACCATTTCCTTATTTTCATTTGCAATATTACCCACATCTGTTTTTAAAGGGCCAACACGACTCCTAACTACCCTTTTTCTTCGATTATAATTGCAAAAACGTTTTGTGTTAATCTTGATATCCCTCACAAGTTTCTTTTTGTATTCCCTTTTTGCAGCTCTTACTGTCTTTTTTATGTTCCTTTGCTGTTCTTTATATCTCTCCCAGTCCCCTGGATCTACACTAATCTTTGCACTTTTGTATGCTCTTTCCTTTAGTTTCATATCATCTCTCACCTCTTTTGTCGACCATGGCCGTTTTATTTGGTAAGTGGTGCTCTTGCCCATTAGGGCTATTTATTGGTCCTGTATTAAGCTAAAAACCGGGTACGGTAGCATAGTGGTTATGTTACTGGGCTAGTAATCCAGAGGCCTGGACTAAAATCCAGAGTCATGAGTTCAAATCCTGCCACGGCAGCTGGCGAATTTAAATTCAATTAATTAATTAAATTCAATTAATTAAATAAAAATCTGGAATTAAAATACCAGTATCAGTAATGATGGCCATAAAACTACCGGATTGTCGTAAAAACCCATCTGGTTCACGAATGTCCTTTAGGGAAGGAAGCCTGCCGCCCTTACCCGATCTGGCCTACATGTGACTCCAGACCCACAGCAATGTGGTTGATTCTTAATTGCCCTCTGAAATGGCCGAGCAAACCACTCAGTTGCAAAAACTCGCTACGAAAAGTCATAATAAGAATAAAACCGGACGGACCACCCGGCATCGGACCACTAGGCACCGGACATGACAACGGCAAAACACCAAGCCCAGTCGACCCTGCAAGGTCTTCCTTACTAACATCTGGGGACTTGTGCCAAAATTGGGAGAGCTGTCCCACAGACTAGTCAAGAAAAAGCCTGACATAGCCATACTCACAGAATCATATCTTTCAGCCAACGTCCCAGACTCTTCCATCACCATCCCTGGGTATGTCCTGACCCACCAGAGATGGCGGTACAGTGATATACAGTCAGGAGGGAGTGGCCCTGGGAGTCCTCAACATTGACTCTGGACCCCATGAAATCTCATGGCATCAGGTTAAACATGGGCAAGGAAACCTCCTGCTGATTACCACCTACCGTCCTCCCTCAGCTGATAAATCAGTCCTCCTCCATGTTGAGCACCACTTGGAGGAAGCACTGAGGGTAGCAAGGGCACAAAATGTACTCTGGGTGGGGGACTTCAATGTCCATCACCAAGAGTGGCTCGGTAGCACCACGACTGACCGAGCTGGCCGAGTCCTGAAGGACATAGCTGCCAGACTGGGCCTGCGGCAGGTGGTGAGCGAACCAACACGAGGGAAAAACTTACTTGACCTCGTCCTCACCAATCTACCTGTCGCAAATGCATCTGTCCATGACAGTATTGGTAGGAGTGACCACCGCACAGTCCTCGTGGAGATGAAGTCCCGTCTTCGCACTGAGGACACCATCCAACGTGTTGTGTGGCACTACCACCGTGCTAAATGGGATAGATTCAGAATGGATCAAGCAGCTCAAAACTGGGCATCCATGAGGTGCTGTGGGCCATCAGCAGCAGCAGAATTGTATTCCAGCACAATCTGTAACCTCATGGCCCAGCATATTCCTCACTCGACCATTACCAACAAGCCAGGGGATCAACCCTGGTTCAATGAGGAGTGTAGAAGAGCATGCCAGGAGCAGCACCAGGCGTACCTAAAAATGAGGTGCCAACCTGGTGAAGCTACAACTCAGGACTACATGCATGCTAAACAGCGGAAGCAACATGCTATAGACAGAGCTAAGCGATTCCACAACCAACGGATCAGATCAAAGCTCTGCAGACCTGCCACATCCAGTCGTGAATGGTGGTGGACAATTAAACAACTAACGGGAGGAGAAGGCTCTGCAAACATCCCCATTCTCAATGATGGCGGAGTCCAGCACGTGAGTGCAAAAGATCAAGGCTGAAGCGTTTGCAACCATCTTCAGCCAGAAGTGCCGAGTGGATGATCCATCTCAGCCTCCTCCCAATATCCCCACCATCACGGAAGCCAGACTTCGGCCAATTCGATTCACTCCACGTGATATCAAGAAACGGCTGAGTGCACTGGATACAATAAAGGCTATGGGTCCCGACAACATCCCAGCTGTAGTGCTGAAGTCTTGTGCTCCAGAACTAGCTGTGCCTCTAGCCAAGCTATTCAAGCACAGCTACAACACTGGCATCTACCCGACAATGTGGAAAATTGCCCAGGTATGTCCTGTCCACAAAAAGCAGGACAAATCCAATCCGGCCAATTACCGCCCCATCAGTCTACTCTCAATCATCAGCAAAGTGATGGAAGGTGTCGTCGACAGTGCTATCAAGCGGCACTTACTCACCAATAACCTGTTCACCGATGCTCAGTTTGGGTTCCGCCAGGACCACTCGGCTCCAGACCTCATTACAGCGTTGGTCCAAACATGGACAAAAGAGCTGAATTCCAGAGGTGAGGTGAGAGTGACTGCCCTTGACATCAAGGCAGCATTTGACCGAGTGTGGCATCAAGGAGCCCTCGTAAAATTGAAGTCAATGGGAATTGGGGGAAAACTCTCCAGTGGCTGGAGTCATACCTAGCACAAAGGAAGATGGTAGTGGTTGTTGGAGGCCAATCATCTCAGCCCCAGGGCATTGCTGCAGGAGTTCCTCAGGGCAGTGTCCTAGGCCCAACCATCTTCAGCTGCTTCATCAATGACCTTCCCTCCATCATAAGGTCAGAAATGGGGATGTTCGCTGATGACTGCACAGTGTTCAGTTCCATTCGCATCCCCTCAGATAATGAAGCAGTCCAAGCCTGCATGCAGCAAGACCTGGACAACATCCAGGCTTGGGCTCATAAGTGGCAAGTAACATTTGCGCCAGATAAGTGCCAGGCAATGACCATCTCCAACAAGAGAGAGTCTAACCACCTCCCCTTGACATTCAACGGCATTACCATCGCCGAATCCCCCACCATCAACATCCTGGGGGTTACCATTGACCAGAAACTTAACTGGACCAGCCATATAAATACTGTGGCTACGAGAGCAGGTCAGAGGCTGGGTATTCTGCGGCGAGTGACTCACCTCCTGACTCCCCAAAGCCTTTCCACCATCTACAAGGCACAAGTCAGGAGTGTGATGGAATACTCTCCACTTGCCTGGATGAGTGCAGCTCCAACAACGCTCAAGAAGCTCAACACCATCCAAGATAAAGCAGCCCGCTTGATTGGCACCCCATCCACCACCCTAAACATTCACTCCCTTCACCACCGGCGCACTGTGGCTGCAGTGTGCACCATCCACAGGATGCACTGCAGCAACTCGCCAAGGCTTCTTCGACAGCACCTCCCAAACCCGCGACCTCTACCACCTAGAAGGACAAGAGCAGCAGGCGCATGGGAACAACACCACCTGCACGTTCCCCTCCAAGTCACACACCATCCTGACTTGGAAATATATCGCCGTTCCTTCATTGTCGCTGGGTCAAAATCCTGGAACTCCCTTCCTAACAGCACTGTGGGAGAACCGTCACCACACGGACTGCAGCGGTTCAAGAAGGCGGCTCACCACCACCTTCTCGAGGGCAATTAGGGATGGGCAATAAATGCCGGCCTTGCCAGCGACGCCCACATCCCGTGAACGAATAAAAAAAAAATTATTTTTTGAACACTTCCCACTGTTCATCTGTAGTTTTACCTGAACAGTTTTGACCGGTTTGCTGTCGTCAGTCTCTGTCTCATCCCCTTAAAGTTAGCCGTACCAAAATCTGGAATCTTAGTAACTGTGTTCAGGTTCTCCTTTTCAAACCAGTATCATGATATCAGCGCACAGATACACATGTAATCTGGGCGCAAGCCAATTACATGGCTTAACAGATCATGGAATTTTGGGTGTAAGTGCAATACAACAACAATACGCCCAAGTCTCCTCGGTCTTTTACATGTGTCTATCAAACCTTCTTTCCAAATAAATCTCCACCCACAAAACTGACCACGCCCCCGACTCTCAAATGTGAGTATCCTACAATTGCTCTTGTTCAGGGGTCTCTCAACATTGCTTCCACATTTCAGACACAGCAGGAAACAAAGTCAATTTTCTGGTCTTCCAAATGCAATTTTTTTGAGTGTTTTTTAAAAATTGATCCTCACTGAAGCCTGCTCTATATTATCTGTTTGTTTGAATGCATTTTACACGAAGTAGAAGTCACATTAAAAATTGAAAAGCTTCCCCGATTGCACGTTCTTAAACATGCTGTGGCTGATGTGCATGAATAATGGTTAAATGAGTTGAAACTTTTAATTTTAAGACTCAAAGAAGGAATGTGGGCTTGGAGTTTCCTTGCGGCCCAATTGTTTACACTGATTTATGCCCATTTAAGGTTCGGGCGTATTCTAATGAGATTGGGGGGATACTTGGGCGTAACTCAACTTGGCAAAATGGGCGCAACATTGGGCACCATTTCGGGTGCAACGTCCGGTTGTGTCCAAGGAGGAAACTCCAGGCCAGTATGCGCACTGATGTCATGATTCATTGAGCCGCCATTGGCTTTAATGTCCTCACTGGGTGCATATGCTTCTGAGACACTCGGTGGCTGCACTCAAAATCCATTCAAAATGACCACAGAATGAATCCCTTGATGTTTCAGACATCACAACGTCATTTGTTGATGATGTCATGATGCCAGCACTTTGTGCAAGCTAGCGTGGCAGCACGTCACTGCCAGCTGCGAGTGCAAAGGTTACTGGGATTAAGATTGCAGCCAGTCCACATGCAAACCATTTAATGCGGGAGAGCAGTGCACTTAGATCGCTGTTCCATGACCCGGACTGTGGTGACCACAAGCTATAAAAGTGTCTCACGAGAGCAGCAACCAACCATACTGTACAATTTCAAAAAAAATTCATAAAGTGAGAATTGCATATTACTTTTAGAGAATAGTGTAAATTGTGCCCTCCCATTCTAGCATTTAGCGTGATGTTAACAGCATATTTGTTGCTGAAGCATAAACAATACAATTCAAAGTCTTTTACAAATCATGATCCAGAAATATATAAAATACAACAGAAATGCAGCAAGTGAATAAGCAAATGTATCCATTAAGATGAAAAGATTTAATAAGCTGCATTCGCGAACATTAGTTGCAAAATGCAATTGTGTTTTTCACTGTGGTTAAAATGCTATACAATTAGAGTCTGAATAAACCAATTTTTGAGTACATTTCTTATAGCCCTGCAGAAAGCATCTACTAGGAAAGTGCAGATTTTTAAGTAGCTTCCCTATATGAATAGTTCAGTATGGAGAGTTGGAGAGGGATGCATTTTTGTCCTTTTTTTGCCCACGCTGTTTCTACCTCAAGATATGAAAAAGTTTTTAAAATAAAATAGATTCCATTTACACCAACGAGCTTTATTCTGTTAAATGTGCTCTAAGCTATTTTTTCAACAGTAATTTAATTACATCACTATGAAGAACATAGTACTATCTGTCTGCAGCACCTGAAACTTTACATTAATATTTATGGTTGTCCTGGCAGCCATCATTGAACTTTCAGTTATTTCCAATGGCCTAAGCCTGTAAAGCTCCATTGACTTGATGCATTAAAGAAGTCTGGTCTTTCTTACAGACTCAAAACTTTAAGTGCTGCAAAAATAAACAAATGCAATATAATCATTTATTTTCATTCTACTGTCATTTCTTTCTCCCTTTATTGGTTTCTCTGAATCGTGCAGCATTCCCTGACCAAAAGGAGAGGCAATCTCTTTGCAAGCATCTACTCGGACACATGTGACAGCAGCCTAGAGTGATTCATCTTCTAATTTTCTCTTGCTCCCTGTAGAGATGGGCCTAAGCTGCATTTGGTGCCTCCTCGTCATTTCATAATAATGAGAAGTCACTTTGCAGGTAAACACAACCACGAACCGAAATCCTACTACCCAGTAGCACAGCACATTACAATATTGTGCCAGCTCACCACTTAGAAGATACAAATATGCAGCAAAATCACTTGCACCTATACCAAAATACCAATGAGCAGCTACACATCTCTCAAGTACAAAAACATTGTCTAAACAAAAAGTATACAATGAGAGGACAAGCATGGGATGCCCCGCATTGGAAATCCAACTTGCTGCACTACAGGATGGTAGAATGCTCATGTCTGGCCATGACTCTTCACATAGTAAGACTGCAGCAAGAAGATTTCGCTATCATTGTGAGGTACCAAGCAGAGTCCAAATACTTTTCAACAGAGAGAGAAAAGCAAAAGGGACAATCATCCTGCATACTCTTAGCTGTCAACCAAGTGCAGGTTAGGCACATCTCCACAGGGAGCGAGGGAAAAATCAGAGGACAAATGTCTGCTGTTTCATGTGTCCTGTAGATGCTTACAAATAGATTGCCTCTCCTTTTGGTCAGGGAATGCTGCATGATTCAGATAAACCAATAAAGGGAGAAAGAAATGACAGTAGAATTAAAATAAGTTATTATATTGCATTGACAGATGACTGAAAGCAGAGAGTTCAGCTCAGCTAGAGAATATTTTTTCTTAAATATATTGTGAGAAACTTTATGTGATTGAAGATGTAATGTATTCTGTAATCTACGATAGAACTGCAGTACAGAAAACATGTGGTGATTTAATCTATGTAACAACAACTTGCATTTATATACCACCTTTATTATAGAAAATAATGTCTCAACGTGCTGCACAGAGGGAAATAAAAGGAAGGAATGCCAAGCTGAAGTGGGAGAGGTTGAGAGTGATGTCCAAAAGCTTAGTTGAAGAGATGGGTATGTTCATAGTTGATGGAAACATCAGTTTTATGTTTCAATCTTTCAACTATTTGATTTTGATCAGTGTAATGCATAACATAAACAGAAGAATATGTTGGGTAATAAAGTACAAATTGCCCATCATGTTGTAAAATGATTCCCTCCTGGACTGTGCAACAGGCATCCGGTGCACAGATAAGATCAGCTTTGTGAAAATCTTATTGGTGCTCAGGATTCCCTCTTCCATACTCAGGGAGAAAGACACTATAGCCTAGGTTTTCCGATCAAAGTAATTTTAACACTGCTGGCGTTAAAAAAGTGCCAATTAGAAAATAGAGGCTCATCTTATGTAGATCCAATCTGCCAAAAAGAAATGATTGTTAAAATAAAAGCATACTCCAGTCTTGTAGGGTCAGGAGTGCAGTCACCGTTGTAATTTTGAAAAAAAATGCTTCGGTGTTCGGGAATAATAGAACACAAGTTTGTGCCTGTGATTCCCACATGGTATGTTTCCAGTCTTGACCATGTTGTGGATGAAGATATCAAGCAGAGGTCAGATGCTTCTCCATATCAAGAGTGGGAAAATAGGTGACCTTTAGTCCAAGAGGTTCTTGGGTACCTGTTAGCATCTGACTCAAGAATAGCACAGGTAGAAACTTGATGGCAGGTCAGTTGCACCTTCTCATCTCAGGGATGGTGCATGGCCCATGTAGAAGGAAAGTCTATTTACCTTCATGTGTGTTTCATGCGGTTATTCCTCCCATATACTAACAACAAAATTAATGAAAATGTAAAGACTAGTGCGTCACAATCATTTAAATCTAATCACAAAAGTATAACACAGTGTAAAGGGGAGAGTAAAAATTGATTTTTCCATTTGCATGGTACATAAGATGGCGGGTGGGGGGTTGGGGGGGAAGTGGCCATTACAGTGTTAGTGGATTGGTGAAACACAGGATAGACTGCAATGGAACAACATTAGGATTCAGATGTCTTACCCCATATTTACACTGACGTGACGTGGTACCATACTGGAACCGACATTGTTCATCAGCATCATACACCTGGCCCGGTGCTGTCGTTGGGTAAAGAAAATCACGTTTTGGTGGTTCGTTATCCAGACATGTTCCACGCCCAGAACTGTTATAAATTGAAGGATTTTACAATGTGAAAAAATGATCTATTCCAAAAAAATGTTTTTTAAATTATACATCTAGCAAATGTTCAAAAGGATACACTTTAACTTTGAATGCTATTTCTTTTCATCCTATTCCTATTAACTGACACAGATTTCATCAAAGACATGTAATGCACAAGAAATAATTTCTGGATAGTATTATTGCAGTAATGGAGTCACAAAGTTGGTCAATACTCTCTTGTGGATGTCACAACACACACCAGTGAGAAACGAGAATTGTTTTGATGATGGTAAGAAACAGAAACTGTAATTCATAACTTTAAAAAATATAAAGGGTCCATTTTTTAAAATACTAGACACCAGCGAGTGAATTTAAGGCTGCAATCTAATTTCATGGTTCAAAGGATCTTAAAAAACCACTCAAGACTCTCTTATGCATTTTATAAAATTGTCTAGAAGCTCAACTAGCTTACAGACTATTCATTCAGTCCCAAATATCCATTATTCTAACTGAATATTAAATTGACTAATTTCCTTTTAAACATAAATGATTTAATATATTTCAATTTACCCAATAAGCATTATTATGTTACACTTCAATGTTTATTTCTTTTATCAGTTCATTAAGACCGTTAATAAAATCATGGTATGCCAACATTTTTTAAAATTGTGATTCTCTATTACCTTATGACGATGGTACTGAATTTCATTAATTTGTGAGGTTTGGAAATAGTATACCACAGAAGACTTTATCCACTAACATCCGCATAATCTCCAGACGTGATAGATAGGGGTAAAAATTGCACCAGAACCAAGGAACATGTGGAACAATTTTCCAGACTATATAGAACATAATCTTAATTTGGCCAAAAAGGTTCCTTTATTTGTTTTCAATCAAAACATACCTACATCTGGTTGTATGATTAAAAGTGAGACTAAAGGTAAAACACACAGCTGCACTATGAAAAACTAAACTACTCAGAGCAGACTTTATACAGATTTATGCTACACAGTTCCTGAACCCAAACCCCCCCCCCCCATCACATACAATGAAACAGGTATGACTAATGTTACCAAAGGTCAGAAGCCTACCAAAGATCTATGAAGGTACTTTATATAGCGCAAAAGCCTAAAAGCAACATGTGGAACAAGCTATTCTGTGTCAGGGCTTCATCTGAAATGCAAATGAGGGACTTTCGATGCCCCAAAGTATTTCCCAATCTTTGGGTGGAGGCACTCCCAGCATTATCTCTGTCTATTATAGATAAACTGCATGCAGAAGGCAGCTGTTAAAGGGACACAAGCATTTTAGTTAGAATTTTTGGTTAGATTTTGACTAGCTTTAAGAAGCTTTTTTGGGGGTTATTGTTACTAGACAAACAGTCAAATCATTGTTTTCAATATCACCAAGAAATTAACGGTAAAGAATGTATTTCCCAAGAGTTCAGCAGATTTTAAAGTGTTTCCCAAGATTCCAACTTTGCCTCCACCTCAGGGAGCGGCAATGCATCTGACCCCAAGCTGCAGAATCCAGTACTGTTTGTCAAGTCAATATAAAATGAATACTCTGGGTTCCTTTGAAAGCGCCCCAATGACAGTATTTCAAGCTTTAAGTGGTACAGGATGAAAGGCGGCATTTGCTGGCACCTTACTTTGCTCCAGTGGAAAGAAACGTTCAAGACGAAGTGATAAGAAGTTAAATCTAATTTATTGCCATACAAGTGCTCAGTGCAAAAGTGCTCAGTGTTCTTTACCCCAGTGCTCCCCCTCGATGAAAGTGTATGTTCCATGTTCTACATCCAACGTCTGTTTTGGAGGGTGGGGGGGGCGGTGGCTGAATGAGCCAAAGTAGCGTCATTCAGAGTCCAGCAGTTTCATCTGTGCCTATTCCAGCCAAGTCTCTCCTGCAGCATGTCTCTGACCTGCATGGGAGCAGGCCTCTCGACAGCTATGAGCAGAGTGAAATCCTGACTCGTGGCTCTCTCCATCAGATCAATCAATATGTTGAATTTGGATAAGAGAATCTGCTATAGACTGGAGTCCAAGGCCTCCATGGCAGCAGTCTGAACACTCATGAAGGATGTTCCAGCAGAGCCTAGGAATTCAGTATTTGGCAGTGTGCCCCTGTTGCTGCCACACGTTCCAGGGTGGACTGCAGTTCTTTTAAGCAGTTATACGCTACAGCACGAGTCCATCATTCACCGCCAGACCTTGCAGAGTGTTTTTGACACTCTCAAATGATTGCATAAAATGTTGATGCTCAGATAACAGCATTCTTTTATGTGGAGGCCCTAAGAGCTCAGGGATCCCTGGGCTCGTCAGCTGAGGAAGGGCACGAGCTGAAGCTCCAGCCACCAGGTTCCTGCTCCTCAGCTGCCACCAACCACCAACTGCTCACTTGTGCTCTGTAATTAAGCTGGTTCAAAATGACTATCCAAATCCTGTGGGGTGGATCTACCTGTGCTAGTGCTTGCAATGAGTGGAATGAGTGAAGCAGGCTGCTGCCTTCTTGGGATGCACTTGGACTTGTGGTTGGTTCTTGTGAGGCACCTACAAAAACAGAGGAGGAAAATGTGTTACAATGCTAGCTGCATAACAGTCCTTCAAACATTACTTAAATGGTAATACACTGGATGATGTAGTGTTATGTTTGAATGTATGCCTGGGGGCAGGAATGAGTGAGTGAGTAGCAAGAGAAGAAATAATATAAGAAGATTATTAGTCCTGAGCTTGGGGCCTTCAACTTTACCCTCCCCTACTCCAACTGTGCACTCCATGGCAATGATTTCCAGCTCCACCTCCTTAAATGCACAAAAACTTCAGGCTATGGGTCCCACCTTCTGTGAGTGTCTACTCCCTTCTGTTATTTGCTGTTTTCTCCTGCAAGCAGAAAAGCAGTGAGTCAATTGTTCCCTGTTACATCGTGGCCATGCATGGTAAGTTTAAAGGGCTGTAAAGTAGCTTTAATGGGAGGAAACACTTTGGGGGTGATTTTAAACCCCAAGAACGGGTGGGTTGGGGGCGGGTGGGAGTTGAAAATGGGTCGCGACCACAACCCGGCTTTATTTCCGGGTTTAATGTCGGCGCGTAAAAGTACAGGCTTCCCACTGGGAATACAAAGTCTGAAAATTTTGCGGTTTTGACCCAAAAAAACAACAATTTTCAACTTCCACCTGCCCCCCAACCCACCCGTTCTTGGGGTTTAAAATCACCCCCTTTGCGTCACACATATTTTTCCCAACTACTTGGTATAAAATAATGGTGGGTAGCCTTACCTTGGCTGATCTTGTCACGCCTGCAAACTTTTTCGGTATTTGGAACTAGTTCCTCTGGTTGACAAAGTATTAAGATAAAACTATGAAATCAATTTTCAGGTGGACATGCATATATAGCCTTATTGCTTACAGAAATAAGCTATTTTATATTTAGGTGGTTAGCTCATTATTTAAATATTTAAGTTCACCACTCGTAGGGTTCCATTTTTTTGCATCTCATTTTGTGTAAGAAAGACATCTGATCACCAGGGTAAGTTTTGGGCCAAATAGTATGTTTTGGAAAAAAATATTAAATACTGCCCCTGCCTGTGTGCCCCTGGAGTGCTGCCTTATTAAGGACAGGTCGCTAGTATTCTGATGGGTTTTCCACTTTGGGAAAACAAAATGGCCTTGAGTGAGTGGACAAGTGTTAAAACACAGATCTGAGTATTCCTCAAAACCACTCTTCTTTCCAGGTTGGAAAAATCAGTGATTACCCCCCAGTTTGCTTCCAACTTGCATAAAAGCCCCTCAGGAGCAGTAAGATTTTATTTATACACGGTATATCAGTTCCACGTGTCAGCAGTACAGAATAAGCCGTTATAACTCATCCCTTCCCAGGCTCCCGCTGGCTGATGGAGGAAACTAACATTTTGGAGCCGGAGCCTTTTTACTAGTTTGATGATCTGTATTTTCTTCAGTGATCAAAACCAATGGGAGTATGAGTGCATGAGTCGGAGCCCGAGTGCCTTGGACAACCAGCATTATTTTTACAGATGCACCACTATTAATAATTAATTAGAAAAACCCAAATTGAGCCTCACAAATCATTTATGCTCCACAAAATACACAACAGAAAATATAACAAGCAATATTGAGGTAGTTTTGGTGCATTGGACATATCCTATGACCTACTCCCAGCCCCAGAACCACATCTTAGTTAATTAACTCGTTCTGTTTAAACATGGTAGCAATGTGAAGGATAAATCAAAACTAACATGAGCAAAACAGCTCAAACTCCTGTGGGGGCATTTGCTGTATGTGGAAATAAATGACCACTATTTTTAAATGGTTACATCGCTATCTTTAACTGAAAAAGCCAATGCAACAAAATAAGGAAAAACTAAAAGGAGAATAATTAAGAATTCATCAGCTGGTTTGCATTCTTACAAATCTGTGCTTACTTTAGACTTGGCTCAACAAGCTTCAAATAAATCATTTACTTTAAAATCAAGCACATTTAGCAAAACCTATATATAAATTATATGCACATACAAACCTTTCAGAGAGCTGCAAGTCCAATAATATCAATTAATTGTATATTTATTTGTGGGGAAATATAGTGGTTACTTTCATTATAAATTTCTAATTTGCTGTGCTGCTGGGCACTTACTCCAAAAAGCTGGTGATATAATCTCTGCTGCACGCAGACCAGGAGAATGGATTGGTGTTGGCAGTAATGTGAGCCGCCATGAGCTTTGCTGCTTCATGACCTTTCGTCCCACAGGAGTTTCCAATTCCATCATGGTTCATGCCGAAACTGTCAAGAAAGAAGTACTGTATTAGCTCAATGTGCAACCAGACAACTATCTATCATGTCACCATCTGACATTCAAAGCACTGAGTGTCTTGACACACAGCATCACTCTCAGCACAGGGAGGTTTTCAAAATTCCATTTAGAGATGTGACTCCTCTTGATTAAGTACGTTGATGTGCATTTATTCTCAAAACATTTTCTATGCCGGTCTTCTTTCATATTAAAACAGTCAGTGGTCTTTAATGGACTTTCTGTTATTTTTATTCCTTCACAACCAAAGTAGAATTTAGCATAAGTTCTGGGATAAACAGATGGGCCCACAGTGTCCGTTCGATTGCGTTGGCTTTTTCACCGCAAAGCATGGAGGAATTTCGATTTACACCGGGCGCAATTTATACCCAGCATAATTCGAGTTTCCACGATCTTTTGCGCCGGCTTACAAAATAATTGTGAAGCCGGCCCCGCCCACAAAACTGGCCACGCCTCCCCGCTCAAAATAACGAAGATGGTGAGTTTCCGCTGATGGCGCAGACTGCGTCTGTTCAAAGAAGCTTTTAAAATTAAAGTAGCTTTCTTAGGTGCAAAGGCACTAGTAGCCACGGTTTAAATGGTTTTAAATACTAAAAAATATTAATTTACTAAGGAACCGACTAGTCTACATCAATGAAAACAATAAATGCTTCAGTATAGTTTTTTTGAGTCATTTTCAGTGATTTTAATTCAGGGTAGTCAAAGGCAGAGGAATGGACACCTTTATTAAAAACGCTTATTTTTAGTGATAAACCCATTTTCAGCTGTTTTAATAAAACTGCACCAGGTTACCACTCTTAAATACATGTCTTAAATACATCGATGAATATATTTTATTGAAAAATAGACGATTATGCTGCCAAATTGAGTTGCTACATGGCAAATTTTACGTTTGTCATTATGTTAATGGATTTTTGCGGAAACTCGATGATTCTCGGCCTAATTTGCGCCAGCCCAATTTTTGGGTGCAATTTGTGTCCAAATACCAGTTGCACTCAAAGCGGAAACTCCAGGCCATGATATATAACGGGTAGCAGAAAATTGGCTCATTCCATGAATGAGGAACATCTCTCAAGTGATATTGAGTACATATTACTACTGTACATATGTCTATCATACATGTAATTTAAAAAAAATATTATGTAATGGTTACTTTAATACCCCCTACCCAACCTGAGACTTTCAAGTGAAGTACTGTCTATCCAGCTGAGGCATTTGGAAGATAGCAGTCCACAAGCATAAACATAAAGGGTTAAAAATTGGTAAATTGCGCTCATTTTCCGAGCATAAAATGGGCACATCGCATACAAATTTAGCAGTGGGTGGCCTGTGCCCAATCTGCGCAGGCGTTCGGTCCACTGCTAAATTCAATGGGCTAATTCTTTAGGTGCTCCGGGTGGCCGTCTAAATCAGGCGTTAGTAAATGAGAGGCCTAACGTGTATTGAAGTGCCCCTTACCGAAATTAATTCACCATGCGTGCAGCAGGCAATGGGCCTGCCGGGTTCAGTTTTTTCAAATCACTTCTTTTTTAAAAAACCTTCCTGTCGAGCCAGGAGGAACAGGAGTGCTTCCCCAACTCCACGGTCATCGCGATCGGACTTAACTGAGGGCTGCACCTGGCGAGGCGGACGGCTCAAAATTGATTTTTCCCCATTGAGTGAGCTGCCTGTGGAGGCGGAATAGGTGCCGGCTGCTTGCCCCGAATATGTAGATGAGGCTCAAGGACCAATTCTTGGCAATCCTCAAGCCTCTCTGTTTAGGTGCGCACTGCCTCTGTGGGCCCAGACGAAAATCTACCCCAAATAGTATATATTAAGCCTTTTTTTAACAATAGAGTTCATCCAATCCTGTTACAGTACTATAGCTAAAGCTTTACAATAACAAGGTCTGGCTACTAAATTTACAGTAGAATCAGAGCAAAATAACCACCTAGACAGGTGAGCGAGGCAGTATGAGGTGGTACATTTTGGTAGGAATAATAAGGAGACTACATACCGCTTGAAAAATTAGAGTCTAAATGGGGTAGAGGAGAAGAAGGATCTGAGAGTACAGATACACAAACCACTAAAAGTAACGACGCAGGTTAATAAGGCCATAGAATTGAAAAGCAGAGAAGTTATGTTAAACCTGCATAGAACCTTGGTTAGATCACATTTGGAGTACTGTTAACAGTTCTGGTCTCCATATTATAAAAAGGATATAGAGGCACTGGAGAAGATGCAAAAAAGATTTACAAGGATGACACTGGAATTGAGAGGTTATACCTATCAGGAAAGATTGAACAGGCTGGGGCACTTTTCTCTAGACCAGAGAAATCAGAGGGGTGATCCAATAGAGGTCTTTAAAATTATGAAAGGGTTTGATAGCGTAGACGTAAACAAGGTGTTTCCACATGCGGGGGAGACCAGAACTAGGGGCCATAAATATAAGATAGTCACTAATAAATCCAATAGGGAATTCAGGAGAAACTTCTTCACCCAGAGACTGGTTAGAATGTGGAACTCGCTACAACAAGGAGCAGTTGAGGTGACTAGCAATAATGCATTTAAGGGGAAGCTAGATAAACACATGAGGGAGAAAGAAATAGAAGGAAATGTTGATGGGGTTAGATAAAGAAGGGTAGGAGGAGGCTCCTGTGGAGCATAAACACCGACATGGACATGTGGGTCGAATAGCCTGTTTCTGTGCTGTACATTCTATGTAATTCTCTGTAAGTATCCAGCACACTAAGAAGTCTGGCAGTGACTTAGTGATCTAGGTATCTAGAGCAACAGGATCCTCATATTTATGAAAACTGTGAATAATACTGCATCATAAAGTTTTAATTAGATTGAGCTGGCTTTTGCCATTAGTCCGGAATTTGCTGCAACAGTGACATTGGCGACAAGCGCCATAAATTAGACCATGATGCTCCCTGGTCCTCCAGTGGCAAATGTACGTCAAAATTTGCTAGAGAACTCATTTAAATGCGTCGCAGCAAGTCGGAAGCAGCGCAGTCAGTGTCTGATATAGATTCAAGGTGGTGAGGATTGTGTCTGCTTTTGTAAACAGTCATTCAGGGAAACGGGCATTTAGGAATATTTAAGAAGTTTTTCCCCTAGCCACATACACACCAAATATTACTATTTACCATGAATACTATCCATTTCACTGCTTAGAAAAACTGTTAGTGGATTTCCATCAAAGACACTCAGATAATTCAATATATGGATTCAATAGTTTCTCTTCACAGGTAGCTGCGCAAAAGGGATTAAACAATATTTAAGGTGGTTATATTTTAATAACAAAGACCCCAAACTCTGATGGGAGCCAACTCTGTGAGAATAGTATCATATTAGAAATACTGAAATGTAAATATTTTTAAAAGGAAACAAGAGTATAAATGCAAGCGTTTTTCTCATTCTCACCTGTAAATGTTTTATGTGGCACCAAGAAGACTTTCACATCATAAATTATTGTTAAGCGAATATCCACTGGGTAATTTAGAATCTTTTTGCTGATACAACATGACATTCTGGTGCCATAAAATCCCTTTGCTTAATGAGGCATAAATTTTAACTAGAAAATGCTCAACTGATCGACAGCGAGAGCTTTATTATAAAATTAAGCCCTTCCTCAGATATAGGCAACCTGCTGAGTGATTATTTACTGATTCTGAGTCCACCAGCACCATTCTGTGACCCACCAACTCCATTATGTGACCCACCAACTGCATTGTGTGAGCCACCAACTCCATTGTGTGAGCCACCAACTCCATTGTGTGACCCACCAACTCCATTGTGTGACCCACCAACTCCATTGTGTGACCCACCAACTCCATTGTGTGACCCACCAACTCCATTGTGTGACCCACCAACTCCATTGTGTGACCCACCAACTCCATTGTGTGACCCACCAACTCCATTGTGTGACCCACCAACTCCATTGTGTGACCCACCAACTCCATTGTGTGACCCACCAACTCCATTGTGTGACCCACCAACTGCATTGTGTGACGCACCAACTCCATTATGTGACCCACCAACTCCATTGTGTGACCCACCAACTCCATTATGTGACGCACCAACTCCATTATGTGACCCACTAGAGCTATTCTGATCCCTACTGGGTCTGAGGACATGCTCAGGGTTTAATGAGAACAGGAGCATCACAACAGGGGTGAGATAAGTAGCAAAAATGCCATCATGTTTGATTCTCAACTAGGAGAACTAAGCTTCCTGAATGACATTCTCATTCACACTTCTCCCAGGGATGAACCTGCCAGACTTGAACAAGTTGCAAGAACATAAGAAAGCATGGAGTGAGGAAAGAACATTTGGGCCATCAAGCATCTTTGTTCCACAGACCTTGTTTAACCTGTTCTGTCATGGATTCTACCCAATTCATCTCCTTTGAAAAGGTTTTGCTCATTTCTATACATGCTTAGTCCAATAAACATCAAGGTTCCTAACTATAAATTAATCACGTTTTTTTAAACATTAAGTGCCTTAGCTGGCAGCCTATTTCACGTATCCACTGCTCTGGAAAAAAATAACTTTAAGTCATCTGGGAGAGGGAGGAAAAACTGGCAGAACACTCCAGTATGCCTCCTCCTGGTGACTCAAACAAGGAGTGGCAAGATGTGAGGATGGAAAACTGTGCAGGAGGGCTGGGATCTTTTCCACATTGCTTAAGGTCAGCCCAGCCTGCTGAGTCAACCAGGAGTCTTGAGACATCTGCGGGGTGAAAAGATTCGTCTTCTGACCAGTGGAGAAAATTTTGGGGAAAAAAATACAAAAATAAACGAATAGGAGTGGTAGAAAAGCAAACTGAACTGGCATCAGAAACATGTTAGGTAGGGAATGGCAGAGGAAGTAATTGGGGGTTATACCTAGTACATATTAAAATATTTGGAGTGTGCGTGAGCGTGTGAACATGTATCTTTTTGTTAAAAATAGTCTTTTGAAGATCCGATGGTTTAGAAATGAAGCAGCATTGATCAGGTAGATATTCGGTTTTACGGGAGCGATGAGGGCCAATTTCAGGGACCAACGTCTCGCGGCCAAAGTACACCTGAAAAACATCCGACTCGATGGTTCGGTCCATTTCTCAGGCATCCCCGACGGCCGCCTAAAACAGGCATCGGGCCTGCGCTGAGGATTCTTCAGCGGTGGCTAGGTGTTTTACAAAAAAATGTAATACATCGTTGCTGTGGAGCCAGGGGGAGCAGGATGCACCCCCGACTCCACAGTATCCCGATTGCGCCCTCACCCCCTACTCCTGTTGCCACTCCACCCCCTCCTGGGACTTGCTTTCGGGCCACTCACTGGTGGAGTGAGTGGACCAATATTAATTTACTTAAAACGGACGATCTGACTATTGCGGTGCGACAGGCCTAAATGGATTTCAACCCCTAAAAGTGCTGTTGTAAGAAAGGTGCTTCATTACTATGGAGTAATGGGATTTATTTCTCTGCATCTAACAATTCCCAAATTATAGATGATGAGGGTTCGCTGCGCTGGACATTGCATTTTAGTAACACCCTTGGAAGAAAAGAGGCCTTTGCTACATATTGACGTTCCTGACTCTGTGTTGACCACTTTGCTGCAAGTCTGTCTAATCACAGCAGCTCTTGCACCCTGAACTTCATCATTTGGGAAGAAAGTAACACACAACAACTCACTTACACATTGGCAGTGGAAAGCCAATGAGTCAGAGTGGAATAATGTACAGTCAGATAGAAAATCTGGAGTTTTGCTCAATTACTGTGGGTGTCAGGAAGAAGTTTTACAGAATGTTTCCCTAGGAGATTAAATAAGTGGGGTAAAGTCAATAAGAGGACAGATTGTACATGATCTGTGCCAGGGATGAACTTGATAGGACGGGTGACATTTTATTCTTCCATGCTTTATGTTCTTATTCTGCTTGCTGTCTTTAGTAGGATTCTTGGCTTAAGAGGAACACTTGTCTGCTTAAATCACAACCAGTTTTTACATCACTGCACTGCATATCACCTGGGAAGCAGAATGTAAATGCCTGCAACTCATTTATGCATGAGATCTCTCACAATCAGCGGGGAGCAATAATTTATGCTGATGTTTACAAGCAAGTCATTGCTCATTTGAGACCAGCAGGCGATGCTCACTGCGCCATTTGAGCTAGTTGAGCTGAGCTGAGTTGTAGACTAGGGTTAGAAAGGAAATTGGAAGAGACTTAACTCATTCCTATGGGAAAAGTCAAATATTTAAACATAAACTGACTCTCACCCAATACGTGACTGCAGCATGAATGGTTCGGTTTGCAAAATCACACTTTTTTGGCACACTTCAAGATATCTCTGTCCAATTTCCCAAAAATGATTTGGTTAGAATGCAGTGATTATGGTGTAGCAGTGTATAACTTATACCTTAAATAGTGAAACTGCTTCATTGACTAAAATTATCAAGATTCCCTACATTTTCAAAAACGTATTGCTTGAAATATGCACAACAGAAATGAAAAAGTCTTTTAAAGGAAATGTTGTGGGACTTCCCTGATGATTTAGAAAGTTTCCCAGTGAGTAGTTCAGCCATACTAACCAGGAAAGACCCAGGTTTTATCATCAGTTTGTGTTGAGTTAGCTTATCTCAGTCTGAGTAGTGGTTGGGACACTAAAATTGGCCTCAGTGCCACTGTGTTAGAGTGGGGAAAGCGGTTCCCTCTCCTTATCATTATACAGCAACCCCTGCTAAAAATGTGAGTCTGTGGATGTTGGGTGGAGAGGGATTAGGTTCAACTGTTGAAGTTCGCACAAGAACAATGAATGACTGGCAACTGTGGAGCCATACCCCAGGCTAGGAGTTAATATTTTCAGGAGGTTGGGAGGGGAGAAAATATATTAGTTGGAATAACCTCATCTGGAAGTTGCACAACGATGGATTTTGACTAATTCAGGTAAACATATCACGAAGGTAGTTCCCCTTTAAGTGAATTGGCATTTCAAGAAACACTCATTAGATGCTCATTCCAGTTTGTTAGAACTGCCATTTGATAATATTTATCAACGATAGACACTAAACTGCTTTTGAAATATTAGTAATATTTTCTAAAATTTGCCAGTTTTCACAATGATGCAAAACTGGGCAAGTAGAAATGTAAGTGGTGATTTTAAACCCCAAGGACGGGTGGGTTGGGGGGCGGGTGGGAGTTGAAAATGGTTGTTTTTTGGGTCGCAACCGCAAAATTTTCAGACTTTGCATTCCCAGTGGGAAGCCTGTACTTTTACACGCTGACGTTAAACCCGGAAATAAAGCCGGGTTGCGGTCACGACCCATGAAACAACTATTTTCAACTCCCACCCGCCCCCAACCCGCCCGTTCTTGAGGTTTAAAATCACCCCCATAATTTAAATATTACAACATGCCAAATTTTAGAATGAAAATATTTAACCCTTACCCTTCTTCATAAATACAAGCTGAGGGTAATGTTGTGACTGCTGCTTTCAATATTAAATTTCTGAATAGACCTGTGTTTGCACATGAGGTAAGGGAGTGGAAACCATTTTTATCCGCGATGTACGAAAAAATTGTAGAAAGGTTTGAGTGTTAAACCTTCCCTACATTTATACACTGAAGCAATCCCATAAGAAATAATAGGTTGGGGAAGGGGTTATTTTCTCTATTGTTGCCTGTGCGAAGGCATTCAGATAAAGAAAACTCTCACAACCAGATAATTCCCCCTCATCCACATGATGCGCCACATTGTGGAGAGCAAAATGTCAAGCAGTTAGAGTCAAATATATTAATATAGGCTGTGGAAAGCAATGGACTGGTTAGAAAGTGTGTAACATAGTAAATTTTGAAAACATGGGGTGGAGTTTCCGATTTGGGCGCAATCGGGCAATTGCAGCCAAAATGCGCCCGAAATTGCGCTGGTTAGGTTACAATTCAAGTTTCCGCTAAATTGTATTTGCATAATCACAAACGTAAAATCTTCCATGAACCAACACAATCCGGCAGCGTAATAGAACGTAATTGTTTTTTTTTCTTTGCATTTGAAAGTATTCCTTGATGTATTTAAGAGTGGTAACCTGGTGCAGTTTTATTAATACAGCTGAAAATGGGTTTATCACAAAAAATAAGCATTTTTTACAAAAATATTGCCTCTAGCATAGTTTCTAAAAATCATCACCTACTACACACTGAATAGGAGGCCTCCCTCTTTATCAGCAGCAGTAGTTTTTGGCTATTCAGACCTGTGTTAGCCCACCAGTTGAAGCAATTTTCAGGGTGCGATCACTCATGCACTAAGAGTTCCATGCATCTTCTCCTTTTCAAACAATGCCAGCTCCTTTACTAAACTTAACAAGTAAATATTAATCTAACAATTCCTCTGATAAAAACTGCACAGCTAGCTATCTTTAAATTTGACGTACAGACAATAAATCAGTTGGGTGGCGTGGTGTGCAGTGCATCATTGCAACAATGTATGATGCAGTAGAGTGGTGGGATGTGCATTCTTGCCTGAGTCCCTTCACAATTAGGAATTCCCAATTTTAACCATGTCAATAGGGGAAAGTTAAAACTGAAGACCAATCACTCCCCCAAGTAAATCATAGTTAAGACTATCCTTGAGTTGTTCTTGTGCACCTCTTAATGGTCAGTCCGGAGTGCTATTGGCAGAAGGCAAAACAATAATACACTGTGTGGGAAAAGCCAATTGGAAAAGGGGGGGGAAACAAAAAGATGAAGCATTACCTTATTTTAAAAAATGACTGTCACTTTATTTTTTTTTAAAGCAAACATATATTTACAGCTACTGTACTACAGGCAGGAGGCACAACAAGGGGAAATATCACTTCTTTGACATTTGTAGTTAGGATTCATAAACTAATATCACCTCAAGTTACTAAAACTGCATTTCTGTGAACTTGGCAAACGTATACAAAGAATTCATTTTAAAATTGGGAATAGGGATTACTTTTAATTCACTCACTTGTGACCAATCTCATGTGCAATTGTGAATGCTGAACCCAAGCCAATATCTTCATTGATGCTGCAGCTTCGCTCAGGCTCACACATTCCAGCCACTGAGGCCAAGCCTGAATAAACAGAGGGAGACACAAAGGGTCAAGCCAAGGTGTTTCAGTCTTAAATACTCTTGTTATAAATGCTTAGGTTCTTTTTTTTATATATAACCTACGTACACAGAAGGAATAATTGGCACAGGGTTAAGTTTATAGTCATTTGCAAACTCACTGGAGGGAATTGCACTTTACAGGCCAGACATTAATTTTTTTTTGAGTTACAGCCAGTGCTGGAAAACGTCTAGACTAGGGGTTAGATTTATAAATTTACTTCTGGTAACTTGGGACCACCTGAAACTTGAGCCTGAAGAGGGAACTAAAAGCAACATTTCTATTTTTTTTTCTATTCTTACCTAGCGAAAAGTAAAATGTACTTTTTTGTCAGGCAATTTATTTTGGAATAGTAATTTGTTTATTTTGCAGCAAATTGTTGAAATAGGTAAGTGTTATCTTAACACATTTGAATTTCTGTCACGTGACACTGTTTTCTAAATGGAAGAAGAAACATAGGTCTGAGGGAGCTCAGAGTTGCAGTGAGGAATTCATCCTTCAATTTTTTTAATTAATGAATTAAGCATAAGAAAATATTAAGTATATGATGAAAAATACAGTGTCTGACCAGGAGGTGCCTTCTATATTTTATACAATGTATGACTTGCAATGGAGCATTTAAACATCATAGAAGCCAGTGTAATTTAAGCTTATGAGCAAACTGTACAGTTATAAAACATCAGTCGGCAGTTTTTGATTATTATAGTATAATTTCTACCATTGGTAGAAGTGACAGATTATGTGTTGCAATTATATTCAAATCACATGCAATAAATATCACATAACATTTGTGCTGGAGCACATTACAAATCACAACATAGTCAAGAACCCAGAATGCATCATGGAGTAATTTTACAAATTTGCACTCATAAATTTGTGAACATCACATGAACCCCAAGTAAATGTGTTTTTGTTTATGTGTTTTGTAGGCAAAATAGAAGTAGTCACAGTGCTGTTAAACTCAATGTATCAATAAGATTTGTTATTGTCAACCATGGTAGTCTTCTGAAGATAACGCATGACGGAGGAGAGGGTACAACAGTAGTCACCATGAAAAAAACACATCATATGAAAAGGGCCAGTGATACAAGAATATATTTGCTAGTGCATTACTGGAAACAAAGATACTTATCACATATATTAATTATATTTATATAGTGCTCCAAGTTGAGAAAAAATGTAATAGAAATCCTACTTTTTTTGAAGACGAAGCTTACTGCAAGGAAAGAAAAAGAGAACAGTGCTTCACCTAATTTAAACCTTGAGTAATCCTAAAGGGCGACTTTAAAAAATCTAAAATAAACTGCTTTATCTTTTCAGGGCTAAGGAAAACAAATTGGCATCAAAATAAAAAGTTAATGGATCAATAAGAACTACTGGGAAACAATATTCATTAGCTGTAGCAGTAAAAACTTACCCAGGGTTCCACAAGGCTTGTTTTTATAGGTGCAGATGTCATATCTACGAGGGGGAAAAATTGTGAAGAATTCAGTAGCATATAAAATATTGTTTTGTTTTATATAGCTGTTCCATTAACATAGCATAGTTAACACTCATAGTTGATGATCGGTGCAATTATCTGTTGCCAGCTAGTATTGGCGTTTTCAGCACGATAGTGAGAATGATGTGAACAGCACGCTTACAGGACCTGGCTTCCAGCCAATGGGATATCTGCCAGTTAAAAAAGTTAAACTTGATCTTTGTAGTCACAAGCCTCAGTGAAAAGAAAATGGTTTGAGGTGAAGAGAGGCAGCCACAGTAAATGGTTGGATCTGGGGTTTTTTTATAAAAAGGAAAGAAAATTTGAACTGTAGATAGATAATGGGCTTCCAAGATGCTCAGATTAAAGCATATTTTTAAAAAGTTATATGAATGGCCATTTCATCTAACTAAAAGTACATCACATTTATTAAAAAGATAGAATACTTCCCGATTCAGGTCTTCTTCATTCTTTGACTGGAAAACATCTTCCCCAAGCCAATAGGATAAGTCCAGGTTAACTGTACTGTGAACTGCAGAAGTGACACCCCTTTAACACATTTTGAGTGATAGTAATATCATGACATTAGGGTGTTGCTTTCATTACTCTCCCTCATGTACCATAGAAATGTTGTGCCTATCCTAAGCAATGTCAGCTGTTTCCCCAGGAGAGGCAAAGCAATGTGTACAATCACCATGATAAAATCATTTTAAACAATATATAAAGATACACATAACTTTCAAGCTGAAAAGGTCAATGTAGCAAGGTTTGGTGCTTGTACTGTATGTAGAGGATGCCTTCCATTTGAAGACTGAAGAAAACTCTACTCAACAAGTGTCTATCTTCATTCTTGAAACACATCGTCTGGGATACTGACTGACTTGTAACCTCTACAAAGGAATGTGGATCTTTCTGGCATTTCAGGGAAATCACAAGTACCATGGCACCCTGGAGGAAGTGGTTACTTGGGGGTGGGCGGGGGGGGAAGTAATAGTGTTGATAAAAAGAGGCTATTAGAAGATTATATTATTAGAGGGGTAGAAAGTCTTTTCTGCAGCTGCAACCAGGAGTTCTGAATAGTGTGTTGCCTGCCTGGTGCCAGGGTAAGGGAAATATGGAACAGGTGGAAAAGATTTCAAAAATGGAGAGTGATCAGTCAGAAATCATGATTCATGTGACATTCAGTGACATAAGAAAGATCAGGATAGAGATCTTAGAAGGGAGTTTGAGGCACTAGGCATTAGATAAAAAAGGACTTCAAGGGAAGTAATCTCAGGATTGCTCCCAGTGTCACATACCAGGTCAGTTTGGGAAAGGCAGACACATCAACACATGGCTTTAAAGATGACATAAAAGGGAGCATTTTAGCCCTCTAGGACACTGGGGCAAGTCTATGCTGTACAAATGAACCGGCTTCAACTAAACTAAACTGTTATCCATGTCCTTGCAAAGAGGGTAAAAAGAGCAATTGAATGGATTTAAGCTGGAAAGGTAGAGGAAAGTACAATTCAAGGTTTTAACCTACATATCTTGCTCATAATTCAATATCAGTAGCCTCAGGGCCAAAAGTAAAGATATGGGGGGCAATTTTATCCCCCCTCGACGGGCAGGGCAGTGGCAGGGGAGGTAGGTTAAAATTTCAAAGATCGGAAACCCGACCCCAACATGCCTTGAACTTCCGATTTTTACGGTGGCGAATTGGCCCTGCTCTCGAGAGGTGGGTCAGTAATTTAAATATGTTAATGAGGCTGTGTGCCTCAGATTTTAGCAGACTTTTATATTTGACAGCTGCGGGTTGGGTTTCCCAGAGTTCGAGAAACCCGACAGCTGAAGGGAGGTGAGAACAGCCAGATACAGCAGTTAAGTGCTTTTCCAGCACTGCTTGTGGGCCAGGAGGAGCAGGAGTGCTTCCCCTTTGGCCCCCCCCAAGCAAATCTGTCGTGATCAGCCTCCCGCCCCCCCCACAGTGATCCACCAATCACACGGACTGCAGCGGTTCAAGAGGCGGCTCACCACCACCTTCTCAAGGGCAATTAGGGATGAGCAATAAATGCTGGCCTCGCCCACATCCCATGAACGAATAAACTCCCCCCCGCCCCCCCGCGATCAACCAACTCCTCCTTGCAATCCACTAATCACCCCTTGCGATCCGCCAACCCAGTCCTGCAATCTCCCCCTGACCAGCAATCTCCTCCTGACCAGCGATCTGTCCCCGGGTTGCAATCTCTCCCTCCTTCCCTCCTCTCCCTGGCTGCGGCCTACCAGCGCAGACCTTCCCACCCGCCAGCCAGCCTATCAATCTGGCTGTCGGCCGGGAAATGGAGACAGAAAATTCAAATTAGGTCCCGCCGTGAAATTCGGAAGGACCTCTGCGTTACCCACATTTCTCGGCCATTACAACCCCACCCCCCACGACCATCCCGTAAATATCGAGGCCATGGGTTCTGGAGGTCTATGTTGAGGAAGGAAATTATAACATAACATTGATTAGGGGGAGGGTAAATTTATACAGTTAAAGATTGTTCTGAATGGATGCAAAATAAAAGGCAGATTAATAATGTGTGCTAAAGATATCTTGATGGTAGTTCAGATGGAAAGCTTCAGTTCGAAAAGCAAAATACTGCAGATGCTGGAAATCTGAAACAAAAACAGAAAATGTTGCAAACAATCAGCAAGTCAGGCAGCATCTATGGACAGAACAGACAATTTAATGTTTCAGGTATGAACCTTTCAACCCTTCTGATGAAACACACCTGAAATGTTAAATTGTTTGTTCTCTCTACAGATGATGCCTGGCTTGTTGAGTGTTTCCAGCATTTTCTGTTTTTGTTAAATATGAGTCCTGCCAAGGGACATTAGGATATTTCAGACAAAAGATGGGGATGGAGGGGGGCAGGGGTGTTGGTGATTCGTCAAGTATGTCGATTGATGCATCATAGAGTTTGCTTCCTTGCCTAAATAATTGGAGAGGAATTTCACTGAGTCTTCCTGGCCACAGAATTTTTCTCTGGTTTTTGCCTTCCCAAAGAGTTAGCATTACGAGTGATTGGGTAGGGTGGTGCTTAATATTGCACCATCTAACAGATCCATTAAGAACAGATCTATCAAAAAGCAAGTCTTTTTCAGAATATAAATTCATGATTCACCGGCACTTCTCATATAAGGAGTAATTTTACCAAATTGCACTTTTGGCACTCCTCTGAAGCACAATTTCATAAAATTACCCCTACAGTGTGGTCTTTTTTCACAATTGCTGATGTATCCCCTTGTCCTGTCATGCAATACACCTTTCAGCATCTCAAGTAGACTGGTCTGATATAGTGGTGCATAATGACTAAGGATTGCTGCATGTATATAGACACCTTGCAGGCATTTTGAAAGCTAATATTCTTGATGTTACCTATGAAATGACACTGGGACAAGAATAATGGGCTGGATTTTGCTTCCGGCGGCTGCACATGCGCAGTTAAATGCAGAAATCCGGAAATTGCAAGATACCCTGCTCCTCCAAAAGCTGCATGAAAAGCTGCATGAAAAGGGTATCTCGCCGGCTGACTCACCATTCAGATGTATTGAACAGCGTGAAGTTCCTGTACTTACCTTATAGATATGGACTAAACTCGTCAAAAAAAGTTAGGGCTAGTCCATTCCAGTGGAAGTAGCCTTTTAATGGCGTGGTAAGTCTTAATTACTGCCAAACAAGTGGCAAAACCAAACTGTTACCTTCAAGTACCACACCTTCTTTAACCAAAACAAGACAACCAAATTTCGTGTCAACTCCTCAATCTGAGCCCTTTGCAAGACCCAATGAATTAGGGAACTAACAGAAAGGCATCGAAAAAGAGGTTGATCATGGGAAAGCAGATTGTCTAGAAAGGGAACTATATGATCCCTGTCCCTGCAACAGAATTGATGTAACTTTTTCTTTACAATAGTGATGGATAAGTTTAATTCTGAATAACTCAACTGTTAGAGCTAATAACTGAGAGACAGTCTTATTGTGATGGTGAACAGATGTCCAGCTCAAGACATCATCAACTGTATCATGAACTGATTAGGTGGAGAGAATAGAGAAGGATGCGAGTGAGCTGTTGGTTCTGGCACCAGAGATTAATTTACAGTGCATCAAAGCACTATGGATGCTGAAAATCACATCATCGACCTTGATAAATAGAGACATTTCACTTGAATTAATTTGAAGTTTTTATTTTGTAACTATAGCCTAGAAATTGCGTTTGCCGATATTAGGAGATGAACACTTACTGAATTCATATAATGTTCTTCTGGTTGCTCTTTTAAGGCAGGATTAATACGTTTATTTTAAATGCGTGAATGCTTCTGCTAAAATAGCAGAGAGAGAAATGTCAAATAAGCGTGTTAAGCATCCTTCCACTAATACTGCCAACAGCCATTTCTAGGCTTATATTTTTATTAATAGTACAGGATAGTTTGATGAGCTTGTTTCAGTTCACATAATGATTCAGGTGCTTTTACGTGTGAGCAATCTTAATATCTATTTAACATGCTGCATTAGAGCATCATCAATAATATAGTTCTATTTAATATGGAGAAATCATTGAACCATTTAAAATTGTTAAAACCAGCTTTGTGCATTTTTAAAATACTGTATATATTAAAAGTTATGATAGGGTTTAAGATAGCCTATTATTGTTTCACAATATGCCAAAGAAAAAAATACTAATCATTTTGTTTATACTATAATAACTTTAAACAGCTTACTTAACAATGTGTTTGCTTAGAGTTCAGGGTCAAGCTCAAGAAATTTATCAATGAATGTCATTGCTCACCAAGTCAGGGTTGGTATTTTCGACTTTTGTCTTTAGCTTGAAAATATTTCGATGGCATTACAGCTTTTATCACAGTTACCCAAGGTGAGGCAGGTAACGGTTTTGTTCAACCATAAATCAAAGAGAAGCTCAACCAGTAGCCTGCCCTAAGTCTACTCCTTTGGGGACAAGCTCAATCCTTCACATTTTACCATTTACTTTAAATAAGGGATTACTTTGACACTCAATGTGCAGTATTAACCCTGAAGAATTTATAAACTTGGTACATCTATTCTTATTTATTCACCCTCCCTAAAATAAATGGCTTTATGATACATTTCCAAGTTAGACAAATCTAATTTTTTTATACAATCACTGTCGAGTACAACACACCAGAACCACTTTTTGTCAAAGTGTTAAAGACCGGAAATCATTATTGCTGTCATGACTGGAGCTATGTTATTTGAGTTCGCAACTCTCAATTCCAACTTCAAAACAGCAGCATTTCTCTATTAGTTTCCCCTCCTGATCTGTATCAAGGATCTATCGCTGGGCTTTCAGGGTCAACTTCCTCCTGGGACTCCTACAACTTGCTCTACCACCAGTTTCCTCTCAAGGCTAACACAGCTTTCCACCAGATGTATCTTTTCTCCATAAACAACTGTGGTCCTGTGCAGACCCACTTTCTTCCTAATGCAACTCCAATTCTCTTTAGGCCATCCCACTATCTGTTATTTCCTGGCTTCATTGATAGGGCCCATCAGCTCTCTCATCTCCTTGACACAGATCAGTGCCACCAATTCTTGTTGTGCCTAACTGCCTTATAGCTTCTTGGCAATGATTTTTACTTTAGCTGAACACTGGGACTTCCAATTATGTAAACATCACACTATTAGAATAGCTCGATGTGACTCAAAAAGAAGTCGCAAGTTACAAAACCAGCATGACAAAAAATTAATTTTCTAATTTTATTATACTGGTGGATCGCCCATGGTGTTGATTATGGTCGTTAAGAGGATATATTGTTTTATGGTCATTAGGAGGATATAAGTATTGAATAATATATTATCAGCGCCACTGATTTAGAGAGTAAATAAGTCAAACTGAGTATTTAGTGTAGCATATTGTTGGAGTGTCAGTAATATTTTTCAGCTCTACATCTATGATTGTGGGCAGATTTGTGTGGAAACTGTAAATCAGTGGCCTTAATTACTACTAAAAGTTTGTTTAGCCATGTAGTTAATTTTATCTCTTGCATTTTCTAAAGCCCAGGTTATATAGGAAGATGGTAGGGAAAATATTCTAGATTGCTGGGAGATTGGAAGTACATAAAATTGTAGAAATAATTAGGAGTTGTGCGGCTGTATGGGTTGGTAGTCATGTTGTGTGAGTACTGGAGAGGGGTAGAGGATTGGGCAGAGGTAGAAGATCTGAGAGAACTAGGAGAGGGGTTGCAGGGTGTGAGAACACAATAAGGGGCAGTTGTAGTGTTTGGGAACACTGAGGAGGCAGTACTAGGATCTGGGAGGAATGGGAGAGGGGTATTCGGAAATTGCGACAATGGGCGAGTCCTGGGGTAGGAGAGAAGTGGGAAAGAGGTCCCAGGGTTTGGGAGCAATGGGAGGGAGATGCTGGTTGTGGTAGGGTTGCTGCTTTCAGCAGTGGTGGGAGGGTGGACTTGGGCATGGCAGGACTGGGATAGTGGTAGCAGCATCTGGGAGCATGGGCAGAGTACAAGTGCTGTTGTTAAAATTGCAGTGGGGGAAGCATCTGTAGTCAGCCTGGAAAGGGGGGGGGGGATGTGGGGTGGGGTAGTTGAACATGAAAAGAGGCAGCAGGAGGGAGCTGGAGTAAAGTACAGGTAGTCAGAGCAGGTGGGGACCTGATCTCAACGAGATGTGGCAGTGGTGGGGTGCTCAGTCGTATTAGAGGAGGAGTGGGGTTTTTTAAAGGGTTTCCCCAGAAGTTACTTGGGGAAACCTATATTTAAAACAGATATTGTTGAGCATTTATTTTAAACATTCCCCAGGTCACTGCTTTTAAAATTAAAAGTGCAGCAATCATTTTAAGAACTTAAGCCCGGAATGTAGCTTTTAACACCACAGGGGGCAGCCCTTAAGGGTTGAGGTCAGGTTAGATGTCAAAGTGGGGGGAGGAGTTCCAGGCACAGAGGGGACGCAGCAGCTGCAATGCTTGAGGCTAGGTCAGGTTGTTGAGGTAGGGAGGTGGCAACCAGCTGGGAGCAGTCAGGATCAGGTCGCAATCCCAATTTTGGAAGCTCCACAATGTGTGGAGCTGTGAACAGACCTCAGCACCACATATCTTGGAGATCAATCTGGAGGATACAATCAGAGGTAAGTTAAATAAATAGGTAAGTTTGATTGTGGCAGAAAAGCAAAACAGAAGGAAATAATTAGGAGTTCGCATGTGCTGGTATACGCAAGTTCTTTAACTTATTATAAACAGGTCCAGCACTTCCACAAGTAGAAGAGTGTAGTTACAATTTAACAAGTTTATGGGGGCAGTTTCCATTATAAATGTGGTCACAGGAATTTACAATGGAAAAGCTGACAGGGAGTGCATGTATCATATTATCATAGTAGGTACAGCACAGGAGGCCATTTGGCCCATTGTGCCTATGCTGGCTCTTTGAAGGAGCTATCCAATTAGTCCCATTCCCCTGCACTTTCCCCATAGCCCTGTAATTTTTTTCCCTTCAAGTATTTATCTAATTCCCTTTTGAAAGTTAATTTTGAATCTGCTTCCACCACTGTTTAAGGCAGCGCATTCCAAATCATTACAACTCGCTGCGTAAAAAAATGTTTCCTCATGTCGCCTCTGGCTCTTTTGCCAATCACCTTAAATCTGTGTCCTCTGGTTACCAACCCTTCCACCACTGGAAACAGTTTCTCCTTATTTACTCTATCAAAACTGTTCATGATTTTGAACGCCTCTATCAAATTTACTATTTATATGTTTATAAAAGACTTTTACTATTTATATGTTTATAAAAGACTTTTGGGTTCCCTTTTATGTTAGCTGCTAATCTAGTTTCATACACTCTCTTTGCCCATCTTATTTCCTTTTTTAGATCTCCTCTGTACTTTCTGTATTCAGCCTGGTTCTCTACTGTATTATGAACCTTACATTTGACATAAGCCTCCTTTTTCTGTTTCATTTTAATCTCTATATCTTTAGTCATCCAGGGAGCTCCAACTTTGGATGCCCTTCCTTTCCCCCTCATGGAGATGTGTCTATTCTGTACCCGAACCAACTCCTCCTTGAAGGCCTCCCATTGCTCACTTACTGTTTTGCCTACCAATTTTTGATACCAATCCACCTGGGCAAGATCCCTTTTTAACTCACTGAAATTTACCCTCCTCCTGATAAGCATTTTCATATTCGATTGTTCCTTGTCCTTTTCCATAACTATTCTAAACCTAATGATATGATGATCACTGTTCCCTAAATGTTCCCCCATTGAAACATGCTCCACCTACGCCATTTCATTCCCCAGAAATAGATCCAGCATTGCTTCCTTCCTGGTTGAGCTGGAAACACACTGTTCCAGAAAGTTCTCTTGAACACATTTTAGGAAAGTCCACCCCCCCCCCACCACCCCTTTGCCCTTTACACTGTTTAACTGTCCCAGTCTATATTGGAATAATTGAAGTCCCCCATTATCACTACTCTATTGTCCTTGCACCGTACCGTAATTTGCCTGCAAATTTTCTCCTCTATTTCCTTCCTACTATTTGGGATGTAAGATCTTTTATATATACTAATCGATCTTCTATGGCATTGCACACAGGGAGGCTAGACTAAGAGTGGTCTTCAAGTGAAGCAGGGTTACGGGGCATAATGGGATGAGCGTCAAGTGAGGACTGTGATGCTACAGACCAGTGGGGGTGGGTAAAATGAGTTAGAGGCTAAGGGAGAGACGGTAGAACAAGGTTATAGAGTAAGGCACAAAGTAGAGCAGGGTGAGAGTCAGGGATGGAAGGGACCGGAGAGTGGAAAGGCACAGGAGGGTTAGGGTTGAGAGGAGAGTCTAGACCGGGGGGAGGGAAGAAAAAGAGCTAGAAAATCCATACATAGAACTGGAGCACAGGCAAGAGATTATAGCAGAGGGAGTTGGGGAGAAGAGTCATCAGCCACAACACAGGCATGCAACTTTGTAAAAAGCAGACAACAGACAGAGGGCTGTAGCTACACCAGGTATGAGCCAAAGCAGCCACACGAGGAGCTGCAGCCAGGTGCAGCCTCTGGGGAAATATCGGGCCAAGGCCCTTTTATATATTTACATAGAAGTACATAGAAGTTAGAACTTAAATGCCAGCTGTGATTAACATTGAGACTTTATGATCCTCAGTTTTCTTGGCTTTTGCCTAGGCTGTTAAATGAAGCATCTCTGAGTAGCAGAGCATCCTGTCCGAGGATAAAGGACAAAAAACATTAGTATGGAGACTTATCCCATTCTGCAGTGCACACCTCTTGTTGACTAATACGAGCTGTACAGCTTGTAGCATTCTGCATTCCTGGCCAAAGAGCCCTGAATAAAGATTTACTCATTGAGAAGAGTACAGAAGGTGGAAAATGCTAGTGATGAGGATATTTAAAAAAGATAATTTAACAGATTTACTTTCCTATCCAGTATCTACTTTCTGTGCAGCATGGGAATATCGGTGAAATCTGGAAGCGATAGTTTAACAAATATGGGATATTTGATAAATCTATTTATTTGGGAGGATGCAATGAAGAAATGGTTTCAATTTGCTGAGGATTTGGTATATGATTTATATTTGCATGGGTGATCTGACCAATAGTCCACAAGTAACAAAGTTGAGTGAGTTATAGTTAGCACCAGAGTGCGGTTGTCATAGAGTACAGTAGTGTGGTAATTATGGTACTGGTGCTGCATTAGCAATCCAGAGATCATGGGGGGTATTTTAATCCCCCAGGATGGGCGGGTTAGTGGCAGGTGGGTAGGTTAAAATTGCAAAAATGGGAAACCCGACCCCAACCCTTGGCTTCAAAACCTCCAACTCGTCCACTTCCGGTTTTAACGGAGGTGGGTTTGGGAGCAGCCGAGTAACCCTCTCTCGAGATATTATGTTAATGAGGATACTTTCATGAGATTTTGGCAGCTATCTGAAATTAACACCTCCTGCACAGGGACTCGAGAAACTCAGCAGTAAAATGGAGGCAAGATTGAGCGGCACTTCATGGGGCTGGTTTAAGGTCAGATGTCCCGCTATGAATAAAGGCTCAGTGATCACAGTTGCTTTCCCAGTTCCCTCTGGTAAATGGCTTGCTGAGAGTTCTTGTGGTGATAGACATATTGGAGAAGTTTGGAGGTTTTGACACAGAGAACATCAGAATGGGTGGCGTCATGGCTGCTTTAGATTGGACTTCGGACGAGGAAGACAATCACCATCCATGGCAGCAAGGTTGTGCTGTAGTGGGAGCTGCAGGACAACAACAGAGAGGAGGATAACAGAGAGGAGATCAACAGATAGGAAATCAACTGAGAGGGAAGCAACAGAGGGGCCGAGTTCGCAGGAAGCACTACCCACCTAACAGGGTGTATAGACAGAGGCTCAGCTTCCTTGACCTCTCTGAAGAGCAGAGCGGAGGCTCAAATTGACAAGTCAGATATCTGCAGCCTCCTAGAAGAAGAGCTGCCACCTGCTGGACCTGGTGGCCACGCATTGCCAGTCGCTGTCAAAGTCACCACTGCCCTCAATTTCTTTGCCTCTGGCTCCTTCCAGTGCGCTACCGGAGACATATCGAGGGTCTTCCAGTTGTCTGCATATAAATGTATAAGGCAGATGATGGAAGGGTTGTTTTCCAGGGCGTCCACTCATGTCAACCTCCCCTGCGACGACAATAGTCAAAATGAGCGGGCACTCAGATTTGCGTCTCTGGCTGGCTTCCCACAGATGCGGGGTGCCATCGATTGCACACACGTGGCAATCTGAGGACCACCAGATCAACTGGGTGTATTCATCAACTGCAAGGGATTTCACTCTATCAGTGTGCAGCTGGTGTGTAACCACGAGAAAAGGTTCATGCAGATGTGCGCCAGATTCCCTGGGAGCTGCCATGACGTTTTCATCCAGCGGCAGTCCAACACCCCTGACCTCTTCGTACCCGGAAACAGACTTAAGAGGTGGCCGTTAGGAGATGAAGGATACCCCCTTCAAACATGGCTGTTGACACCTGTGAAGAGCCTCACCAATGAAGCCCAAGAGCGGCACATGACAACCAGATGTGTCATCGAGCAAGCTATTGGTATGCTGAAGATGCGCTTCAGATGCCAGGACAGGTCTGGAGGCCGCCTTCAGTACTCGCCAGCGAGAGTGTCCAGAATGATCGTGGTGTGCTGCATTCTGCACAACATTGCGCAGCAGCAAGGATTTGAGGTGGAGAATGAAGAAGGCGCTCATCACTCATCATATAATGATGATTCCTACGAAGAAGAGGAGAGGAGGAGGATGAGGAAGATGAAAATGGAGCACCCAACGCCAGACTAGCTGCTCACATTGCTGCTCGGGATACCAGGGGTGCCCTAATAGTTCAAAGGTTCAGTTAGCCACTCACACTGGACCAAAATAACTATCACATCCCCTGCATCCCCCCCCCCCACCCGACTTCCAACTCACAAAGCAGCCCTCTATCCAACCGTTGCACATCCCCCATTGGTCCCGTCAATTCATGTCTTAACATTCATCACCAAGCAGCTGAAAAGGCGAGTTGCCATTCGGCATGCAAGAATGGGCAACACGGGGAAGTGGTGCGAATTAATACATTTTATGTGAGGTAATAACAAAAAGAAACTTAATAACATAACATTTTCACCAACACCCATGTGCATACCTGTGGTGAATTAAAATGTATTTTTCTTAGTTTGCCTACCGCTCCTATGCGGTGCAATCCCTGCGGCTTCAGCAGAGGTAGAGGCAGGATGCTCAGATCCCTGCCCTGACTGCTGAGATGCTGGGTTTTGGAGCCTGTGACGACCTCATCAAAGACTGCTCCACCTGCATCTGTGCAGGGGCAGACTCGGCCATCGGGAGAGGAGACAGCATTGCGGGTACTGGCTGAGGAGGAGGGGGGAGGAACGGGTGAGTCGTGGGAGCACTTTGAGTAGAGTTCCCACCTCCATGTCCCCTTTCGCCATCATCCCTCTCCTGTGCCAGTGGCACATCATTCCTACCACTCTGCTGGGAAGCAGCTTCGTACAGATCAGAGGTGCCTTGTAAGGCCCTGGATAAGGTATTTGTCATCCTGTTTAAGTCAGCAGACATGCTGGCATGCGAAGTCTGCATGGCCGTGGTCATGGCCTGCATTGATTGTGTTGAAAGCCGCGCTTGAAGTTCCACGGAGGCGGCCACTCTCTTCATGGCAGACATTCTCGCAATGGCCTGTGACATCAATCCACAAATGTTTGAGCTGGACTCATCCATCCTCTCCGCTGTTGTGGAGAGTGTGCATTGCATGTCTGCCAGTATCTCGCAAATTTTCGGCCAGTCCTTTCTCATTCTCCTTTTCATCGATGGCCCCCGGAGTTCAGTATCTGTGTCCAGCTGAGCAGAGCTTGGAGAGGAGTGCGCCCCCTGGCGCAGACTCTCCACAGCTGCTCCTGCCACCAATCTCTGCTCGTGCTCACTTGTGAACTGTGAGTCACCGGGTGAAAACTCAACCAACTGTCTAATAGGACCCACCGAAGTGCGAGTAATTGTGCTGGTGCATGGTGCTATGTCCTGTGATGGTGCACCCTCCGAAAGAATCAGGTGCTCTGAGGAACCATCCTCAGGGAAGTCGACAGCCTGCAGCTCTACACGTGAAGGCCCTGGAGGAGAAAAGAAATAGATATGAATTAGTACTGGGAATGTAACAATGTTGCCACTCAGCATAATTACGCTCATCATATTTCATTTGTTGCTGAAATCAAGTCAACGTGACTTAGCCTTGTTTGAGATGTGGGTCAGAGATATTTAATTCTGTCACCAGGTGGCTGCGAAGTCCCAATCTCTCCATCTCCGATGGTCTGGGACGTAGAGATGTCACTGATCTCCATGGCCTCTTCTTCTGAATCTGTCAGCTGCATTATCTGTGGTGGGCCACCTCCAGTCCTCTCCCTCTCCCTTGTGTTTTGTGCTCTTTTCTCCTGCAACAGGGGAAAGAACAGACCCACGAGTGACTTTAGGCATGTGTTCTCCCGATGGATGCAGTGCATTCGGTGAGGGAGACTATCAGGCAGATGCATCATATAAGGATTGGGGTGAGTGGCAATGGTGGATGGATACATGGGGGTGGGGGGGTGAGGAAGTGTGTAGAAAGTGAACGACGGGTGCTCTTCAAACTTAAGTGGGTGTGAGGAGTGATGTGATGGAGTACGCTTGACAAGAGTGAGAGGGGGGCATAGGCCCCGATACAGGTTGTGGGTGAATCGGCAACTGTACTCACCTTTCCTGACCTGGTTAGGTCATTAAAGCGCTTCCTGCACTGGATCCAGGAACGGGCCACAATGTTCCTGCTGCTGACCTCCTCAGCCACCTCCAAACACGCCTTCTTCATGACAGTAGCAGCTTTCTTCCTCCCATTACTGGGGAAGATTATCTCCCTCCTGCTCCTTACTGCACCCAGCAGTACATCAAGTGATGCATCGTTAAACCGAGCTGCAGTTCTTGACTGTTCAGAATCCATGTTTAAACTTCGCCATCTCTTTGGACAAACTCCTAACTCCTCCAAATTCCATCTTTGAATTGGCCGTTTAAATTTTCGAGATCGTGTCATGTGGGTACACATCACGCCCGCTGTCATGCATTGGAGACGCGAAACCCAGAAGTAAAGTTATAATTAGGTATTGAAGGGATTGAAGTTAAGGAGGAGGAGTGTGAAATATTGGATGGGATAAACATAGTGAGAGAGGTAGTTTTAAGGGGATTAGCATCTTTCAAAGTAGATAAATCACCAGGGCAGGATGAAATGTATCCCAGGCTGTTAAAAGGAGCAAGGGAGGAAATAGCGGAGGCTTTAACAATCATTTTCCAAACTTCACTGGATACAGGCGTAGTGTCAAAGAATTGGAGGACTGCTAACGTTGTATCGTTGTTTAAAAAGGGAGTGAAGGATAGACCAAGTAATTACTGGCCAGTCAGCCTAACCTCGTTGGTGGGCAAATTATTGGAATCAATTCTGAGGGACAGGATAAATTGTCACTTAGAAAGGCACGGACTGATCAAGGACAGTCAGCACGGATTTGTTAAGGGGAGGTCGTGTCTGACTAACTTGACTGAATTTTTCGAGGCGGTGACAAGGAGGATCGATGAGAGTCGTGCAATTGATGTAGTCTACATGGATTTTAGCAAGGCTTTTGACAAGGTCCCACATGGCAGATTGGCCAAAAAAGTAAAGGTCCATGGGATCCAAGGGAATGTGGCAAATTGGATCCAAAATTAGTTCAGTGGCAGGAAGCAAAGGGTAATGGTCGACGGGTGTTTTTGCGACTGGAAGGCTGTTTCCAGTGGGGTGCCGCAGGGCTCGGTACTACGTCCTTTGCTTTTTGTGGTATACATTAACGATTTGGACTTAAACATAGGGGGCATGATTAAGAAATTTGCGGATGACACAAAGACACAAAGGCCGTGTGGTTGATAGTGAGGAGGAAAGCTGTAGACTGCAGGAAGATATTAATGGACTGGTCAGGTGGGCAGAAAAGTAGCAAATGGAGTTCAATCTGGAGAAATGTGAGGTAATGCATTTGGGGAGAGCAAACAAGGCAAGGGAATAACAATAAATGGGAGGATACTGAGAGGTGTAGAGGAAAGTGAGGGGACCTTGGAGTGCATGTCCACAGATCCCTGAAGGTAGCAGGACAGGTAGATAAGGTGGTTAAGGAGGCATATGGAATGCTTTCCTTTATTAGCCGAGGCATAGAATCTAAAAGCAGGGATGTTATGCTGGAACTGTATAAAACACTAGTTAGGCCACAGCTTGAGTACTGTGCACAGTTCTGGTCACCACATTACAGGGAGGATGTAATTGCACTAGAGAGGGTGCAGAGGAGATTTATGAGGATGTTGCCAGGACTGGAGAATTTTAGCTATGATGACAGATTGGATAGGCTGGGGTTGTTTTCTTTGGAACAGAGGAGGCTGAGGGATGATTTGATTGAGGTGTACAAAATTATGAGGGGCCGAGGTGGAGTGGATAGGAAGGACCTATTTCCCTTAGCGGAGGGGTCAATAACCAGGGGGCACAGATTAAAAGTGATTGGTAGAAGGAATAGAGTGGAAATTAGGAAAAAATTTTTCACCCAGAGGGTGGTGGGGGTCTAGAACTCACTGCCTGAGAGGGTGGTAGAGGCAGAAACCCTCAACTCATTTAAAAAAATACCTGGATGTGCTCCTGAAGAGCCGTGACCTGCAGGGCTACGGACCAAATGCGGAAATATGGGCTTAGGCTGGGTGGCTCGTTTCTCAGCTGGCGCGGACACAATGGGCCGAATGGGCTCCTTCTGTGCCGTAAATTTTCTATGATTCTATGATTCTAGCCATGTTGAAATTGGACATTTTGGCGCATCGAAACTTCTCCTGGATTTTGCCCCGCTATCGTCCCCCCCCACTCAAAACCTACCTTTGCATTATTATCGGGCCCCGTAAGTTCAAATCCCCCCGTGGGAAGTTGTGAAATTGAATTGAATAAATTTGGTAACTTATGGACTACCTCCAGAAAAAATAACCATGAAAGCTGTTGATTGTCATAAAAAAGCAACTGATTCACTAATACCTTTCATGGAAGGGAACTTGCCACCCTCACATGCAACCCCAGTCCCCCATTAGGTGGTTGACTCTCAATGCCCTTTGAACTGGCCTAGCAACTAGGGATGGACAATAAATGCAGCCTTGCCAGTGTCACCCATATCCTGAGAACAAATTAAAACAAAGTACACAATATTATATTTAAAATGTGAACTCTTGGTAAGTAAGGGAGGTGGATAAGGAGCAGTCAGATCACAATGAAATGTTGCACTCAATCTTCAGTATTGGTCAGGTTAAGTTGGATAGTGAAGAAATGAAGCCAGTCCAGGGAATTACAGGCCAGTGACCCCAATGCTTGCTGTGGGTAAACATCCTGACAGAGAAGATAATGAAACCTCTGGGTAGGTGTGGGATGGGAAAAGCGAATCAGCATGGATTTATGGGAGGGAGGTCTCACCTGACAAATTTCTTGGGGTTCTTCGAGGAATGATGCACCTTGTCAGCAGCTGAAATTCTGCGATGTGGTGTATTTAGATTTCTTACAAGGCTTTTGATAACATGCCACTTGGGGATTAGTCAAAAGGTAGGAAGGAAGGCAAGGAACAGGAGGCAAATTTCGGAGGAGACTGAACATTGGCCAAACCAGAGAAAGCAAAGGGTGGTTGTATATGGAGCTGGCTCCATAGCCAGAAGTCACTAGATGGGATGTCACAGGGCAGTGCTGAGGGTTATTGCTGTTCACAGTGCATAGAAAGGATTTGGGGCAGAGGACAGAAACAAAGCTGTTTTAGTTTGCAGATGACATCAAATGTGGAGGGGATGGTCAAACAATAGGGAACAGCCAAAACAAATACAAAAAGATTGTTCACTTTTGGGCACCGAACCTCAGGAAGGATATATTGGTTCAGATTCACCAGAATGATACCGGGACTTGGAGTTAAGTTATGAGGACAGGTTGCATAGACTAGTTATGTATTCCCTTGAGTTTAGAAGATTGAGGGGTGATCTAATCGAAGTATTTAAAATGATAAAGGGATTGATAGAGTAGATACAAAGAAACTATTTCCCCTGTTAGGGGAATCCAGAACAAGGGGGCACAATCTTTAAAATTGGACCCAGGCCATTTAGGAGTGAAATCAGGAAGCACTTTTTCACACAAATGGTAGTGGAAATCTGGAACTCTCTCCCCTTAATAGGCTGTGGATGATGAGTCAATTAAAATTTTCAACACTGAGACTGATAGACTTTTTGTTAGGTAAGATTATTAAGGGGTATGGAACAAAGGTGGGTAAATAGAGTTGAGGTATATATCAGCCATGATCTAATAGAATGGCAGAACAAGCTTAAAGGGTTGAACGGCTTACTCCTATTCCTATGTTCCACCAGTTATCATGCCATATAGTATAGTTTTATTCATGTGAATGTAATAAATTGATGGGTGAAAATATGAAAAATATTTCAATTGCTTGGTCCAGACACAAGACTTAGAAAATCCACAGCAGTTTTACACATTCCTAGTGCAAGGAAGGAAGAACTTACAATTATATAACACCTTTCACATCCTCAGGATGTCCCAAAATGTTTCACAGCCAATTAAGTACATTTGAAGTGTAGTCACTGTTGTAATGTAGGGAAATGCGGCAGTCAATTTGCGCACAGCAAGTCCCACAAACAGCAATGAAATAAATGAGCAATTAATCTCTTTAGCAGCATTGGTTCAGGGATAAGTGAAGGCCAGGGAACTTGGAAAACTCCCTGCTCTTCTTTAAATAGTGCCATGGAAACTTTTACGTCCACCTAAGCAGACAGATAGAGTCTTGGTTTAACCTCTCATCCAAAAGATGGTACTTCCAACAGTGCAGCACTCCCTTAGATCTGCACTGTAGCGTCAGCCTGAATGATGTGCTCAAGTCTCTGGAGTGGGCTTGAACCTATACCTTTTGACTCAGAGATGGGAGTGCTACCAATGAGTCAAGGCTTAAACAATTAAAACAGACTAATGATTGTGCATCCCAATAATTTAGCTAATAATTTAGTTTAGCTAATTAATATTTTCCACAGTCTGTCTGAAAGATTGATGCTAAATATTAACTAATTTTGGAATATCACATTGACCAGACGGGACCAACAATAAAACACATCATTTGATGAAAGCAAAAGGTGAACCAAAAGATACTGAGAATATACAAGCAAAATAACTTTCAGCAAGCCATGAAAAAATTAAATATAGGCAGATTTTTTTGCCATAATGCCAGCATTTCCTTCTTACCTCTTTCATCTTCAAAACCATACATTGGTACCACTCAAAAATGCTCAAAACACTAATTACATATCCAAAATTGATTGAAAAAAATGGTCAGCAGTTATAACCTAGCAATGTCTGGCCTTAAAATCACTATTATTGCACGAGCTACAGTATCAAGGACATTTATTGAACATCAGTAGATGTGACAGATTTACGAAGTGGCTGAGTCACTGGGGTAGACTTTCAACTTGCTGCCCAAGTGTAGAACTGGCGCTGCAGAAATGTAAGTCGAGCAGTTTCTATAATGGGTGACCGATCCACAATGCTGGTTTTATGCAAACTGAAAATCTGCCCCATTTTATTTCTATGGATGTTATACGATTGCACTTGTATAGCATCTTTAACATATTAAAAAGCCTTGAGGCATGGGGGGATGATTAGACAATGAACTGGAACTGAGGGAAGATTTAGAGGAGATGGCCAAAGGCATATAAATGGGGAAGAAAACATTAAGAATGTGCAATAAACACAATTAGAGTCTGTCCTATCCCTATTAATATCTATCAATTTCAGAATGATCGCATCAATCTAAGTGTATTTATTCTATTTGACATCAAGGGCAGTCAAAGTCTGATTTCTGTCACATTAATAAACATCAACTCTCAGAAAATAGAAGGGTAAAGACGGGCTAGAACTTTCCTCACATTTTTCAGTCCAGAAAACAAACATGGTATAACTCTTTTATATTTCAACATATGTTTTATAATTAAAGTGATTTATTACCATATGTCATTTCAACACATAAATATTGTAGCTGCTAATGACCTTGAGGAGCAACTGGGAGACCAGCAGGTATTTTGAATAGATTTTAAAGTTGGTTATTTAAAAGCTATTGCCACATCTCTCATGAGATTGCTCATGGTAATTCAGATGATGCACTTTTTTTAAAACAACATTTTACACACTGTGTATTATTTTAGTTCTAAAACGGAGTTGTGTATAGGCTGGCTTGTCCCGATAAGGCCTAATTGCTGTAAGTATTGATGTAAAAGAGATTAATTGCAATTGGTGAAGGATGTTCCCTGCTTAGCAAATGCTTATACATTTCTGACTCCAGGTGATGAGAAGTCAACTTCCTCTATTTTTTCATATGTTAGACTCTTTATAGTGTGATGTCTAAACTGTAGCATCTGAAATGTATGCTAGGTGGTAGACTGGAGGGCTGATTTTAACTTTCAGCAGTGGCAGAAAATGGGTGGTTGTGGAAAGGCCCAATTCTCCTTTCCATTGAAGTCCCTATTCTGTTCTCCATCACTGCCAAAGTTAGGATCAACTATCGTGCTGTATTTATTAGCATATCTCCTGTGGCACTGCTCAGGGCGAGTTGGAGATTACTCTGTTGCATGCACATCTATCTCTGTCACACAAAATTAGGCACAGAAGTCAACCAAGTATGGTCTGAAACAGCTACTTTTATTCAGCCACAGAAGTGGTTTCATTAAGGCCAGCCCATCATTGCCAGCTACAATACCAAACAGGCAAAATCCATAGATTAATAGTATAAAAATATACCTTTAACTAACTGGTATTACATAAACTTACAGTTCCTTTAAGTTTCCTTCATGCTTAGAGGTATAAAATATATGCCTGGACTTTCTGTGGGGGTTCTCCAGTGGGAGATTGGTGGAGCCGATGGCCAATATAAAAAGTAAACAATGCCAAAACTTCAAAGGATTTATCACACAGATATAAAAAAGTTGCATTTTCTAAATAACCCCTTGAATGTAGTAGTTTACATCAAATTCCTATGGAAGTTACATCAGACAAACTTCCTCCATCATGTCGTTTTGATTATATTCTACACACAAAAAAAAAATCAAATTAGCTTGACTGCTTCCAATAGTGACTTCCCTGAGTCCTGGGATGGCAGGACTGTCGTATGATGAGAGATTGGGTCGACTCGGCCTGTATTCACTCGAGTTTAGAAGAATGAGAGGGGATCTCATTGAAACATATAAAATTCTGACAGGGCTAGACAGACTGGATGCAGGGAGCATGTTTCCCCTAGCTGGGAGGTCCAGGACGAGGGGGTCACAGTCTCAGGATACAGGTTAGGACATTTAGGACTGAGATGAGGAGAAATTTCTTCGCTCAGAGGGTGGTGAACCAGAGGCTGTGGAGGCCAAGTCACTGAATATATTTAAGAAGGAGCTAGATAGATTTCCAAACACAAAAGGCAACAAGGAGTATGGGGAGAGAGCAGGAATATGGTATTGAGATAAAGGATCAGCCATGATCATATTCAATGGCGGAGCAGGCTCGAAGGGCCGAATGGCCTACTGCTGCTCCTCTTTTCTATGTTTCTATGAGTCATTCTAGTTATCAGCTCTGCTCCATTTACGAGCAATAGGGAGAGGGGGATACAAATTGCAAACAACAAGGTTGGTATGCTCAATGAATTGCCAGTCCTGTTGTCAATCATTACAAAAAATATTCTTGGAGCTACAAGCAGAAATGGTGGCCAAACATTCCCTACCTGCTCAGTTACAATTTGTTGCTGTTATATGAATATAAAATTTGAGCCAATCATGCGCAAATGTGACACAGAAATGTGCTTATAGGTAGGTGTGGTTCAGTGTGACATCCCAAGTGTGATGGACAAAGCACATTCTAGGCACAATGAAATGGATACATAAACCTCCAAACATATATGAAAACAATTAATCCAGAATGAACAGTTAGGAAAACCTACCAATAAAAAGGAAAGTGAATCAATAAAATTGTTCAAAGTATATTTTGTCTGCCATTTGGTATCTCCATTAGGCTGAGGACTTATTGATGGAAGTAAACTTTGTAATGTAATAAAACATTTTTTTTTTAAAAATTAACTCTACCTATACAATATCATAAACATAGCCTCACCTCCAAGTTACACACCATCCTGACTTAGACATATATCGCCATTCCATCATTGTCAGAATTCTGGAATTCCCTGCCTAACACCATTGTGGGAGCACCATCATCACAAGAGGTGTAGCGGTTCAAGGGGAAGGCCCACCACAACCTCTTCATGTCAACTATGGATGGGCAATAACTGCCCCCACTCTCAGCTAAAGACACTCGCCATGTTGCAGACTACACCTACCAATATGCACTTGTGCCTACAACTCTCTGAATGTTTGGAATGATACATATCAAAACCGGCCATTCACAGGGTCCGTCAAAACATGCTATTAGCACTCCTGTACATCAATAGATAATTATTGCAGATGAAAACCGCCAAGAAAAATATTTTTGACAGTGAAAGTAAGTAGAATTTGTTATTTTTGTATAAAACATCTATAACAGAGTAAAACATGAACTTCTAATTTTTTCCTGCGGTAACTTTGAAAGCAAATATATATAATACTTACAGTAATTGATACCTTTTTTTTTATTCGTTCATGGGATGTGGGCGTTGCTGGCAAGGCCAGCATTTATTGTCCATCACTAATTGCCCTAGAAGGTAGTGGTGAGCCACCTTCTTGAACCACTGCAGTCCGTGTGGTGAAGGTTCTCCCACAGTGCTGTTAGGAAGGGAGTTCCAGGATTTTGACCCAGCGACGATGAAGGAACGACGATATATTTCCAAGTCGGGATGGTGTGTGGCTTGGAGGGGAACATGCAGGTGGTGGTGTTCCCATGTGCCTGCTGCTCTTGTCCTTCTAGGTGGTAGAGGTCACAGGTTTGGGAGGTGCTGTCGAAGAAGCCTTGGCAAGTTGCTGCAGTGCATCCTGTAGATGGTACACACTGCAGCCACAGTGCGCCGCTGGTGGTGAAGGGAGTGAATGTTTAGGGTGGTGGATGGGGTGCCAATCAAGCGGGCTGCTTTGTCCTGGATGGTGTCCAGTTTCTTGAGTGTTGTTGGAGCTGCACTCATCCAGGCAAGTGAAGAGTATTCCATCACACTCCTGACTTGTGCCTTGTAGATGGTGGAAAGGCTTTGGGGAGTCAGTAGGTGAGTCTCTCGCCACAGAATACCCATCCTCTGACCTGCTCTTGTAGCCACAATATTTATATGGCTGGTCCAGTTAAGTTTCTGGTCAATGGTGACCCCCAGGATGTTGATGGTGGGGGATTCGGCGATGGTAATGCCGTTGAATGTCAAGGGGAGGTGGTTAGACTCTCTCTTGTTGGAGATGGTCATTGCCTGGCACTTGTCTGGCGCGAATGTTACTTGCCACTTATCAGCCCAAGCCTGGATGTTGTCCAGGTCTTGCTGCATGCGGGCACGGACTGCTTCATTATTTGAGGGGTTGCGAATGGAACTGAACACTGTGCAATCATCAGCGAATATCCCCATTTGTGACCTTACGATGGAGGGAAGGTCACTGATGAAGCAGCTGAAGATGGTTGGGCCTAGGACACTGCCCTGAGGAACTCCTGCAGCAATGTCCTGGGGCTGAGATGATTGGCCTCCAACAACCATTACCATCTTCCTTTGTGCTAGGTATGACTCCAGCCACTGGAGAACTTTCCCCCTGATTCCCATTGACTTCAATTTTACTAGGGCTCCTTGGTGCCACACTGGGTCAAATGCTGCCTTGATGTCAAAGGCAGTCACTCTCACCTCACCTCTGGAATTCATCTCACAACTACAGTTGGCAAATACAGATAAAGCAAGTAGGAAGGAAATGAGTATGAGCAACTCAGAGCAGATCATAATACCTTGTAATGTATTTTAAATAGTTATAGCAGTTGTATTTCTGTTACTTATGTTTATTTCTCTCAAGCACTCAAAAACAAACAGAATTAATATAAATAGCAACTATTTCAGGAAGGACTATACTCTTCTGCAAATTTAGAGGGCATCTCTGAATAAAAGTACTAAATTTAAATAGCTTTATTTAAGCAAAATGTTTTAGTCATTTTAAATACTGTACAGATATTTGGTAAGGAAGGAAAATGGCAAATAAGTTTAAATCTTTTAAGTTTTATATTTTTCTCGGTCTTCACTGTGAAAATGCATGTCCTAAACAGATGGACAATAAAGGTGAAGAAATGTTCTTCCATTCTACATGCAGGGATTTATTTATTTATGTGCCTGTGGTCTTTAATTATTTGCCGAAATGCAGTAGGAAAAGAAAACACAACGATCTTGAATTTATACTGCCATTCAGCAAATTGAAACAGCATAAGTGGGGTCCACAGGAGCATTTCAGGCTTGGGTCATGGCCTGGCATACTCCAGAAGGGAAAATTCAGGCAGAGTGAAATCAGCTCCCTTATAAAGGTGGCCAACTTTTGCTGCAAAGAGATGTTCCATCTTGCCCCCTCCCCAAGCAGGCACCCACGATGTGCCAATATTGATGGAGACACCCTCCCAGGCTGTTTACCTGACCCCAGAAACTCTGACGGGGTCAGGCTCCCGGGTCACTGCTGGGGTGCAAATCCTGCTCTACCACAATAATGGCAAAAGAGTGGGATCGCAAATATTTGGCCCCAATTTATTTATTTTCCAGTAACCAATGAACAAATGAGGAAGAACATTCTGATAAAAAATGCCACGGTAAGCGGACTGTCCTTTATACACAGGCTTTCTTTTTCTCTCTGGCAAGAGTTGGCCCTACCCTTCCCGCACAGGGCACAATTGTAGTGGGCCACCTCAAGATCTTTCTTTTAGTACTTGAAAGTTTTTCTGCAGCTCAGTACTGCCACCATAAAGACCAGGCAAGCTCTTTGACAATGTGGTGTCCTTCGGAGAGAGGTGCTGTGGAAATAGGGGTGCTGTTTGGGTTGCGGGATGTGTTCCTCTAATATTCTGTCCTCTAATATTTTTTACTGCACTACCAACCAAGACCAATTTCACCCCCCTGTTATTCTATTTGTTGGCATTTTATCCTGCAATAATTTACACCGACCTATCTAACGCAAATACTTAAAATCTTCGTAAACTGAAAAAAAGAACATTTATTTCAAACAAACTTAATGGTTTGCGTAGTAACTATCATGATGAAGTATTACTTGGTTAATATATTTGGGTTTGTTTTGACATTACAAAAACATGAATTTGGACTATGCATTACTAAAGAGACAGTCGCTCTGCCAAATAATTTAGTGTGGTACAGTGCATTGTTTCCACTTCTCTCCACGTAGTGTTAAGAGGTGCTGTACAGATGACATTATGTAATTTAAATCAATGCAGCTGTTGCATTAGTGGATAGCACAGGAACACTATAGATAACCAGCCCGACTCAATTAACTTCAAATTAAATCTTACCTCGGGACAGAAAAGAAAAATCATTGAGATTTTTACTGAAGACGCAAGTACTCTGGCAGAGAGCAATGATACCATTTGACAGTTATATTGTCTATCAAGAGCAATTTATCCAAGTTTTATATTTCTTTGCTCAGTTTCCTTATGGATTGAGTGATACATTGGAGTAATTAAAAAGAATAATTCCGCAATGCATTCATTTACATAACTCAGCTTTTTAACTCTCTAACGTTGTAGGCAAATGTGCTGACCACCACATTAAACAAATTAATGTTTGCGTTTTTTTTCTTCTGATAATGTATTACTGCCAAGAGTGTAATTTGAACTAGCACTCAATTCTGTAGTGACATTGGAGGAAGAAATTCTTTGGGCACACATTTTCCACCCGCAGCCCGCTGGCCGTATGCTAATGAGGCCCGGTCTTTCCGCCACACCGCCCGGCCACCTGTCCAAAAACCGCACAAAGGAAAAATCTACCCCATGCGCTTTTCAAAGAGGTGTCTAAGAAGTGATCTTAATAGTAAATGGTATGGAAAATATTAATTCAGAATATTGCTTGAAATTAAAAGTAGGACAACAGAACAGAGATTCAAACTAGTAGAAGTTAATTTTAGGAATGATGTCAGGAAGTTCTATTTCATGTAAAGAGTGACTACCAGATAGGGCAATGTAAGCAAAAAAACACCGAATCATGTAAGAACCAATTAGATGCTGCAATGGGGGCAGGAGTGTAATTGTTGGGACTTTCTGTATGGATAACGTAAGATGAGCCAATTGGACCTCTTCATATGTAAGTATCTCCTGACTGTAAGAAATATAGTTTCCCCATAACCCCGTTAAGTCTAATTCTTTGAATTCCTCATACATTTGTGTGGAAATCAGGGGCGCTAAATTGGGCCATGTAGCGCCCATTGTTTCGGTGCTACACGGCCTCTCTAACATCCAAGATGGCGTCTTGGCAGCGCACACACGTTTCCAGTGTGACGTCGCCGGGCACCATCTTGATATAGGAGTTAGCGCATGTGCAAATACCAAATGCCGGAAGCATGTAAAATAAGGAGAAAATGGATACAATCAGTGTGCAAAGATGATTTAAAGTGATAGACACCATTTTGGCATTTAACGCTCAACTCAAAGCACAGTCTTAACCCCAACCATCTGAACATGTCTTAGAGTGCCTGGAGGACCTCCACCAGTGCTATTTAAAGGGAACATGCAGGATTTACAGGTTAGTGGCTGGATTATTGCTTCTGGCTGCCAAGGCATTTGTAACTGTTTTTGGAGGTCTCCTAAACTTGAGTACTAGTACCAGGGGACATAGCCTAACATTTAGAGCCAGGACGTGCTGGAGTGAAGTTAGGAAATGCTTCTATACGCAAAGGGTGGGAGAAGTTTGGAACACTCTCCTGCATATGGCAGTTGATGCTAGATCAATTGTGAATTCTAAATCTGAGATTGATAGATTTCTGTGAACCAAGGGTATATGTCTGGAGGACCTCTTGCCCGCCTCCCCCATCCCCCACCGTAGATATAGGATGTCCCTCCATCTGTCCACCTCTTGCACCAAGGTCTCTAGTGCATCAGCAGAGAACCTTGGCGCATGCATCCTCACAGGCATGGCACAAACTCAGATTGGCAGATTGGTGAGGGCTGGCATGCAGATTGGAGGATGTGGGATTTAGTAGTGTGCAACCTTTGTTCAATGTTTTAACATAATTCATCAATGTGTAAACATAGGGATGGGCGCTGCATCTGTGTTTTGCATATGCGATGTCCGATCTCCTTTCAGACTCCGTGCAGACAGCAGACTGTTATTTTCAGCAAACAACAGGTACCAGCTACCTTTAAGAGATTTTTAAGCGACAGCCTGCCTTTAAGAGATTGGGGTTCCCCCTGCTGGTGAAAAGTGTGAATTGCATTGAATCCTCATGTCAATGCTGATTCGGAACTTGAAGGTAAGTCCTCAGGGCTCACAAAAGTCTCATCCTACCCCTGCCCAATAATAGGCCCTATCCAATTTTTTTTTCTCTTTCCCCCCCCCCCCACCCCACATTTCCTTACATGACCTTGTGAACGAGATGAATGTAATGCAGAACTTTACAACAACATTCGGTGACAGCAAAACATGAGTGATTAAGTTATCAGCTGACATTTATATTCTACATATGACAATTATTATTTTAAAATTCTTATTCGATTCAGTATTATAAATTATATAGGAGAATGGGAGCTGAAGAGAGACCCCAAGTGAAACCTAGCAGCATTAAAACACATCATATGAACAAGATACAGCAATTTCCTGAGTAATTAAATTTTATTATTAATGAAAAATCAAATAAACTGCTGAGAATTCTTCGATTTCTTTCCTCTGCTAGAACTGTCTTCTCTAGTTTTAACAACTTCCTATAAAAACTGATGAAGCATTTGTTAAATTCAATGGCTTGTTAAGATTTTAAGGCTTCTCCATTCCCACTTTAAAACCCTGTTTGTTTCATAAGTTCAATTAAGTTAGAGCTACATTTCTTTAAATGTTTGAAATGCAATGCAGGTTTCAGTCAGTTAACAAGGAGCAGAGAGCTAAATTTCACCTTTATACTTTCTATTTCACATTACCACCATTTCCCATTGACAATCATGACTTCCACTTAAAACAACAGCATAATCTAAACTACGCACACAGCACTGCACTAAGGCACATGTTTGTTACACAGCTATTATGCAGATTGATTAATGTCTACCTTAGTATTTTCCAATTTCACTTCAAGCTGGCAAATTAGAATGTATTTTTCCATGCTGGAATATTGCAACTCAATGCTGTGGATACAGTTTGACACTGGTGAAATTTTTTGTTGTTAGCAGAGGCTGCCAGTTTTTTTCTAACATTCAAAACATGAAGGGGTTCTGCAACATATTTTACATTTAAATTTGATTTTAGTGCAAGCAGCATTAAACCAAAATAGTGATAGATTTCTTCCCAAAGCTTTTCTCATATCACTTCTGATAAATTAATTCATACCCAGACCATTTGGCATAAACTGCAGTGATATTACAAGTTTTGCTCTGGTGAAAACTGCACCAAATCAACACAAAATATACAGTATATACATGCCAGACTGCCATTCCCTTTGTGCCTCCTTACATATGCAGGCGGGAGCCTCCATCTTATAGATACCCTATTAATAAATTGCTAGACACTGCTCCTGGGACTCTTGACTGCCAAAACCTTCAAACAATTCATATTTTCTGAGTATTAGAGGGAACTGCTCCAATGTCTTTATTTCTCTGTATATATATTTTTTCTATTATTATAGCGTTTAAGAGTACCATGGAATTTTTTGTACTGTTCAGTTTCTTAACCACAGGGATTTTTCCCCTTAATGTTTTTTTGTTACTGTGTGCCTTATTATAATGTGCAATCAATGGTTTCACTAGAAAGCAGCAACAGGGAGGTTTCTCAGCTCACTCTCACCAAGATAGCTATTACTGGATAAGTTTTTGTGAACTTTTGTCCACACACTTCAGTGGATAAAATCTCTCCCATGGAGAAATCATACATCGGTATAACTTTACCTCAAACATTGACCTGTATTTTTTGTTCAGTTGCTGGGTGACCTATTATTCATTTCCAGCATTTTCTATTTTTGCTTTAGATTTGCAGCATTTGTATTTTTTTTATTTTTACTGTTTGATAGTTTTGCTTTATTTGAAGAGAATGTTGATAGCAGAGATGAAGTGGCAGCAACAACTTGCATTTATATCACGCCTTTAATGTAGTGAAACATCCGAAGGTGCTTCACAGGAGCGTTATCAGACAAAATTTGACACAGATCCACAAAAAGAGACATTAGGAGAGGTGACCAAAAGCTTGGTCAAAGAGGTAGGTTTTAAGGAGCGACTTAGAATCATAGCATCATAGAAAGATTACAGCACGGAAGGAGGCCATTCAGCCCATCGAGTCCGCGCTGACTCTTTGCAAAAGCAATCCAGCTAGTCCCACTCCCCCACCCTATCTCCGTAGCCCTGCAAATTTATTCCTTTCAAGTACTTATCCAGTTCCCTTTTGAAGGCCATGATTGAGTCTGCCTCCACCTTCGGGCAGTGCATTCCAGATCCTAACCACTCGCTGTGTAAAAAAGTTTTTCCTCATGGCACCTTTGGTTGTTTTGCCAATCACCTTAAATCTATGTCCTGTAGTTCTTGACCCTTCCGCCAACGGGAACAGCTTCTCTCTATCTATTCTGTCTAGACCCTTCATGATTTTGAATACCTCTATCAAATCTCCTCTCAACCTTCTCTGTTCCAAGGAGAACAACTCCAGCTTCTCCAGTCTATTCATGTAACTGAAGTCCCTCATTCCTGGAATCATTCGAATAAATCTCTTCTGCACCCTCTCTAAGGCCTTCACATCTTTCCTAAAGTGCGATGCCCAGAACTGGACACAATATTCCAGTTGTGGCCAAACCACTGTTTTATAAAGGTTCATCGTGACTTCCTAGCTTTCATACTCTATGCCTCTATTTATAAAGCCCAGGATCCTGTATGCTTTTTTAACCGCTTTCTCAACCTGCCCTGCCACCTTCAATGATTTGTGCACATATACCCCCAGATCTCTCTGTTCCTGTACCCCTTTTAGAGTTGTGCCCTCTAGTTTATATTGCCCCTCCTCGTTCTTCCTACCAAAATGTATCGCTTCGCATTTTTCTGCATTAAATTTCATTTGCCACGTGTCCGCCCATGCCACCAGCCTGTTTATATCCTCTTGAAGTCAATCACTATCCTCTCACTGTTTACTACCCTTCCAAGTTTTGTGTCATCTGCAAATTTGGAAATTGTGCCCTGTACACCCAAGTCCAAGTCATTAATATATATCAAGAATAGCAGTTGTCCAGCACTGACCCCTGTGGAATACCTCTGTAACCTCCCTCCAGTCCAAAAAACAATCGTTCACCACTACTCTCTATTTCCTGTCATTTAGCCAATTTTGTATCCATGTTGCTGCTGCCCCCTTTATTCCATGGGCTGCAAACTTGATGATAAGCCTACCATGCGGTAGTTTATCAAATGCCTTTTGAATGTCCATATACACCATATCAACTGCAATGCCCTCATCTACCTTCTCTGCTTTCTCATCAAAAAACTCTATCAGGTTAGTTAAACACGATTTGCTTTTAACAAATCCGTGCTGGCTTTCCCTAATCAATCCACACTCGCCCAAGTGACTGTTAATTCTGTCCCGGATTATCGTTTCTAAAAGTTTCCCCACCACTGAAGTTAAACTGACTGGCCTATAGTTACTGGGTTTATCCTTACACCCTTTTATGATCAAGGGTGTAACTTTTGCAATTCTCCAGACCTCTGGCATCACCCCCGTATCTACGGATGTTTGGAAGTTTATGGTCAGTACCTCTGCAATTTCCACCCTTACTTCCCTCAGCAACCTAGGATGCATCCCATCCGGACCGGGTGAATTAAATACTTTAAGTATAGCTAGCCTTTCAAGTACCTCTTCTTTATCAGTTTTTAGCCCATCCAGTATCTCAACCATATCTTCCTTTACTGAGACTCTGGCAGCATCTTCTTCCTTGGTAAACACAGATGCAAAGTACTCATTTAGTACCTCGGCCATCCCCTCTGCTCCATGAGTAGATCTCCTTTATGGTCACCAATCAGCCCCACCCTTCCTCTTACTACCTGTTTATTATATACATGTCTGTGGAAGACTTTTGGATTTCCTTTTATGTTGGTCGCCAGTCTATTCTCATACTCTCTTTGCCCATCTTGTTTCCTTTTTCACTTCCCCTCTGAACTTTCTATATTATGCCTGGTTCTCACTTGTGTTATCAGCCTGACATCTATCATACGCCCATTTTTTCGGTTTCATCTTACTCACTATCTCTTTTGTCATCCAGGGAGCTCTGGCTTTAGTTGCCCTACCTTTCTGCCTCGTGGGAATGTGCCTAGACTGTACCCGAACCATTTTCTCTTCAAAGGCCGCCCACTGTTCAATTGCAGTTTTGCCTGCCAATCTTTGATTCCAATTTACCCAGGCCAGATCTGTTCTCATCCTATTGAAATTGGCCCTCCTCCAATTGAGTATTTTTACCTTAGAGTGGTCCATGTCCTTTTCCATAACTGTTCTAAACCTTATGATACTATGATCACTGCCCCCTAAATGCTTCCCCACTGACACTTGCTCCACTTGGCCCGTCTCATTCCCTAGAACCAAGTCCAGCAATGCCTCCTTCCTCGTTGGGCCGGAAACGTACTAGTTAAGAAAGTTATCATGAACACATTTCAAAAATTCCTCCCCATCTTTGCCCCTTATATTATTGTTATCCCAGTCTATATTAGGATAGTTGAAGTCCCCAGTTATCACTACGCTATAGCTTTTGCACCTCTCTGTAATTTCCCTGCAAATTTGCTCCTCCATATCCTTCCCACTAGTTGGTGGCCTATAGAATACACCCAGTAGTGTAATGGCACCTCTTTTATTTCTTAACTCTAACCAAATAGATTCTGTCCTTGACCCCTCCAGGAGATCCTCTCTCTCCAGTACTGCAATATTCTCCTTAATCAATACTGCTACCCCACCTCCTTTCTTTCCTTCCCTACCTTTCCTGGACACTTTGTATCCAGGAATATTTAGTACCCAATCCTGCCCTATTTTGAGCCAGGTCTCCGTTATCACCACAACATCATATTCCCATGTGGCTAATTGTGCCTGCAGCTCACCAACCTTGTTTACCACACTTAGTGCGTTTACACACATGCACTGGAAACCAGTCTTAGATTTTCTTGTACTCTCTCTTAGTCTGATCCCACCTAATACTTTACTATTACTTGCTCTAGTGCTATCTTTCTCCCCCGATCCTAAAGGGGGAGAGAGGTAGAGAGGCGGAAAGGTTTACGGAGGGTATTCCAGAGCTAATGGCCTAGGCAGCTGAAGGCACAGCTGCCAATGGTGGAGTGATTAAAATCGGGGATGCGCAAGAGGCCAGAATTGAAGGAGTGCAGAGATCTCTGAGGAATGTAGGGCTGGAGGAGGTTGCAGAGATAGGGAGGGGAGAGGCCATGGAGGGATTTAAAGACAAGGATGAGAATTTTAAAATTGAGGAGTTGCCGGACTGGGGGCCAATGTAGGTCAGCAAGCACAGGGGTGATGGGTGAATGGGACTTGGTGCAAGTTAGTAAAGTGGGAGGAGTCTCATGTGCAGCATAAACACTGGCATAGACCTGTTGGGCCGAATGGCCCGTTTCTATGCTGTAAAATTCTATGTAATAAGTTTTCTATTTTCGCTTTTAATTTTCTTCCCTCTTTGTCATTGTCATCATTACAGTTTTAAAGATTAGAAATGTTTTACGACCCACAGCAGAAGGTATCCTAATAGGTTCCCAATCCACATAAGGAGCCGTGAAGGCTAAGCCTTTATGCAGTGTTTATACGCTACAAGGCACACACGCAGCTGTTTCTCCACCTGAAAAGTGCTGAATGATTTTTTTCCCCTTCAATTAAATATATCAGAATACAACTGTTTAAGAAGCTTTAGTGACAGGTGAAATATACAGGTTATATAACTGAAAATGTCACAAACGCGCAGTGCCAAAGAACAAAAAAGGGGCACAGCATCCATCCTGTCAAGAGTTTAACCTCAACCCGCCACTATGATTTAGCACTACAATTTGGCACACAGTTCAAAGAAGGAGCAGTGCAGACTTACACTGCAGGAAGCTGCATGGTGCTTTTTTTTTTCTTCCACACTTTAGATAAATGTCATCTGACAAGACTTTCAAGTAACCATATTATAAAAAAGCATTAATTAAATTAAGACCACTTTTTGAACACAACGGTTACACAGAATTAATCAACGTCAATATCTCTCTGTTTATATCTTTCAGTTGATTTTTAAAAAAGATATATTTTAGTTTTGTAAATATCACTGTAGGGGGAAGTATTTTTTTCAATGGAAAGTATTCTTATCTTTTAATTCTCTGCCATAACATTTTCTTAAAATGATTTTATGTGGTCAGAAAAATCCTTGCATTAACTGCTCCCCTAACTCTTATGCCGATTGACATTTCAGCCATCTTGTCATTTCAACAGCAAGTGTTCTTTTATTCTATACACAGTGCCAGGCTCAATAACTTCTTCAGCCAATTTATCTCAGGTTGTCAGCACGTGGTGTTAAAACTACAAAAAAATCACCTGCAATGGCTTCTCTTCCCACTCCCGCACCATTACCTCTGGAGTCCCCCAAGGATCTATCCTTGGCTCCATCCTATCTCTCATCTACATGCTGCCTCTCAGCAACATCATCCAAAAACACGTTCCACATGTACACTGACGACACCCAACTCTACCTCACCACCACCTCCCTCAACCCTTCCACTGTCTGTGATTTGTCACCCTGCTTGTCTGACATCTATAAGAACATAAGAACTTAAGAAATAAGAGCAGGAGTAGGCCAATCGGGCCCTCGAGCCTGCTCCACCATTCAATAAGATCATGGCTGATCTGATCCTAACCTCAAATCTAAATTCATGTCCAATTTCCTGCCCGCTCCCCGTAACCCCTAATTCCCTTTACTTCTAGGAAACTGTCTATTTCTGTTTTAAATTTATTTAATGATGTAGCTTCCACAGCTTCCTGGGGCAGCAAACTCCACAGACCTACTACCCTCTGAGTGAAGAAGTTTCTCCTCATCTCAGTTTTGAAAGAGCAGCCCCTTATTCTAAGATTATGCCCCCTAGTTCTAGTTTCACCCATCCTTGGGAACATCCTTACCGCATCCACCCGATCAAGACCCTTCACAATCTTATGTTTCAATAAGATCGCCTCTCATTCTTCTGAACTCCAATGAGTAGAGTCCCAATCTACTCAACCTCTCCTCATATGTCCACCCCCTCATCCCCGGGATTAAAACTACAAAAAAATCACCTGCAATGGCTTCTCTTCCCGCTCCCGCACCATTACCTCTGGATCTAGTACTGGATGAGCAAACATTTCCTCCAATTAAATATTGGGAAAGCTGAAGCCACTGTCTTCAGTCCCCACCACAAGTTCCGTTCCCTAGCCACCGACTCCATCCCTCTCCCTGGCTGCTGTCTGAGGCTGAACCAGACCGTTCACAACTTTGGCGTCTTATTTGACCCAGAGATGAGCTTCCGACTGCATACCTGCTCCATCACCAAGACCACCTGCTTCCACCTCTGTAACATTGCGCGTCTGTGCCCCTGCCTCAGCTTATCTGCTGCTGAAACCCTTATCCATGCCTTTGTGACCTTTAGACTTGACAATTCCAATGATCTCCCGGCCGGCCTCCCATCTTCCACCCTTCATAAACTTGAGCTCATCCAAAACTCTGCTGCCCGTATCCTAACTCGCACCAAGTCCCGTTCTCCTGTCACCCCTGTGCTCGCTGACCTATACTGACACCCAGTTTGGGAATGCCTCTATTTTAAAATTCTCATCCTTGTTTTCAAATCCCTCCATGGCCTCGACCCTCCCTATCTCTGTAACCTCCTCCAGCCCTACAACCCTCCAGGATCTCTGCACTTCTCCAATTCTGACCTCTTGCGCATCCCCGATTTTAATTGCTCCACCATTGGCGGCGGTGCCTTTAGCTGCCTAGGCCCAGAGCTCTGGAATTCCCTCCCTAAACCTCTCCACCTCTCTCTCCTCCTTTAAGACGCTCCTTAAAACCTACCTCTTTAACCAAGCTTTTGGTCACTGGTCCTAATATCTCCTTATGTGGCTTGGTGTCAAATTTTGTTTGATAATCGCTCCTGTGAAGCACCTTGGGGCGTTTTACTTCATTAAAAGTGCTATATTAATTCCAGTAGTTGTTGTTAAAAGTTAATGGTATATTTTGGCAGATTGAACCTTAACAGAGATAATAATGGTGAGACTTCCCCATTAAAGAACACTGAACACCTCTGTTTCATAGTTACAACTTCCACCAAGAACAGAGTATGTGAACAGCTTCATACTAGCAGTTAGGGGATTCTTTTTTCTCCCTCTTTTTGCCCTCAACAGGAAAGCAGTGACTGTTGCTCGAGTACAGTTCCATGGGTGTGGCAGCACTCATTCATGGGTCCATTCTTTGGGGTAGATTTTAACTTTCACCATCCCGACGGTCCATTATTCATTCTGCCTGATTTTCCTCTCCACTGAAGGTTTGGAAAGCAAAATATGGCAGGGTGTATAACGGGCGGCAGATCCACTACCACCAGTTCTCCCCCACCCTCTGCCGTGAACCCCTTCATCCATAGGCTTAGACGGTGAGGGGGCAATTTTGACTTTGGGCAGGCGGGCGGTGCAACCACTTCTCCTGCCGGTGTCCTCGGTGAGAGGCATGAGCCATTTTGATGGCAATGCCTCATTTGGATAATGCCGGCAGGCTGTGAGTGCTGAAACCAGCGTCTGCTGGCAGTTCGCCAGTCGGTGGGGGCTGTAATTCCGGCAGCTCCTATCTGGAGCCAAGCCGGAAGTTCCATATTAAGTGAGGCATGGGGGAGGGGAGGGGGAGGAGGCAATTCGGGAGGACTGGGAGCGGACAGGCATTCATGCTCCTCCAGGTCCCACAAAAATCATGCTCAAAACTTTTACTTACCTGCTTCTGGAACAGCCTGCAGCAGTCCCTTTAAGGACTGCTGGCTAGGCCACTCAATGCCTAGAAAGCTATCCAGCCATTTTCCACTCTTTGTTAAATAAGGTTCCCTGTTGGGATTTGGAAAAATAACCAAGTCATATGTGGATGAAAGTAATCTGACACAATGATCCTTTCCCTTCCATAGAAAATCAAGATTTAAATAAATACACATGCCAAAACAAAGTGGATTGGCTGAAGTTCATACTGCACTTAAAATAGTTCTTAATACAGGTATTGCTGCTAAATCTTTACAACTAATATCTTACTATTCATGGAGCTTTATGAAATAAGCAGTGTCAGAACTCTAGTCATGTTTCCAGACATTATACAAAAATGTGCACGTAATTGCCTATGTGAGTATCAGCCAAGATGTGCCGCTTGCCCAAAAGAAAATAGAAATACTAATAAGCATTCTTGTAATATTTGATCCTAGATTTAACAGCACTTTGGTACTTGTGTTTTGCACCCTATTGTAATTCCTACAACATGGCTTCAATTTGCAAAATTAAACAAGAAATCATACTATTTTCTTCCTAATGTTCACCTAAAATAGATAGCAGTGATACCCAAATGTCAGCATAGCCAGTGATTCTCACTGCTACACTGTCTTTACTGTCCAAACACAGAAAATGTTTTGCCATAGGTTTGACAGACCAACTCCTGTCATCATTTCTCTGTCTCTTTCCATAGACAATCTCTGGTGAACTCTGACCTAGCTCACCTCAAAGGTCACAGGTCAGATAACAAACACAGAAGCTCAAATCTGTGTCCAGTGAAAACATTTTTGACTGTACTAATAATTACTTGCTGTACTATAATTCAGCTATGTCAGTATCTGAGAGATGGTGACATGGGATATTTCATTAGTTTAATTAAGTGAAGTGTACAGTATTGATTCATATGATGGAGAGTGTATTGATCACAGTTTGCCAAACAGTCCTCTGATGTTCTTAGACATAGCAGGATATGTTTGTCTACAATAGCCTGTGACCTTGTCAATGCCAGAAATTGTAAAGCACGTATTCTTTAGCCTCCTATGCTCAAAAGCACTTTGTTATAAAAGCCAATCAGCAGCACTCATGAGCTTAACGATAACCTTGATAGCTACTGTGACCTGCAAATATTAACCCAATACTGGGAAAGAGTAAGGCAAATGTAAAGGGATAAAGAGGAAACAGAATGAGTGGTTAATTGAGGGAAGAGTTAAGAATGGATACATTATATATAATTATACTCATCAGACGCAGTTGCTGGAGAGTAAACAAAATATCCTTTGTCACAATCATGCTACTGGAAAATGGCATTGCGCCATAGTCAGGCACCTCCTCAAATGGCAGGACTGGGGAGGAGGGTAGGTTGAGGAGGAATGAGAAGAAATTAGGAGAGTAACTCCCAGGCCCCTCTTACACACCTAAGGATCAATGTGCAATCCCAGCTACACAGCATCAGGACCGCTGCCCCAGAGCAGCTCCGTGCACTCCCACAAGCAACTCGAGCTCCAGAATGACATTACAACATTTAGTTTTGCTCCCAGTGCATTGCTGAAGAAATGCATGGAGAGCTTTGAGTTTGTACAAATGGCTGTTAATGCTTGGAGAAGAAAGGATCAGGATAGGAAGGAAGAGGGGGAGCACAGTGCTGGAAAAATCCGCAATTGATCCAAAAAGTCATAAAGAAAGTAAGCTGGGGGGCCCTAAGGGAAAGTCAGGCCATCTAGGTAAAAATAAATTGTATATTTTACTGCAGGTCCTCCCTTTCAGTTCCCATTTGTAACAGGTGTTGCTCAAGTATTACAGCTGCATTAAATGGAGCAGCCTAATTAAAAAATTTTTTAAAACAGTGCCTTATCGAGCTTCATACATACAATGGGCCAGATTTTGCTGTAAAAATAATGGCAAGGTTAACAACGCTTACTGTTACTTTTGCGCAAGTTGGACTGTAACTTCCGACTTCCGTAGTTAAACATGGAAATCGGGAAGTTGCTGTCCAAGATGCGACGCTCCTCCAAAAGCTGCCCGAAAACAGCATCTCGCCGGCTGACTCACTGTTATTGAACAGCGTGAAGTTCCTGTACTTACCTCATATAGACTATACTCGTCAAAAAAAGTTAGGGCTTGTCCATTCCAGTCTAAGTACTCTTTTAACGGCATGGTAAGTCTTAATTACTGCCAAACAAGCTCTCTGGCACTGAAAATTAACTTTTACAAGTGTGGAGTCTCATTCCTTCAGATTTTAATTATTGATGGACATTTTAAAAAAATTAAATAAAAATGATTTTTCTTACTTTTTCTTTCTGTCTCCTTTATCTCTCTCTCTTAATCCAATCTTTCTTTCCCTCTCTATTTCGCTTTCTGTACCTGATTTGACATTGAATTAACTGCTCTAACCGACACTTCCTGGTTCAAACTCTGCGCTGCTCATTAACAATTCTTCAATCTGACTGGTTAAGGAGATACTCAGTTGCTTGCCCTGTTCACACAGGCCCCAGTTGCCCTATAGAGGGTGCCACGCTGAATGGATCTCTAACTTACAGTAACTTGCTGTTCAATAGCTCATAAAAAGTCTATGGGCACGTACAAGTCGGCCCATTGTTTACAGACTCCCAGACTAACTGAGTTGGTGCACACTAAGACCAAAGTGGGACTCCAGCCTTTGCACCTAATTACATGGATAGTTGGTGCCTGAGGCACATCAGCTCACTGGGTTCTGGCCACTATGTTGTCTGTTCTCATAGGGGATTCAAAGTAATTTGCCTGCCTGCTGTCTTCACTGCAGACAACATGTGAACCTGGAGATCTGGGGAACTTGTGAGACTTTGTACCATCCAAAAAAAAATGGTGTAGGGCATTAGAGCATCATTGAGTAGCTTCACAGATTGGTGGGAAGCAGGCTTCATTTCCCCAAGTCATGGAGTTCCTAATCTCTGGCTTGCCGCTGTGGTAAGCCATTGAGTGGAGTTTGGAAGCCTCCCCATTGGGCCTGGGTGAGGTTGTAAAGAGAACAGTCATCCTCATGCTGCTTTAATGTATTTCTTAGTTGTTGGTTCAGTGCAGTATTGGAAGAAGCCAAGGAGTACATTATGCATTCGCCGACCCACTCAGTTGAAGTTGGTGCAGAGCCTGTGGAGACCAGTGGAGAGAAAGAAAGGGAGCACAAGAAAATAAAATACTAAATAACTTTCCTTTCAAGGTCTATGCCTCTGAGTATAATGCACTTGTCACATGAGTCATACATGATTACAGTTTCTTGTTAAACTGGCATTTCATTTTAAACACTACAGTTTAGGAGTTTCCAAAAATAGATCTGTCATTAGCTTTCATACAATTTTTTTCATATAGAAAGTGTCTGGTAACTGCAGATAGAATACAACATCAAAAGGGCAGCTCTTACATCAGTGTTATTTTTAAACACATGGGGCGCTAAATTGCCATGTAGCGCCCATTGTTTCGGCGCTACACGGCCCCTCCGACATCCAAGATGGCGTCTTGGATGGGCATGCACATTTCCTGCGTGACGTGCGCCAGACGCCATCTTGGTATAGGAGTTAGCGCATCGCTAACCCAGAACGCTGGAAGCATGTAAATTAGGGAGAAAATGGCTGCAATCAGTGTGCAACGCTGATTTAAAGTGATACATACAATTTTGGACCTTAACGCTCAACTCAACACACAGTCTTATCCCCGACCATCTAAACGTTCCTAACAGTGCCTGAATGACCCTCGCTGGCGCTATTTAAAGGGCCACGCAGGTGTTGCAGGTTAGTTGCTGGATTATTGCTTCTGGCTGCTGGAGGAGTAGGAAGTGTTTTTTGAAGCTCCCTATTCTTATTCAGAGTTCCTACACTACTTTTGAGAGTGCTTTGGCAGGTATTGCCTTACGGGTCGGGAAACTACAACTATGGGCAGTCTGCTAGGGCTCCCGTTGGGCATTGAACATGACTGGGAGCATACAGAGAGGCCACGCCCAGCAGGTCAAGCTACGAGGAGACGGAGGACGAGGAGGCGCAGGGCACTGAGCAGGAGGCCCTACCCAATGAGGGTCTTCAGGGATCAATTCTCTTACCTCAACATGACCGAGGAGGATTGCATCCGATGCCTGAGGTTCACCAATGAAGCCGTCACTGAGATCTGTCAACTGGTGCAGCCACAACTGCAGCCACAGAGCAGGGCGAGGACAGCATTGCCTGTGGCCATGAAGGTCAACGTGGCGCTGAACTTCTACGGCTCAGGAGCATTACAGGCTTCTGCTGGCGACATGTGCAACATCTCACAGTATGCAGTGCACTGCTGCATAAGGGAGGTCATAGATGGACTGTACCACATGAGGAACAGGTTCATCACCTTCCATCTCGACAGAGACAATCAGAACGAGCGAGTATGGGGGTTCGCTCGCATTGCTGGCTTCCCCTTGGTGCAGGGTGTCATGGACAGAACACATATTACCCTGCGTGCCCCGCACATCAACTTGGCTGTCTTCATCAACCGATAGGGCTTCCACTCCATCAATGTGCAGCTGGTGTGTGACCACACGCATCACATCTTGGAGGTCGATGCCCGCTACCCTGGGAGCAGTCGCGATGCTTTGGTCATGCGGCAGTCCAACGTACCAGCTATCTTTCATCCGATTCAACAAGTCAAAGGCTGCATAGACTGGTCTGGAGGAGCCCTGCAGTATTCCCCTGAGCGGGTGGGCAGATTCGTGGTGGTCTGTTGCATGCTGCACAACCTCGCCATCATGAGGGACCAGCCTTTGCCACCAATGACTGCAGAAGATCCTGAGCCAGAGGTGGAGGAGGAGGCTGAAGAGGAAGAGGTGGAGGAGCAGGAGGAGGAAGAGGTTGAGGAGGAGCAGGAGTAGGGGGTGGAGCCGGAAGAGGAGGTGGAGGAAGACGCAAGGTTGCAGCAAGAACCTCACGCTTTGTCTGAAAGTGCTGTGCGTGCTCGCCTGATCCGTGCCCGCTATCAATATTTGTAACTATATCCCACAACTCACCAACAGTCCTACATTCCCCACCTTTTCCCTCCCACAAGACAATCAAATCACCCTCCATCTGATTACACATTGGTTTCCCTCTCAGCTCATTGCATAAATAAAAACCACCACCAAATGCAAAATCAAACTCTCATTTATGGATTAATAAATGAAAATATGCAACGTAACAGAACTATTCACCCTTGTGCATTCCCTTAGTGCCTGTTGTTCATATGTCTTTACCTATCCTAGTGCTCCTACGAGGTGTTACCCCAGTGGCTGGAGCATGGGTGGTGAGAGGCTGCTGGCTTTCAATGGAGGAACGTCCAGATGGCTTGGAGGACGACCTCGAGCAGCTCTAGGCCGGGAGGGTCCGGCTTCAGACTGCACCATCTCAGCATGGGCTGCAGCAATCTGGCCTGGCTGGCCGAGAGGCAACAATAGGGGCACTGGCGGAGTGGCAGGGGTGGGAGCAGGAAGGCTGTCATCCTGAGAGAGGACAGCAGGTCCACTCCCATGGCGCCACTGCCACTCTCCCGGGGTGGCACCTCAGCAATCCTGGTGATCGGCTGGAGAACAGATTGCTGGAATGCTGTGACACCCTGGAAGCCCCGTTCCACAGTAGTCCCCAAAGCCACGATGGCAGCAGTCTGAGCTTCCAATGCAGCAGTCTGAGCTGCAAATGCAGCAGTCAGACCTTGGATGGCAGATGTTTGTGCTGCAATGGAAGCTGTGATATCAGTCATCAGGCGCTGCATCATGGTGGGTTCCACAGGTGCGCTGATGGAGATGACCGCCAGTTCCATGTTGGAAAGGATGGGCTCCAAGCTCTGCGCAAAGCCTTGCACCAAGTTGGAGCTGGACTCCTCCATGCCCCTTCTCATTATGCGCAGGTATTCTGGCAGGCTTTCCAGTGCCCCATGCGTTTGTCGGTGTATGCCCATCAGCCGTCTTCTGCAGCCAGGCCCATCGAAGTCCTCATCTGATTCCTCTGCAGCGGAACCAGTAAGCGACCTTACCCTCCGGCGAGTTGGCTCCTGTGGCATCCATTCCCCCCGCCCCGGCTCCTGCGCACTTGTGCTCGGTGTCTCACCACGTGGAGATCCCTCCTCTAACCTAACCTCTAAAGGACGCGCAGTGTCAGTCTCTGAGCTGGTGGAAGCAAGTGTCAAATCGAGTGACGGTGTGGCTTCAGTGTCCTCCTCCTCGGGTGCCGCCAAGTGTTGTTGGGTATCTGCAATGACAAAAGGAAACAGGTTGAGTTGTGGAGTGGGGAGAGGAGCAAGTAAGAGGTGCATGCTGGCAGCATGTGCAGCACGTGTCAGAAAAGATTATGGGAGGAGGGAGATGTGGAAAAGGAGAAGGATCATTGGATATGCAGAGACCCCCTTCATCGGGACCTCTAGCGCGGCACGTTGTAACGGCTGCAGCGACGGCCCGCCCAATAATCCGCAGCACCTTCTCCCCTAGGGGGGTGAGGACGTGTAGACGTCCCTCCTGCTGGTGGGTGCAATACGCCACCTTCTCCTGCAAGACAGAGGACAGTGTGTCAGTGAGTGTCCTGCAAGGTGTGTGTGTGATGTGCCTGTCATGGTCGAATAGCTGCCAGTTTGTGTGACTTGAGTGGTGGTTGTGTGGCCTGCAAGTGTGGTATTATGTGTGGGTGAGATGCAGCATTGCGTATGGATGGCAGTGTTTGTTGGTGGGTGGGTGGATGATGGGAGGTGTCGTGCATGGAGTATTGGTGCAGTTGGTAGGATGTGCCACCTGACACTTGCATTCACTCACCTTGACCTCTCGTGTCAAATCATTAAATTTCTTGCGGCACTGCATCCACGTGCATGGTGCAATGCTCCTCGCATTCACCTCCTGTGCCACGGCCTGCCAATGCCTACGCAGCTGTAGTCTAGATGATCTCCGGCCACCCTGCAGGTACAATGCTGCCCTCCTCTGGTCCACCCCTTCCATCAGGGTCTCCAGAGCATCATCTGAGAATCTAGGTGCCCATTCTCTTGCTGGTGCAGCTACCCGTGATGCCATTCTCCCTTCTCCTCCTTGGCTGTGTATCTGCCATTAGAAATGTGCCTGCACCTTTAAGTATCGCAGGCAGCTGATGACATGCACTGGCCATACCCCATTTTCAACTTCCTCATTCTCCGTGCAGCCTCTCAGTAGCGAGGGCTGCGCTTGCTGCACGGAGATTTCACGGTAAGTAGCAGGCAGCATGAATTTCACGTGCTGCCTGCGGAAGGTCCATTCGGCCCGGAGTGGTTCGCACTACCATCGCTCAGAATGGACCCTTTTCCAATTTTCCCCCCACAGAATTAAATAGAATGGAAGCCACTGAAGGAACAGTCATCAGACATGAAATCCGATGTCAATGCAGATTTGGCAGATTAAAAATCAAATTTGACACCGGGAACAACATTGCCATTATCTGTTGACCACGTCAATGACTTGTTAGATCCAAACAGTAAAATAATGTCGCAGTTACCTTCCAAAATACATAAAGTTTCATTCAATGTGCCAAATTTTGAATATTTCATTTTTTATAATCAATTAGCCCCATGCTGTGCACTTCACTTCAATTTGTCTTTGCAAAATGGAATGTGTTATTTTTCAGCAAAACACTCTCTTCCTGTCACATCAGCAGGCTACACATTCGATTTGCCAGCAAAACTCCCAGCTGTGTCATAATGTTGCTTTAAAATAAACTTCCTATTATGCAAAGCCACACAGTAAAATTCAACAGTCATAAAAGTGATGGCAATTTAAAGCAAACAGCATTCACGAAAATTACGAATTTCACCAGTAAACTTCAACCGACAAATATAGGAATAACATGGGAACATGTTCTGTGACACATTGTTGGGGTTCAGACAATATTATGAGCCATTTGAGTTTTGCTCCTCCGATTGGGATTTCCTACGACCTCCTCAATTGTATTTACCATTTTAAAACACTCCCATCTGTCTGTTCTCATTTGTGTTTTACCTAATATTTTTCAAACCATTCTTACATAACTAAGATGCTCTGTAATTTACCTGTCGTAAGTGCATCTGTCCATGATAGTATTGGTAGGAGTGACCACCGCACAGTCCTTGTGGAGACGAAGTCCCGTCTTCGCATTGAGGACACCGTCCACCATGCTAAATGGGATAGATTCAGAACCGATCTAGCAACTCAAAACTGAGCATCCATGAGGTGCTGTGGACCATCAGCAGCAACAGAAATGTATTCTAGCACAATCTGTAACCTCATGGCCTGGCATTTTCCTCACTCTATCATTACTACCAAGTCAGGGGATCAACTCTGGTTCAATGAGGAGTGTAGAGGAGTGTAGAAGAGCATGCCAGGAGCAGCACCAGGCATACTAAAAATGAGATGCCAACCTGGTGAAGCTACAACACAGGACTACATGCATGCTAAACAGCAGAAGCAGCATGCTGTAGACAGAGCTAAGCGATTCCACAACCAACGGATCAGATCAAAACTCTGCAGTCCTGCCACATCCAGTCGTGAATGGTGGTAGACAATTAAAAAACTAACGGGAGGAGAAGGCTCTGCAAACATCTCCAACCACAATGATGGCAGAGTCCAGCACGTGTGTGCAAAAGACAAGGCTGAAGCGTTTGCAACCAACTTCAGCCAAAAGTGCCGAGTGGATGATCCATCTCGGCCTCCTCCCGATATCCCCACCATCACAGAAGCCAGTCTTCAGCCAATTCGATTCACTCCACGTGATATCAAGAAACGGCTGAGTGCACTGGATACAGCAAAGGCGATGGGCCCCGACAACATCCCGGCTGTAGTGCTGAAGACTTGTGCTCCAGAACTAGCCGCGCCTCTAACCAAACTGTTCCACTACAGCTACAACACTAGTATCTACCCGACAATGTAGAAAATTGCCCAGGTACGTCCTGTCCACAAAAAGCAGGACAAATCCAATCCGGCCAATTACCGCCCCATCAGTCTACTCTCAATCATCAGCAAAGTGATGGAAGGTGTCGTCACCAGTGCTATCAAGCGGCACTTGCTCACCAATAACCTGCTCACCGATGCTCAGTTTGGGTTCTGCCAGGACCACTCAGCTCCAGACCTCATTACAGCCTTGGTCCAAACATGGACAAAAGAGCTGAATTCCAGGAGTGAGGTGAGAGTGACTGCCCTTGACATCAAGGCAGCATTTGACCAAGTGTGGCACCAAGGAGCCCTTGTAAAATTGAAGTCAATGGGAATCAGGTGGAAAAGTCTCCAGTGGCTGGAGTCACACCTAGCACAAAGGAAGAGCAGAGTGGTTGTTGGAGGCCAATCATCTCAGCCCCAGGACATCGCTGCAGGAGTTCCTCAGGGCAGTGTCCTAGGCCCAATCATCTTCAGCAGCTTCATCAATGACCTTCCCTCCATCATAAGGTCAGAAGTGGGGATGTTCACTGATGATTGCACAGTGTTCAGTTCCATTCGCAACCCCTCAGATAATGAAGCAGTCCATGCCCACAAGACCTGGTCAACATCCAGGCTTGGGCTGATAAGTGGCAAGTAACATTCACGCCAGACAAGTGCCAGGCAATGACCAACTCCAACAAGAGAGAATCTAACCACCTCCTCTTGACATTCAACGGCATTACCATCGCCGAATCAACCACCATCAACATCCTGGGGGTCACCATTGACCAGAAACTTAACTGGACCAGCCATATAAATACTGTGGCTACAAGAGCAGGTCAGAGGCTGGGTATTCTGCGGCGAGTGACTCACCTACTGACTCCCCAAAGCCTTTCCACCATCTACAAGGCACAAGTCAGGAATGTGATGGAATACTCTCCACTTGCCTGGATGAGTGCAGCTCCAACAACACTCAGGAAGCTCGACACCATCCAGGACAAAGCAGCCCGCTTGATTGGCATCCATCCACCACCCTAAACATTTACTCCCTTCACCACCGGCACACAGTGTCTGCAGTGTTTACCATTCACAGGATGTACTGCAGCAACTCGCCAAGACTTCTTTGACAGCACCTCCCAAACCCACGATCTCTACCACCTAGAAGGACAAGGGCAGCAGGTGCATGTGAACAACACCACCTGCACGTTCCCCTCCAAGTCACACACCATCCCGACCTGGAATTATATCGCCGTTCCTTCATCGTCGCTGGGTCACAATCCTGGAACTCCCTACCTAACAGCACTGTGGAGTATCTTCACCACACGGACTGCAGCGTTTCAAGAAGGCGGCTCATCACCTCCTTCTCAAGTGCAATTAGGGATGGGCGATAAATGCTGACCTTGCCAGCGATGCCCACATCCCATGAATGAATAAAAAAACACTCCCATCGCTGTTATTATTTGTGTTTTACCCAATATTTTTCAAATCATTATTACATAACTAAAATGCTCTGTAATTTACAAATGATATTCAGTACTCAGAGGGTTAATCTACAGCGAATCAGATATTTGTTTTCTGCTATTGCATACCCACAGACATGAATTGGATACAAGCCTGCATGCTGAAGATCATAGGTCACAAGCTCGAACTGAGGGGCATGACATATGCCCCAATTTCCGAGAATGGCATTTGAACCAGCGTTTAAAGAAAAGCACATGGAAGAAAGTGATTATCTACAATGGCTAAGAAGTAATTAATTGTACCACATAACGTCTTCAATCTCAATTAAATAATTAACAATATATTCTTAGAATTTGCATATGAGAAATCACAGCTGACCATTGGTAACAGCTCTTAAATTTGCAAAAAATCCTATACTAAGTCTGAGATGCAAACATCAACTTTACTAAGCCAACATAAAATACTTATTCAGAACTAAATAATTGGATTTAACCATGCCAAACAAATCAGATTAACTGATTTTATAGTGCTAAATGGAAGCCCATACAAATAACATATGGTTTGGATTTTACCCTGGGCGGAAAGAATATCGATTGATCTTTAAACAGTTCTCTACTTGAAAGTAACAACTATTGACAGTTAAATAATTTCTCCCCTTGCAGTTCTGGCGGTATCGGATATTCAGGCACAGACTGAAAAAACACAGATAAAAATAAGTTCAGCTTGGGTTAACTATACCTTACTGCACTCTTCAATATAACTAGAGTCATGTTTGCAGCAGGAGAAGAATTCAGCCTTGAATTTAAATGGTATCTGGAAGTGGTAGCAACAGAGACATAAAAAAAAAAAGGACATATTTATTAAGTGCCTTTCATGACCTCAGCATGTCCCAAAGGGCTTCGCAGCCAATGAAGTACTTTCAAAGTGTAGTCATTGCTATAATGTAGGGAAATGCGGCAGCCAATTTGCACACAGCAAGCTCCAACAAACAGCAATGAGATAATGACCAGATAATCGTTCTAGTAATGTTGGTTGAGGGATAAATATTGACTGGGACACTGGGAGAACTCTCCAGTACACCCTCAGTGCTGCACTGAAGTGTCAACCTGGATTACATGCTCAAACCTCTAGAGTGGGGCTTGAACTGACAACCTTCTGAATCAGAGACAAGAATGTAACCACTGAGCCAAGGCTGACACAGTTGGAAACATCATGAAGCTTTGAAAAAAAACCTTATTGTATAGAAAATGTTGGAAATGTCATTTCTGATAAAAGCTTCTTTCAAGATGTTGATTGACCTGCTGTGCATTTCCAGCATTTTCAATTTTAATTCAGATTTCTAATATTTGTGGTTTTTAATTTTATCTATAATTTGTTTGAAATTATGTTCAGATGGCTACATTCAAACTTATGCATGCATCAGGTTAGGAAATCTAATGTCACAAGCATCTGATTAATGGGCTGCTTCAAAATATCACCTTTCTATTTCTGTTATGGAAATCACACTAGAACAGGTTTATACATTATTTTGTAACAACTGTAGTACACAATATCTCAATGCAGAATTATATACTTATGTTAAAAAAGATATTACTGCCTCCTGCAAAAGTAAAATGAGTCAATTACAAAATCTTAAGTCTCTTTATGAGATATGATTTTTTTATGTAATTATAGTTTATCAGAATTGTGTCCAAACAATCTTTTGCAATATTCGTCAGCTGTGTTTAGATCTAATTGACAATTTCGGTTAATACCAGCCTTTACAAAAAATAATGGTGCTTCAAGCAAGATAAATTGTATGGAATGCTCCCTCAAATAGTATCCTGGGTGCAACTTTAAAACACAAGAATATTGTTTTGACTGGATGTAGACAAAGTCCAGTTCTTCCAGAATTTAAGGCTTCTTTGTGAAAGCTGTAAAGATCTGGGGCCAAAATGGAACTAATTACAGAAATGTAAACACAACCTAAAATTGCTTAGTTTTCTTTGTAAAAGCAGACATATTACAGAAACTTAACAAAACCATTCTGCACTGTCAACTCTAATCTGTAAAGCCTTTTATTCAAAAACATGAGGATTTAGCAAGCTTCAGTTCATTACAATCTCCATTTACAACAACATAACAAGTAACCTATTTTTGCAGCAAGAAAATACAGCAGTTAGTTCAAAGACAGACAGAAAGGGAAGTGTAAGGCATTCTATGTGTGTTTGAGAATACCGAGTTACACTGATATTCAATAGCACGGCGAAACCTGGGGCCCATGTTCAAAGAGATTTTAGTTGATAAGGAAGTGTTCTTCCCAGGCAGCCAATACTTGGCAAAGCTGCAGGTCCAACACATCTCTAGAAAACTCACTGGAGTTTAAAAAATAAAAAAGACATCCGATGCTAACAGATAGTCTACAATAATTCTTTTATCATATGTAACCTCAATCACAGCCTCAAAAGATTTTGGACAAGCCTGCGTACTCTTGGAGCATAAACCCTAATGAGTTACCATTTTTTCAACCAGCCAGAGCCTCCCCCCATCACTTTGGCATGACATCCCATGAGTCCACCCAGTACAGATCTGGTGCAAGCTTCACTAACTCATGGGATGGTGTAGAGTATCACTTTCCTATACTTAAGCAACATTTTTTTAAAAATCTTTTTTTAATGCTTTTCAAACAAAAAAGAAACCATTTTTTTTCCCTTCATCTCCTGAATCTACTGACTCAAAAGGTTCCACAGTAGTGAAGTGGTTATGTTACTGGACTAGTAATCTAGGATCATAAGCTCAAATCCTGCCATGGTAGCTGGGGAATTTAAATTTAATTAAATAAAATCTGGAATTATTAAAAACCCATCATGGTTCACGAATGTCGTTTAGTGGAAGGAAACCTGCTGCCCTTACCCGATCTGGCTTATTAGCTGCCCTCTGAAAAGGCCGAGCAAGCCACTCAGTTGTACAAAGTCATAATAAGAATAAAACTGGATGGACCATGAGGCACCAGACATGACAAAGGCAAACCAAGCCCAGTTGACCCTGCAAAGTCCTCCTCACTAACATCTGAGGGACTTGTGCCAAAATTGGGAGAAGCTGTCCCACAGACTAGTCAAGTAACAGCCTGACATAGCCATACTCACAGAATCATACCTTTCAGCAAACGGCCCAGACTCTTCCATCACCATCCCTGGGTATGTCCTGTCCCACCGGCAGGAAAGACCCACCAGAGGTGGTGGTACAGTGGTATACAGTCAGGAGGGGGTGGCCCTGGGAATCCTCAACATTGACAACAGATGCCATGGCATCAGGTCAAACGTGGGCAAGGAAACCTCCTGCTAATTACCACCTACGGTCCTCCCTCAGCTGATGAATCAGTCCTCCTTCATGTTGAGCTCCACTTGGAGGAAGCACTGAGGGTAGCAAGGGCACATAATATACTCTGGGTGGGGGACTTCAATGTCCATCATCAAAAAGTGGCTCGGTAGCACCACTACTGACCGAGCTGGCCGAGTCCTGAAGGACACAGCTGCCAGACTGGGCCTGTGGCAGGTGCTGAGCGAACCAACACGAGGGAAAAACCTACTTGACCTCATCCTCATCAATCCAGCTGTCGCAGATGCATCTGTCCATGACAGTATTGGTAGGAGTGACCACTGCACAGTCCTTGTGGAGAAGAATTCCCGTCTTCACACTGAGGACACCATCCAACGTGTTGTGTGGCACCATCACCATGCTACCTGGGATAGATTCAGAACAGATCTAGCAGCTCAAAACTGGGCATCCATGAGGCGCTGTGGGCCATCAGCAGCAGCAGAATTGTATTCCAGCACAATCTGTAACCTCATGGCCCGGCATATTCCTCACTCTACCATTACAAACAAGCTAGGGGATCAACCCTGGTTCAATGAGGAGTGTAGAAGAGCATGCCAGGAGCTGCACAGGTATACCTAAAAATGAGGTGCCAACCTGGTGGAGCTACAACACAGGACTACATGCATGCTAAACAGGGAAGCAGCATGCTATAGACAGAGCTAAGCGATTCCACAACCAACAGATCAGATCAAAGCTCTGCAGTCCTGCCACATCCAGTCGTGAATGGTGGTGGACAATTAAACAACTAACGGGAGGATGGAGGTTCCGCGAACATCCCCATTCTCAATGATGGCGGAGTCCAGCACGTGAGTGCAAAAGACAAGGCTGAAGCGTTTGCAACTATTTTCAGCCAGATGGGCCGAGTGGATGATCCATCTCGGCCTCCTCCCAATATCCCCACCATCACTGAAACCAGGCTTCAGCCAATTTGATTCACTCCACATGATATCAAGACACGGCTGAGTGCACTGGATACAACAAAGACTATGGGCCCCAAAACATCCCGGCTGTAGTGCTGAAGACTTGTGCTCCAGAACTAGCTGCGCCTCTAGCCAAGCTGTTCCAGTACAGCTACAACACTGGCATCTACCCGACAATGTAGAAAATTGCCCAGGAATGTCCTGTCCACAAAAAGCAACACAAATCCAATCTGGTCAATTACCGCTCCAACAGTCTACTCTCCATCATCAGCAAAGAGATGGAAGGTGTCGTCGACAGTGCTATCAAGCGGCACTTACTCACCAATAACCTGCTCACCGATGCTCAGTTTGGGTTCCGCCAGGACCACTCGGCTCCAGACCTCATTACAGCCTTGGTCCAAACATGGACAAAAGAGCTGAATTCCAGAGCTGAGGTGAGAGTGACTGCCCTTGATATCAAGGCAACATTTGACTGAGTGTGGCACCAAGGAGCACTAGTAAAATTGAAGTCAATGGGAATCAGGGGGAAAACTCTCCAGTGGCTGGAGACATACCTAGCACAAAGGAAGATGGTAGTGGTTGTTGGAGGCCAATCATCTCAGCCCCAGCACTTTGCTGCAGGAGATCCTTAGGGCACCGTCCTAGGCCCAACCATCTTCAGCTGCTTCATCAATGATCTTCCCTCCATCATAAGATCAGAAATGGGGATGATCACTGATGATTGCACAGTGTTCAGTTCCATTCGCAACCCCTCAGACAATGAAGCAGTCCGTGCCCGCATGCAGCAAGACCTGGACAACATCCAGGCTTGGACTGATAAGTGCCAATTAACATTCGCGCCAGACAACTGCCAGCCAATGACCATCTCCTACAAGAGAGAGTCTAACCACCTCCTCTTGACATTCAACGGCATAACCATCGCCGAATCCCCCACCATCAACATCCTGGGGGTCACCATTGACCAGAAAATTAATTGGACCAGCCACATAAATACTGCGGCGTCAAGAGCAGGTCAGAGGCTGAGTATTCTGCGGTGAGTTTCTCACCTCCTGACTCCCCAAAGCCTTTCCACCATCTACAAGGCACAAGTCAGGAGTTTGATGGAATACTCTCCACTTGCCTGGATGAGTGCAGCTCCAACAACATTCAAGAAGCTTGACACCATCCAGTGCAAAGCGGCCCACTTGATTGGCACCCCATCCACCACCCTAAACATTCACTCCCTTCACCAGCGGCGCACTGTGGCTGCAGTGTGTACCATCCACAGGACGCACTGCAGCAACTCGCCAAGGCTTCTTCGACAGCACCTCCCAGTCCCGTGAGCTCTACCACCTAGAAGGACAAGGGCAGCAGGCAGTGGGATCAACACCACCTGCATGTTCACCTCCAAGTCACACATCATCCCGACTTGGAAATATATCGTCGTTCCCTCATCATCACTGGGTCAAAATCCTGGAACGCCCTACCTAACAGCACTGTGGGAGAACCTTCACCACATGGACTGCACCGGTTCAAGAAGGCGGCTCATCACCACCTTCTCAAGGGCAATTAGGGTAGGGCAATAAATGCTGGCCTTGCCAGCGATGCCCACATCCCATGAACAAATACACAAAATACTAGCCCTCCTCTGGTATCTAGCCCAAGAAGAGCCAGTGAAGCTCTTTTTATTCCTTTTTTTAAAAATAGTGTGAACAATTCTTATCATTTGTCAGTATTTCATGCTTAAACCATATATCAGACAGTATGTTGCTATATTTCTACAGCCAGTAAGCTGGTTGTCATAATGCACATACATCTTTATTGCTCAAGTAATGTGATCAACTCACTGGCTATGAAACAGACTAATGCTTATCTGCTGTCCTGTATATAAACACTAAGTCAATAATAAACAGCAGCTGCAGTCTGATAAATACTCTATGAAAAGCAATCCAATCATATTAAATCCAATTGTACAAATAATTTTTTCTTTGAGGTGTAACCTAGCTCACACACTGGGGTCGATTTTAACTTGTTCCGCCTGGCGTTAACAGGGCAGTAGTGGCTTAAAATTGGGGTCGGTAGTCTTACCACCCCATTTATCCTGAGGATGCAGATGGTGACATTTTGAAAGGGGCTTCCCACCCACTGGGTGCCTGCCTGTTTCAGGCCTATTTTAATATCCAAATTGGGGTTCCCGATTGGCATTTTAGCTTGGAACTGGTCAAACCGTGCACCATGCATGCTCCGATCAGTTCCACGGGCTATAGAGCCGAAGAGGCCCAGCAAAGTTAAGTTTGGAATTATTTTTGCAGAGCCAGGTGGAGCGTAATAATCCAGGTGTTGTCAACCTGATATCCCGCCCCCCTCCCCATGAGATGGTGACCCCTGCCCCCCAGCGCTTACCTTGCTGGCGGCCTGATTTTGGCCAGCCTTAATCCAGCAAGCTGCACCATGACGTCATTTGGTGCCCTGCAGCTCAGTGGGCCAATCTCAATGAGGCCCGGGACGCAAAATCTTACGAGCAGTCGGCCAGTGCATACTACCGGTTGGTCGCACAAAACTCAAAATCGACCCCACTGACATTAAGAAGGCAGATGGGTAACCTGCTCCTGAGCCTCTGCCAGTACTATCTTTAACCTGCTGGTAGGATATAAGCAGAAGAGGCTCAGAAATGATTTCCCCCTGATTTTCTGCAGTTGTGTGGCGAGGCATCTGATCTCAGCTTGCAGCATAACAACATGGCTGATACCAGATCCAACTGAACATCTACTATGATGGACATTGGTGGCCCAAGATACCACACAATCACACCATGTGATTTGTTATATTGGAATCAGGAGGATACATTTAAGATACATAAAGCGGAGAGACTAGAAAAACTGGGATTGTTGTCCTTAGAGCAGAGACGGTTAAGGGGAGATTTAATAGAGGTGTAGAAAATTATGACGGGTTTTGATAGAGTAAATAAGGAAAAACTGTTTCCACTGGCAGGAGAGTCGATAACCAGAGGACAGATTAAAGATTATTGGTAAACATAGAAACATGGAAAATAGGAGCAGGAGTAGGCCATTTGGCCCTGCGAGCCTGCTCCGCCATTCAATATGATCATGGCTGATCATCTATCTCAATACCATATTATATACCATCTGGTAAAAGAACCAGAGGGGAGATGAGGAGACAGTTTTTACGAGTGTTATAATCTGGAATGCACTGCCTGAAAGGGTGGTGGAAGCAGATACAACAATAACTTTCAAAAGGGAATTGGATAAATACTTGAAAAGGAAAAATTTGCAAGGCTCTGGGGAAAGAGCAGGGGAGTGGGACCACTTGGATAGCGCTTTCAAAGAGCTGACACAGGCACGATGGGCCAAAAGGCCTACTTCTGTGCCGTATGATTCTCTGATTCTATGATAAAATATGCTGTACTACAAGAATTTTATTTCGATAGATACTCCTGTTTTGCTACAATAATAGAAGAGTTTATACTGCTTAGTATGACATTCACACAGGTTAGACTGTCTCGAGAACAGAGGCCAACAATTAACAGATCAGTATTTCAAAAAGATGAGGATAGGGTACGGCCTTTGACATTTTACACTTAAAATAAATGTTCTTATTATTGTGCACTTAACAAAATAGGCTTCATATAAACAAATGGGAAGAATCTGGGCTGTTAAAAAATACTATACACTCAACAAGTATACACTTAAGTGGAGTGCTATACTTTAATGTTTACAAAGTAAAAGCACTTATAAACATTCAAGTTACAGATATATGGTCTAAAGATAAAAGTCTGCCATGTGCTCTTTTATCTTGTTACATAGAATAAAATATCCCTTAAAGGACCAGACCTCTTTATTTTCCATTACCTCTTAGTGCTCTAATGTAGGCAGCATCATCTTTAGCACGTAATCATAGCTAAACACTTAAAACATCTTTAGTTCCACTGGTGATCTGAACAATTGAAAATAAGAAACACTTCCAGTGAAAATCTGTTTTGCATTTTAAGAAAGGATCTACAGTGGAATCTACACTATCCCCATGATATAGCAGACCTCATCCAGTAATTAATGGAAATGAGCAACAATTGAGAGTTGCTAAATTTTGGTCTTACACTTTGGTACAGTAATAGAACTATAGAACCATAGAAAAGATACAGCACCGAAGGGGGCCATTCGGCCCATCGTGTCCGCGTAGGCTCGAAGAACAACCAGGTACCCATTCTAATCCCAACTTCCAGCACCCGGTCCATAGCCCTGCAGCTTACAGAACTTTAGGTGCAGGTCCAGGTACTTTTTTAAAGAGTTGAGGGTCCCTGCCTCTACCACCAATTCAGGCAGTGAATTCCATACACCCACCACCCTCTGGGTAAAGAAGTTTTTCCTCATGTCCCCTCTAATCTTTCCACCAATCAGTTTAAATCTATGTCCTCTAGTTCTTGAACTCTCCGCTAGGGGAAACAAGTACTTCCTGTCTACTCTATCTGGGCCCCTCATAATTTTGTACACCTCAATCAAGTCACCCCTCAGCCTCCTCTGCTCCAAGGGAAACAAGCCCAGCCTATCCAATCTCTCCTCGTAGCTGCAATTTTCAAGCCCTGGCAATATTCTTGTAAATCTTCTCTGCACTCTCTCCAGAGCAATTACGTCCTTCCTGTAATGTGGTGACCAGAACTGCGCACAATACTCCAGCTGTGGCCTTACCAGTGTTTTATACAGTTCCATCATTACATCCCTGCTTTTGTATTCTATACCTGGGCTAATAACGGAGAACATTCCGTATGCCTTCTTCACAACTGTACCTACCTGTACTGCCACCTTCAGGGACCTGTGCACATGCGCTCCAAGGTCTCTCACTTCCTCTACCCCTCTCAATATATTCCCGTTTACTGCGTATTCCCTTTTACTGTTTGCCCTCCCTAAGTGCATTACCTCACACTTCTCCGGGTTGAACTCCATTTGCCACTTTTCCGCCCACTCCACCAACCCATTGATATCTTCTTGGAGTCTACAGCTATCCTCTTCACTATCAACTACATGGCCAATTTTTGTGTTGTCTGCAAATATGCCAATCGTGCCCCCTACATTCAAGTCTAAATCATTAATATATACCAAAAACAGCAAGGGACCCAACACTGAGCCCTGTGGCACACCACTGGAAACAGATTTCCATTCGCAAAGACATCTATCGACTTTTACCCTTTGTTTCCTGTTCCTGAGCCAATTTTGGATCCAATTCACCACATTTCCCTGTATCCCATGGGCTTTTACCTTTCTGACCAGTCTGCCATGTCGGACTTTGTCAAATGCCTTACTAAAATCCATGTAGACAATATCCACTGCACTACCCTCATCAATCCTCCTTGTCACTTCCTCAAAGAATTTAATCAGATTTGTAAGGCATGACCTTTCCTGAACAAATCCATGCTGACTATCCCTGATCAAACCATGCCTTTCCAAGTGACAGTTTATCCTATCTCTCAGTATTGATTCTAATATTTTGCCCACCACCGAGGTAAAACTGACCGGCCTATAATTGTTTGGCCTTTCCCTCGTACCCTTTTTAAACAATGGTACTACATTTGCAGTGTTCCAGTCCTCCGGTACCTCCCCTGTATCTAGTGAGGATTGGAAAATGATCCTCAGAGAATCTGCTATTTCCTCCCTGGCTTCCTTCAATAGCCTAGGAAACAATCCATCCAGCCCTGGTGACTTATCAACTTTCAAGGTTGATACATAATACTCTAGGCACAGGAATAAAGAGAAGTAGAATAATGATTACAAATTGAATTTAATCTTTATTAAGCTGTAAATTGATTTATGGAGGGATCAAGAGAGGTAGTGCAAAGTTAAGCTGGGTGTCATCAGCATACATGTGGATGCTCACCACTTGTCTGCGGATGATGTCACTAAGGGGCAACATGTATTGAGGAAGAGTAGGGGACCAAGGATACATCCATGGGGGACTCCAGATATAATGGTGTGGGGCAGGAAGAAAAGATTTTCTGGCAATGATTGGATAGATAAAAGTGGAACCAATCAAGAGAAGTCCCACTGAGCTGGACAATGGAAGAGAGGTGTTGGATGAGGATGGTGTGGTCGATCAAGTCAAAGAATGAAGAGGGGTAAAGGTGGATGAGGAAGGATAATACACCACCATCTCAGTCACATAAGATGCCACTTGTAATTTTGGTTATGGCTGTTTTAAAGCTGTGGCAGGGGTGGAAACCTAATTGTAGAAATTCAAACATGAAGTCATGGGAATAATGAGCATGATTTGGGAGGCAACAATATGTTCAAGGACTTGAGAGGAAAGGGAAATTGGGGATGAGGCATTGGTTTGCAAGGACAGAAGGGACAAGGGCGTTTTTATTTAGGAAGAGGATGATGATGGTGGTTTTGAAAGGGAAGGGGACAGCATCTGAAGAGAGGGAAACATTTACAATGTCGGCTAACATGGGAGCCAGGAATTGGGAGTGTGGAACTCAGACGAGGAAAAGTGTTAAGATTAGTCCCTCCCCTGAGCAAAATACATTTCCTGTCCAACATGGAGTGACACAAAGTATTTATGGACAAGTCTACAATCGGGGTTTCCAAGTGCAAAGATGAAGCATGGCAGCAAGAGGCAGTAGTGTGGAACATCAAAAATGGGGGCAAAGGTGGGAAGTAATCGGAGTGTAATTGAAGAAATAACATTTATTCACCAATGGGTGTTGTAGTTCCTATGAAACAAGTATTCAACATTCTTCAAAAACTTATTACACAATAGAATGAGATCTCACAGTAAACGTGATTGTATCTTGGTGAATTAGAGTGAATCCATGCCTTTCTACTCAATAATATACTGTACTGGGGCACATACAAAATGCCACCAGCCATCCCTTAATTTCAGTGATTCTGTGATAATATTGAGATGATGTTTATGTTAGCACAGATCTGGTGCTATGCCATAAAAGAATATTTTAGCACTGTCTACAAATTAGCATGATATTGACTTTTTCTTAATTCTGTCCCAGTACAGAAGTAGTTGGAAACCACCTTCCTTCACAGAAAAGAGAAATGATTTTCCTCTTCAGCCATAATGGACAGGTGTATTATACACCTGACATCACTTCTGACAGGAAATCCCAGAAGTGGGATTGGGTAACGAGGTGACACTTGCCCAGCATTATGTCTTAACTTGATAAATTTGCCACAGATTTAAGTAGGCCTAACTATGCCTGATATCTGACGTAGGGACCAAGCCATTCAATTCAAACACAAACATCTTGTGGGATTTGTTTAAATATATGTTTGATTTGCAACTTTAAAAAAATTAACAGAGTTATTTAAATCATCTTGGTTGTAATCACTTTTTTAAGTTATTTATCAACCACTTCAAAGTCTTCAAAGAGAGACAGTCAGGCCAGATATCCTCCATAGGCTGAGAGAAAAAGAAAGGAACTGCTGCGTAATAATATTACTTAAATCATAACTTAGACCAACTACTGTAAAAGTATATATAACGTTATTGCTACTATTCACTTGTGTTATTATTATTTAATAAATATGTTTGGCAGATAAAGGCTAAGTCAAAGTCTAGTATAGTTTTATTCATCCATCTTTCGAAGATGAGGAGAATTATGTAAGGGCACATGATAAGACCAGCAGCTGAAATAGGTTGAGGACAGTTCTGTTTGTTCCCTGGGCACACTACAAATTTACCTAGATACTTGGGCACTCTCTCTGGAAGAGAGAGAGAGAGAGAGAGAGAGCCAGGACTCACCTTCAATAGTAGTCTGAAACATGGAAACCAAAAATGTTTTAAGTAACATAAAAGTAAAAAAAAACATAATGGGCCAGAAATTGCTGGAATGGCACATCTCATGGCGAGTGACATTAATTGGACTTTTTACCTCACCCTTCAGATCGCACTATATCTGAGCTGCAAATTGTTGGAAATGCAGATTGATAGCGGTGCAGTGATGCCAATGTCGCAACTGGGACCTCATGAAGGTCATGGCCAATGGTCTATCACACTGACCAATGAAAGAAAGGATAGAGGAAGAAACAGAGCGAATGACAGAGAAGGAAATAGGGTGAATTAGAGTCAAATTGGATACAGAAAGAAAAATTAATAGAGGGAAAGAAAGAGAGTGGATTAAGAAAGAGAGAAAAAAAGGGACAGAAAGGAAATGCAAGAAAAAAATTAAAAAGAACAAGCAGAAGAAGAGGACATTGTAACCCAGTTGTGTTTGGGAATTGTTGTATTGGTCCTTGAGAAGTTAGTGAGTGGTTATCAGGGTAGGTGTGCAAAATGTACAAACATTCTTCACCCATGATGTATAGAACCAGCAGCTCCATCCATCAGGATCAGGAACAGTGGAACTACCTTCATAGGAACAAAGGAATTACTAGGTGAAAAAAGATCAAGGTCCATCTAGTTCGCCTTCCATCATCCTAGTAGTCGCTAATGAAGCTATTGACTAATCAAAGCAATCTATCTCTATCAATTAGTCTACAACAGACCCACAAATGACACGAGGCAAACCCTGCAGAGAGCCATCGGTCCAAAGTCACCTTTCTACTCCCAGCATACTACACCTACCGTGTCATGTCTCAAATTACTCATTTACTGTATCCCAAAATGTTATTTTCTGAAAAAAAATCCATCTAATTTGCATTTCTGAGCATCAAAACAGCTTTGCATCCTGAAAATTATTGCCTTTCAACACTAACAGGAGTGCAATTGACATGACTGGCACAAAAATATTGCCAAGACTGCTAAAATCCCCAGGAACAATTCACCATTTGCTGGAGTGAGATTCCACAGCTTCATTGTTCCCTTGCTGGGCCTACATGGTTGAGTGTCACGTCAGGACCATAAATCACGTCATTAACAGAGTCCTTACGACATGAATTAAAAGCCCTAAATGGCTGTGGCGAGATTACTTCGCATTAATGCTGTAATTTCAGTAATTTCACGACAGGCAATTAATTTCAATGGGGAGGCTCACGGCGAGGTTGCAATTTTTCGGTATTGTCGAGGCTAACGGTGGAGTGGTGCAAATCCTCCAGCACTTTGTGCAGAATCGGAACTCCTGGAGGATCTCTTCTTCACCACAAATTGCTGGATTTTTTACGAACTAATAATGTGAGCGCCATTAATTCCCCATTATTTTTCCAGCAATTTCTGGCCCATTATCTTTTACAAAATGACTAATACTGAAAGCAACATGAGTTATACTATTCGTGTGCTATTTTTTTCCACACAATAAAAATTTTAAAAGCAAAAGGAAAATGTTGCCTCGTCTTATCAGCAAAATACCACTGACTTTCCTGTCAAGTGCTACAACTGGAATAGTGACTACAGCATCGTATCACCACACTAAAATGTATAATTCCATTGTGGACACAAGTGACATCTTGCAGTGGTCATTTTTATGGTTTGATTTGTACAACACAAACTATAAAGTCAGTACCACTAAATTATATCGTAGGCAATTTTCAATTAATTGTTACAAATTAAAATATGATCAATGATTCAGATAATACTGTACGTGTACTTAAAACACCTATATTGTAGTCACCATACTTAAATGGTCTGAACTTTTAATCAATTCTTTCACATTTATGCTTTATATTGATATTTAATGGAGTTAGTCTGCATTTCAACATTCGTAATGTGCAGATCAACTTTGTTTACGTAGAGTTCTGATATTCTGCAGCAAGTTTCAAAAGTGCACTTAATCAATATAAAAATGCTTGGAGTAACAGCATTTATTTTGATTTATAGCCAAAGGCGGTTTTTCAAGTGTTGAGAAACGAATGCCCCATTCATGATATGACCCCTGCCCAGCAGATTCTAGACAGTTATTCCTATTAATGTAAGAGGGGGATTTATTGAAAGAAGATTAACATATTAAGGAGCTGACCTCCAGACATAATGCTAAACGAGTAATGTAATTTCTTGTGACAAACTGGAACTCCTAGATTTTATTTCAAAGAATATGATACAGTTCTGAATAGGCTTAAAATGATTGGATAGAAACAACAAGCACAATCTCTCTAAACGTCACCTGACTCTTCCAAAAAAACAAAATATTTACTTGGCTGTAAATTGGCTCATCTGATACCGCTGTTGACTGTGGAATAGAGGATTGTAGGACTGATTCTTGTTTAAGGATATGAGCTTATGTGCAAAGCCAGCATTCTGGTTTTGTATTAAAGCTACACTGTAAACTCAGTACTTGGATCCAATATTTCATTATTCCGAGGGCAAGCAACATTTGTGTCTGTTAAATGATAAAAAAACTGGAACAAAAAAACTTCTAGTTTCCTATTGTTCACTCCAACTTGAACACAACTGAGCAGAAGATGTGCACTAACTAAAACTTGGGGAACTCTCCACATCGAGCACTCCACTTGCCTGTTTTCTGTTAATTTTGGGTATTGTATTAAAATATTTACTTGCTCGTAGAACTGACTAAGAACAGGTGATTTGATCGGGAGAATCCCACCCCTCCTCATGGAAATTCACCTCCATGGTGTTAACTGGGATGGAACTGCTATCAATATCAATATCTTCCTATAAAAATAAGCATCACTGTTTTCTAGGATTCACTCCAGAATATTCTCGGTAATGATGTACAAACATCTCAAGAGTTGTCAAAAAGACAGTGGCCCAGAAATTACTTACCTTGGATGCCGTTCTGTAATGACATCCATCCCAACCACCATCGAATCCATCGGAGCAAGTTCGTGAATGCGTGCACGCGCAGTAAAACCCCGAAATCGCGAACTTGCTCCGATTGGTTCACCTGCGTTTTGACAGCTACAAATTAAAGAGCCACCTACGATACAATCAATACAATCAGCAAACATTTAATTCCTATATGTTTCAGTACATTATAAATAATTTCCTTGCCTTTTTATAATAAGGTATGTTATTATGTTAAATTTTTATTTAGACTAACATAGAGAATGTCACTTTAAATGGATGAGTATTACTTGCCTGCTTGTGGGCTGGGCTTGTATTCCCACAGTCTTTGCACGCGCACATGGCCTGCGCTGATCTCGGAGCGCACCACTGGAAAAGATTTCAAAATTCAGCAAATGGATGTCGTGGCCAACGCAATGAGTACATTCGTACATTTTATCCGCAGGATGTGCGGAGATCCTTGCCACGCTGGTCGGAGCAAGTTCCGGCCCAGTATCGTATTAGTTGTTTCTTAACTTCTAGGTGTTCTAATTCAAGGTCCAGACAAATGAAGCAAGCCAGCACCTCACAGCATGTATTATCCCTCATTCTAGTACTGCAAAATGTATCAGCTCAGGTCCATCCAACCCAGGGGATTTTGAGAGTGAGACTGAGGAGAATTCACTGGGCGATACATAGAGCACGAGTGAGCAAGAGCAGGAAGTGGTAGCAGTGGAAGAGCAGGAATATGCTTTCTTGAAGGCCAGCTTGTGTTCGCCTTCAGCTGACAAATACAGGAACCTAGACCTCAGGGGAAATAGTTTTTAAAAGACAACCTGCTGAGCAAAGATCACTACAGTCACTAGAGACTGTGACAAACAACTTTCAAGAGATAACGACTAGTGGGGAGAAGCCCACAGCTCAGCATGTGCTTTGTAGGTGTACAAAATCAAGATGCTGCACAATCCACTATCGAGGGATATCTGCAGCAGAGCCTGTATTATTTAGAAGCTTCAAAGTAAATCACAACATCTCTCATCAATACTCAGACTGCAATCATAGAAGCCTGAGCTCCAATGGACAACACGTTCACTCCTCCACCTTTGACATGTTTGTTGATTGCATGGAGAGAGGCGAGGATTAAGGTTTCAACAATCTTACTGCTGTCATTGGGTGCACTATTATGCAAATACATATGGCAGGATGGTATCCAGTTGTAGGGGCAGGTGTAGAATGGACATAGATGATGTTGCTGTCACAAATCTGCATCCTTCCACCATCTCCCTCTGTTGACTGCATATGCATGAGAAGGCTGGAAAGGCCGCACTGCTTCAAATGGTGCCATAGTGTTGCAGCCTGCATGTGGGCCACCTCAGGCCCCTGTTCGCAGAGGGCCACCTCAATCCCAAGAGCTTGTAATGGGCAACCATCAGTCAGCCACCTCACATATTCCAGCTACTGGAGAGGTAGGTAGAAGGAGCAGCAGATTAGGTTAAGATGCACATCAATCACACACCGAGAGGAAGCACCAGGGCGACAAATTGTAGCAGTAAACACTGATCACATTTAGGGCAATAAAGTTTGGCATTTCAGTTGTACTGTATCCAGAGAATTTTTTTTAATATATGTTGTAGGATTGTATTAACAGGTGACAGGAATTATATTAGTGACAGATCAATAAGTGAGAACAATGTAGCAATGGTGCAATTGTTAAAGATATGGTGAAATGTAGAGAAAATGGTTACTACAAGGCAGAGAAAGGATAATTAGGAGAAGACGTCAAAGAGAATCTGGTGAACGGTTCTTGTAGCTAGTAACTGTGTTTTATTTGATGCATCCTTATGTTCCCATGTGTTGCCTCCTTGATGTTCACTGTCATTCTCATCAAGTGGTCCATGTTGATTTCTAATTGCACTGTGACCTTGTGGAGCAAAAACCAAGCAACGAGACTTTGGCTGATCTGTACCATGACATCTGAATCTTTGCTTCACAGTGCCTACGATTTCCTCAGTGATAGCTGCCGCTGATGCATGAATCTCATATCCATGTTCAGCAGGAGTCATGAGCCAAGGCTGTTGCTATGCATAGCCTGGTGTCCTAGCAGCCAACTTTCTTTTTTATTTCCAGGTAAAATAATGGGGGTATGGTGGATTGCCTTAAAATATAGTCATCATGACTGCTGCCAAGGAAACAGACATTCACCTGCATGACCCTGTGCAGATGGTCGCAGACGAGTTGCACATTTACTGGAGTGGCTGTAGCCCTTGCAGTTTATGAATGCAATTGTGTACAGGAGCAGTTAGGGTTAGTTGTGCAACACTAAACGCTCCTGGAAAATCCTGACATTTGGAAAAATCCCAGTGTCCTCTCCATCTGTGGTTATCCATTGGAAAAATGATGAAGTTGCTTGCTCTGTCAAACAATGCATCAGTCACCTGCTTAATACATCTACAGACTGCAAATTGACCAATAGCACTGATATCCCTCTAGCCATCTGGAATGAGCCTAAGGCAAAAAGTTCAGGGCTGAAATGACCTGCACAGCTACTGGCAGTACTGTGTCTGTTCTGGAGTGTGACTGCAGGTCAGTTTGTGATACAGGTCTGTCATAGCCTCTCTGGTGAAATGTAGCCTCAACACATTATTTCAAGTCCACGTACGTCTTATATTGTCTAGACACAGTTCAGAGGGTAGTGTCAGGTGGGCATTTTCTTCCTGTGATGTATCCTGACTTGTCTGGTATTGCTCTGTTCCTCTGCCTACTCCTCTTTCTCTAAATAACACAATTAAAGAAGGATTTCTATAGGGGCAACCATTGTCCCTAAGAGTAGCTGTAACAAAAAACAGACCCAATGAAAACCATAGTTTATTCTCTTTAGACACAGTGCTGGCCATTGAAGGTGAGCAAGGAAAAAAAAGAGCAAATACATCAAAAAACACTTTGAAAGCACAACTATACATTGTAGGCAGTATTGAAAAATGCTACCCGGTTACCCTGGAAGCCCAAATTATATGGGCCAAAATGAAGAAACCTCATACTTAAGGTGAAAAAGCTGGGAATGGCATGAATGTCTATATGTCACTTCCTCCATATTATCACATTAAAATAAAGATCTTGCCTATTCCTGTGCCATTATGTTTGCAACTGGAAACTTGCATGGGCTTGCATTATGGGTAGAAATCCAGTATAACTGATTTTTGCTCACATTTCCAATCTGTAGTGCCCCAATTGTGCACATTTAAGGAGCATTAAGGAGAAGACTATCAGCCCCAATGTTTTTAAGTTACCGATATGTTTAAAATATCAAGTCTGAAAGCTTTGTAGAGCAATGGGCTTCCAGCATAAAGTCCATCTTTATAAAATATTACAGCATTAATGTGTTTTGTTCCCTATAAGCTCTAAATTTTCTCATTTGCAAATAGCCCAGGGGGGTGGTGCACCACACTTCAGAGGATAATAAAGTTACATGAGCAGAACGGCCATTTTACAGTTCAACAAATGTGAACCTTTGATATACTTTCTATTGAAGCGTAAAAATCCAACAGGTTCCTTTTGAAATCATCACACCAGTTTCTACCCTTTTAGAGAGATCAGCCTAGAAATTCCAATCAGTGTTAACATTCCTGCCATCGTCAATCAGCCAACACGCACCACAGGAACAGTACTGCCACCCACTCAAAATCAACTCCTCCTTCAACTTTTATTCCTCCGCCTCCTTTCAGGATCATCGGCAATATCAGCCAACTTGCTGCTGACAGATACATCAACCAAGTGACCAATTAATTTTTCAGCAGGACCACCACTTCCATCTCCTTCCTCACTGAATGCCAACAGCAAAATGACACCACTACCCAATTTAAGTACATTACTGCATTTCACTAAGTACTGGGGCTCATTGATAGCAACCACATTGCTATCCTGCAGCCCATCCTATGTTTCAGTAACTGAACATGCAGCAAAAGTGTTTCTTGGAAACCTTAAATAAGTTTTGTTGCAATTTTCTCAAACTGATTTTGCAATCCAATCTACTGAGATTTCTTTTCGAAGAAATCTCACCACCATACACATTTCAAATCCTTGCAGGTTCTTATTTTCAGTATAAAATGCAAACAAGAGAATTAAAGTAAGTGAAAGACACTGAATATTCAGCATCATTACAATGCAAAATGCTTAAGTTCACTATGTTCTCAACTTTGTGATCAGTAGATAAAACTGTCGGTAAAATGTATTCTATTTCCTTATTTCTGTAGTCTTTGTGCAACGGTATGGATTTTTCCCCACACTCTCTTATTTCTTAGAGCAATTGTTGATGGGAACAACTTTTGTTGCTTATCAGTTTTCTCCTGTATTGCAGGAGAAAATACATCACAGTGAGTCATCATGACTTTCCATTTTTCTGTCTTGTATCTAGCACTTCTTAATACTGCAATTAAATTTAAATTTAACACCCGTTCACTTTCATCCCACCCATTTCCATCCCAAGGATTACTGGACCTGATAATGCAAAGTTAGCCCATTTCAATATTTTCGTGGTATTCCCAGCAGCTAATACATGATGTGCTGGGGTCAAGGGTGGAGTGTCAGGTGACAGCAGATGTGGAGTTGCTGCTGACTGTCCTTAAATACTGTTGCATTTTAACAAATTAGCAGCACTTTGGGGCTCAATGATCCTTCTGAAAGATTGAGCTTTGGAGGTTGAAGAATTGAGGGCCAGAAATTAATGATGGCCTTACTGGAAGGACAGGGCCATGCTGAAGGAACAAAATTATTTTTATTACGAGCCTGCACTGAAGCACCTATTTCAATCAAGTGCTGAGCTGCTCGGGTACTCCAGCCCCAGTATGGGGAGGATTTCTATTTTCATGGAAGTCAGGGACATAATGAGCCTAGTGCATGGTAGGAAGAAAAAAAAAGCACTTCAAACGTTGTAGCAGTGCAGGAATCCCGCTTCCCAACATGCAAGCTCCCAGTGGTGGCCCATTATGCAGGTGGGAACTCGAATAGACTAACTAATGAGCATCAAACCCAAGCCCGAGCAGAAATAGCCTCATGGAAACAGTCAGATGAATGTTCCACTGTACAATGTTTCTGCCACACAAGTGCACAGATCCCTTTTCTGACCTTACAGTCTTCACAGTATTACCAATTAGATGGGCAAACCAAGTCTAAAATTAAGAGAAGAATGATAGTAACACTCTGGCTGAATCCCTGGTAAGCTTGACTCTGGTAATTACTAGAGTCTATAATTAAGGATAGAGTGACTGACCACCTTGAAAATTTTCAGCTGATCAGAGAGCCAGCATTGATTTGTAAAGGGTAAGTCATTCCTGATGAGCCTGATTGAATTTTTTGAAGAGGTGACTAAAGTTGTGGACAGGAGAATGTCTATGGATGTTGTTTATATGGATTTCCAGAAGGCATTTGATAAAGTTCCTCATAAGAGACTGTTCGCTAAAGTTGAACCTCATGGAATTGAGGGCAAATTATTGACCTGGTTAGGAAATTGGCTAAGCGGCAGGAGACAGAGAGTAGGGATAATGGGCAGGTACTCAAATTTTTGGCAGGATGTGACTAGTGGTGTCCCACAGGGATCTGTGTTGGGGCCTCAACTATTCACTGTATTTATTAACGACTTAGATGACGGGATAGAGAGCCACATATCCAAGTTTGCCTACACACAAAGATAGGCAGCATTGTAAGCAGTGTAGATGGAAGCATAAAATTATGGAGAGATATTAATAGATTAAGTGAATGGGCAAAACTGTGGCAAATGGATTTCAATGTAGACAAGTGTGAGGTCATCCACTTTGGGCCTAAAAAGGTTAGATCAGAGTACTTTCTAAATGGTGAAAAGCTGGAATGCTGGCCTTTATATCTAGAGGACTAGAATACAAGGGGGTAGAAGTTATGCTATAGCTATACAAAGCCCTGGTTAGTACCTGGAGTACTGTGTTCAGTTCTTGGCACCGCACCTTAAGAAGGATATATTGGCCTTGGGGGGAGTGCAGCGTAGATTTACTAGAATGATACCCGGACTCCAAGGATTAAATTACGAGGAGAGATTACACAAACTAGGGTTGTATTTCCTGGAATTTAGAAGACTAAGGGGTGTTTTGATCTAAGTTTTCAAGATATTAAGGGGATAGGTAGATGGAGAGAAACTATTTCCGCTGGTTGGGGAGTCTAGGACTAGGGGACATAGCCTAAAAATTAGAGCCAGGACTTTCAGGAGTGAAGTTAGGAAACACTTCAACACGCAAAGGGTGGTAAAAGTTTGGAACTCTGTTCCGCAAACGGCAGTTGATGCTTGCTCAATTGTTAATTTTAAATCTGAGATTGGTAGGTTTTTGATAACCAAAGGTATTAAGGGATATGGGGCTACGGCAAGTATATGGAGCTAGGTCACAGATCAGCCATAATCTCATTGGCTCAAGGGGCTAAATGGCCTGCTCCTGTTCCTATGGTATTCACTTTGGTCCTCCTTCATTATGTATAATTTGTCAGAGTCCAACCAGGGCCTTATCCATCCAATGCTTTCATTTTTGATACATATTTTGATACATATTTTGTTGCTATTCGATGTTCATGTGACATTGTTTGTTCAGAGTTATTGTTAGTAGCAATTTCATTCTTAAGTCACATAAATCTGTATTTTCTTGAAGGAAAGAAACTCAAACGAAAAGTTTTTTTTAGAAAAGGAATGACAGTAGAAATTAGGTATCACAGGAGAAGAATTGTTCTGGTTTCCAACTAGTCTTTGCATAAAAGATAAACGATGAACAGTGGTATATTGAGAAATAAAATGAAGTGATTTAAATTCCATTGCGTCCCAATAACATAAGGTGGTTTATTTTTCATTAAACCACTGCTTAGAATTTGTTTATTTACTTTGAACCATAGTAATATCCAGCATTGGCTTGTGGAAGAAATCAACCGCTGAAGGTAAATAACAGCCAGACCCACTAAGTGTATGGTATAGGAAGGATTTGTGCTTCCTAAGAGATTGTTGATACTTTATGAGCAGATATAGATGAAAGTTTTAACTGATAAAATATGTTGGAGGAGCATCACAATGTTTTTTCTTTATTTCTTTTATGTAGTACATGTTTTACAGATTACTTAATATATGTTGTCTAATATGCAATGTCTTGAATGTATTATGCCCAGTGCAGCTAATCCATCAAAGTGAAAACATTCAAAATGAAAGCAATCTGTTACACCTGAATGTGTTACAATTGGAAGTGTCAAACGTGCAAAATATTTATCGCACTTGCACCTGACTGGCTCAAATATCATTCATAAATCCAATAAATTACAACTGAACAATCTGAAGAAAAAAATTTAAAACTGAAAGAAAGCTGCCAGTTTCTGCTGCCGCTGATAATCAAAAGGAGGAATTGGGAATTTACAAGTAGCTGACAATCTAGAGGTAAACTTCCCTCAACAGAAGTCAGCCTCTAATTGACCTCACAATGTACTTATTTAGAGCATTTCCCGACAGGTTTACACTTTGTAGTCTAGATTAAACATAACTCCACTTCAGTAATAGATAGCTTTCCTCCAGGCAGTCTGTCTGTGCCTATTATGGAAAGGGCAATAAGATGTAAACACTCTACTCATTATTATATAATAACACATTGTATGTTATATCATATAATAATCCAATAATTAAGAAACAGCCTATCTTCCAACTTAATTTAATAAGAAGTTAAGAAAGCTTTCCTAACCATCTTCTTTTACATCCGTCTAATACTGTTTGCAAAATCTTGAAAGTGGAATAACTTCGGCTCTCTCAGAATGTAGCTTCTATATATGTATCACAAGAAGTCTGCCTAATACTCACTTCTGAAATCACAAGAATCTGACCAAGAGACAGTTCCATGGTCTAGACATATCAACTTAACGATAACTGACTCCATTACTTATCAGCTTTCAACTTCCCATATTAATATCTGCTGTGCATGGAATTCATTGGATCTGTGTTAAAAAAAAGAAAACTCCAAATGGCTATAAATTTAATACCCCCTTTATACTAAAGAACTCTTTCAAGTTTCTGTAATAATCTGGACATCCTGGTGCTGTGGAATTCATCCCCTAATATTGCTGGGCAGAGTCCACTGCACCAGCGGCATCAGAACTTCAAGTGCGCAGGTTGCAAATCAAAACTTCTTTCATAGCCAGCAGACCTTCCAACTGTAAAATTGTCCTGCTGACTTCTACAGGCAACAGAGCATGCAGCCCACCTGTAACTAAAAAGTAGCAGCCAGCAGAGTCTGTATTTTCCACTTTCAGCATGACTGCCTCTGGAAGCACCAAGGGAAAATAAAATCACCTTTTCAAATGGTCCTCAGCACTTCCTGAGACAATTACTGTGTTCCCACAGAAGATGGGGCATTTCAATGTGAAGGGGCCATAAAGCCATAAATGTTTAGTGATTATAGAGGCACACTGTTACAGCTTCTCATCACAGGTTTGAATAAGCAAGTTTTGATTGAAGTTTAAAGTAGAACTAGGTTAAAACTAGCTCCAATTTAAAAGTTGTTATAATCATTTATGACATGTATGTCAATAGTTACATTAATTTACACTTTATTTGTTACTTTGAATGGGGTATTTCAAAGCAACCAAAGTTTTCTGCAACAAAGGGGGGATTTTAACCGCCCCCTAGATGGGCGGAAGAGGGTCGGGGGAGGGGATTAAATTGGTAAATATATGAAATCCAACTCCAACCCGTTGCAAATGCGCCCACTTCCGGTTTAACCGTAGCGGGTATGAGGGCGTCCGAGTAACCTGTTATGGAGAGGCAAGTCCGTAATTATAACATTTAAATGAGGCTCCATTCCTCAGATTTTGAAAGCCATTTGAATTTCACAGTTGCAGGCCGGGTTTCCCAGGGCTTGCGAAACTCGGCGGCTAAAGGGAGGCGGGATCTGCCAGATTCAGCAGGTATGTGCTTTTCCAGCACAGCTTATGGACCAGGAGGAGCAGGAGTGCTTCCCCCCGGCTCCTCAAGCAAATCTTCTGCTGCGATAGGCTAACCACCACCACCACCCCCACCCCGTGATTGGCCAACTGCCCTAGCGATTGACCTCCCCCATCCGCACCCCGCAATTGGCCAACCCCCTCCTCGCGATCTCTCCTTCCCCGTGATCCCTCTCTCCTTCCTCACTGCCACACTCTGAGCCCTCCCATCAACCCCCAATCTTCTTGATTGCCGAGCACATCCCCAGCAGTGCCTGGCTGCTGCCTACTACCGCTGGCTTTCCCACCCAACAGCCAGCCAGCCTCTCAATGTGGCTGGCTGCCGGGTGGAAAATGGAGTAAAACGTACTAATGAGGTCCTGCCGTTAAATTCGGCAGGACCTCCTCCTTCCCGGGATTTCCGGGTTTCCCGGCTGTAGACATTCGCCCCCACTCTCTCCCCGCCTCCCTGTAAATATCGGGGCTAAAGTGTATATTATCTAATCAGCCAGATACTTTTCATCTAAAAGGGAAAAAAGCCTTCAATTGTAAATTATGATAACAGCAACTACTGAATACAAAACCGATGTGGTTCCATTTAACAAAATCAATTTTATCATCCATGTCTGTGACACTGGAAAATATAAATAAATACTTTGCACTTTGTAAATATACATATTGCCAGGGTATAAAACATATGATAAAACAGAAGACACCTGTTCATAAATCTTGTGAAATTAAAGCTCTAAATTAACCAACCACTATGCCAATGAAGCCAAGTTACATTACAGTATTTGGCACTGTGAAAGCATTCCACAGATTCAATACACACGTTAATTAGCTGCAAATCGCCTGCAGTCTGACATTTGCCATGTCGCTGGCAGCTTTTCAGAAACACTTCCAAACAACCAGCTTAGTTCCGTCCACATGAATTCTTCTCTATTCACCAGGATCTAGCTAATTTAGTCACCCCCTCCACTCATCCTAGTCTTGGTACATTAGAATTTTTTCACACATCCTATTATGCACTCTTAATATTGGCAGTGCACGATTAACAATTTTGTTTTCACGCCTCTAAAGCTAATTATAGCACTTCACACCAGCACTCAAATTTTTTCCTACTTTCTAAACAGTAATGGCCTTACATTATTCAGTTCACTGGCATAACATGTGTTTGAAAAGTTGATATATGTCATCGCCTTGTTTTATTTTCCAGATATTAATAGCTGAGATGGGCCTCACCAAGCTTTGACTTTGTGCAGACTGTACAGTACCATACTTGATCAAACAAAGTGACACCATTACTGTTCAACCAGGAGAAATCATCTGCTTGGCTGGGTATTATAAATTAACTTAGGGTTTTGTTCCATCCCCATCTGCTGAATCATTCTGTACATTATGGAGATACTGCACATTTACTACTTATTGCAGTGCATTACTACAGGCTGTAAAGTAACAAATGCCAGTGCTCTGCATCAATCCCATAAGTTTAAATAGCATTTGAATGGAACATAAGTCAAGTTAAATAAACCACCGATTTGAAATGACTGTCAGAGGACAGACCACATCTGAACAAGACTGGTATCGTTTTTGGGCATGCTAAAAAATGTGCTATCTAAAGCCACTTTTATATTGTGAAGCATTCAAATGAAGACCAGTGATGTCAGTGCACCAGTCTCCCTGTTTACTCTATCTGGTGCTAAAATCAAGGTTCCTAATCAAGGTCCGTCAGAGATCAGAAACTAGCAAATGGGAAGGAATATGGTTCCACAGATGTAATTTTAAGTGGATTCCCCAAAGCGATCATGACTTTCATTACAGAGTGCCATCGATGCCATCGATGGCTGGAGTCCTGCTCGTCTGCCACTAATGGCACTTTTACAAGTAAAAGTGCCTTAGGTCAGATAGAAACCAGAGTTTAATATAATACCACTATATTGTACTGATACTCATTTCTACGTGCATTTTCTTTTCAAAATACAAACCTGTCATGTGTCATTCAATTATAGGGCTTCATTATCCCTCACTCTAATGCAATACAGTTACTTTAATCAATGGTTGATCTTTTTAAAATTACTATTCAGATTTCATTACATGAAACATTTGATTTAAAGTGACAATTAAAATTTTAACATAATCTGATATTTTACACTGTGGAACATAATTAAATGACACCAGGAAAATTGTTTTCTGCATGGATATATTAATAAGCACCCAAAGAATAAAACCATAGAATATGGTCCAAATGACTCCATAAAGTCAAAGTACCGGGCAAAGACTACGTCACAACATGACCCTTCTTATATTTGATGCAGAAGTGATGAAAGCTTACTTCTTTTTAAAGAAGTTTTCAATAATATATTGCACTTTTTCCACACCAAAAGAAAAATATAAAAATAGTCATTGATTTTATGACTAAATTATGTATTAAATAGTAATCTAAACAAAACCAGGTGAATAAACATTAGAATCTAAATCTGCCACAGGAACCTCCACAGGGTTAACCTCAGAGAAATGGCACATAAGTCGTAGTTGCACTCAACGCTCTCCCCATAATCTCACCAGAGTGACTGTCAAAGAACCATGAGGAGGTCTGGCTGGCAGCATCCTGAGCAGTGCAAAGGAAAGGCAGCTGGTCGCGGACCAATGTAGCCACCGGATTGACTGTGCCTAGGCTACCTGCGTAATTACGCAAGGATGACATGTCATTATGTAGCTGGTGTAAGTCAGACTGTGCAATGTTATTTATCCATTCTGTGCCTCAAGTCCTTAAGGGGCATTCTTTTTCCTATTCTGAAAAGTTACGGGATGTTGAGAGGAGAACTCCTAACCTCTGTGGCTGATGTGTTCCCTACATATTTTAGGCAGCTCCTCAAATGAATTGGTCTTTTGTGAAGTGGCCCTGTGGAGGATTCTGGGATAGAAGAGTTGTTCTTTTTCTGTTTCTTCCTGGCTGCGTTAGGTGTCCTCAGATTCAGAATCTCCAATGATGATGGATTCCACTCTCTCTTTCTTTCTTTCTATCTTGGGATTTATCTTCCTCTTGCTCCTCAGATGAAGATGATAGGTAAAGATATAGCTGCTGAGTGGAATGTGGATGGCAGTGTGCAACTGAGTCATACAAACCAGAAAATTGCAGGTTTGATTTCTGCCAAGATATCTGATCCGAAGGGAAATGTTATTTTAAGACTGCTGCTTAAGAATGAGAGATGCTACAGTTGGCTACAGTAGGGAAGGGAATAATCAACCAGGATTTTGCTTCCTGATTGCTACCTAGCATTATCTCCTGCTAGAGAGTGCACTCGTGTGAACATCAGGCAAGGATCAGGCTTGGCTGCGATACACTCCATGGTCAAATATACGAATATTTGCTGGCCTAGCTCATACATGAATACGCCCACCTAGGTGACTGGCACTCATGGAACCATAGCTTTCAGGAGAAATGTGGAGAAAACGGGCCATATATTTATTATTAAATGAGAAAGTTACAGGCCAAATTATACCTACAGGTTTAATTTTTCTTCTTTTAATCTTTCCTATTTTAGAATAAAAGTTGTACTTATCAAAGTGAAGGCTAGAATTTGAACAATTTTCTTATATTTGTTACACTGTCTTAACATGAAGTACTTCCAGGTCAGATATAGCAAAGTCAAAAGCACAGTAAAGCTTCATCTTCTTTGAAGTTCCTGAATGAGACGGTCAATTTATGTTGTTGTTGCAATGAATTTGGTGCTGAATTTATGTAAAGTGTAACACCACCAACTCAAAAATCAGTCCACTTAAACCATCTCCAGCAAGACCTGCCCACAAAAGTGGCTCAATAATGGGGCAGCACTCACCTCAGAAAACAATGTGCGTCACGGCATAGACCCGTTGGGCCGAATGGTCTGTTTCTGTGCTGTAAAATTCTATGTAATTCTATGATGCACAACGTGCAGTGAAACCATTCCATCTATTTTCTGGTACAAATTGCCCCTGTAGCCACTTCTTTTGGCCCAGCAGACATCCACCAAATGAGCTCAATTGTAGAAACTAGGTGATACAGTCACCACTGCAGTTGTTTGTGAGCATGTGCAGTGGTGCTCTACGTTTCATAGGAAACCAGAGTGACAGCACTATGGGCACATATAACACTGCAAGTGCGGGTAAGGTAGCGCTTTTAATTTGTTGCTCTCACAGACATTTATACCAACAGCATTATAGAATCATAGAATCACAGAAAGGTTACAGCACAGAAGGAGGCCATTCGGCCCATCGAGCCTGAGCCAGCTCAATGCAAGAGCAATCCAGCTAGTCCCACTCCCCCACCCTTTCCCCATAGCGCTGCACGTTTTTTTGTTTCGAGTACTTATCCAGTTCCCTTTTGAAGGCCATGATTGAATTTGCCTCCACCACCCCCTCGGGCAGTGCATTCCAGATCCTAACCACTCGCTGTGTAAAAAAGGTTTTTCTCATGTCACCTTTGGTTCTTTTGCCAATTATCTTAAATCTATGCCCTCTGGTTCTTGACCATTCCGCCAATGGGAACAGTTTCTCTCTATCTACTCTGTCTAGACCCTTCATGATTTTGAATACCTCTATCAAATCTCCTCTCAACCTTCTCTGTTCCAAGGAGAACAACCCCAGCTTCTCCAGTCTATCCATATAATTTAAGTCCCTCATCCCTAGAATCATTCTCGTAAATCTCCTCTGCACCCTCTCTAAGGCCTTCACATCCATCCTGCCCAGAACTGAACACAATACTCCAGTTGTGGTCGAACCAGTGTTTTATAAAGGTTCATCATGACTTTCTTGCTTTTGTACTCTATGCCTCTATTTATAAAGCCCAGGATCCCATATGCTTTTTTAACCGCTTTCTCAACCAGCCCTGCCACCTTCAACAATATGTGCACATATACCACGAGATCCCTCTGTTCCTCTACCCCTTTTAGAATTGTGCCCTCTAGTTTATATTGCCTCTCGTCATTTTTCCTAGCAAAATGCATCACCTAGCATTTTTCCGCGTTAAACTTCATCTGCCACGTGTCCGCCCATGCCACCAGCGTGTCTATGTCCTCCTGAAGTCTATCACTATCCTCCTCACTGTTTACTACCCTTCCAAGTTTTGAGTCATCTGCAAATTTTGAAATTGTGCCCTGTACTCCCAAGTCCAAGTCATTATTATATATCAAGAAAAGCAGTGGTCCCAGCACCGACCCCTGGGGAGCACCACTACACACCCCTTTCCAGTCCGAAAAACAACCATTCACCACTACTCTGTTTCCTGTCATTTAGCTAATTCTGTATCCATGTTCCTATTGCCCCTTTTATTCCAGGCCGCAATCTTAATAGCAAGCCTACCAAGTGGCACTTTATAGAATGAATTTGTGCTGGGTTGTGAGCTATTCTGTGCTGTGGACTTGAGATAGAGATTTTCCAAGAAAATACAGTTTCCTCAGAAAACCCTGGCAGCAACTTTGTTGCACTGCATGGTGCTTTTGACAGAGTCCAAGGCAGAAGTGGGTAGTAGGTAAAGAACAGGTACGGGAGGAAAAACTGAAAGAGACAAATAACTGCAAGGGAAATTGCAGAGAGAAAGAAAAGGATGAGTGAAACAGCTGGAAAAATGAAAACAAGCAGAGAAAAAGGGAGAGGAACAGAAATACAGGCACAGCAGGGAAAGAGGGGATAATCAGATAAACAGCTGAGGTAGAGAAAATAATCACATAAACCATAAAAAATAGTAAGGAGAAGCAATGCAAGATTAAATATTAAATTATAAACATTATAGGTTAAATTCAGCAAAGCTATACCTTTGGCTTGGAGCCTTACTCAACAGAAACATCACTCTCAGCTTTTATTTCATTCATTGGAGCTGGATTCAACCGTAGGTCCCAGGGATGAAATGAGTGTCCTAACCCACCTTAGTCCTCCCACTTGTTCCTATTCAACTGAGCCAAGTGTCAAATTATGTGCAAAGCTAAAAAATCTTTGTACATTTATAATAGGGATCCGGTTCAATTGAACAGCATTGACCTAAATGAAAATCAGTGTACATACCATTTATGCTCACCTTTGTCTCTAACCAGGGCACATCTGATAGGATCAAATTACAAACCTGACACATGACTATTGTGCACTGTGATATAAAATGCAAGTAGGTTGGATAAGCGAGTCAACAAATATTTTGGAGATTTTGTTTAGATAAATTATTTACCATCTGCTGGGTGTAAAACAAGATGAGCTAACTCTAATTGTAAAAAAAAACACATCCAAAGAAGAACATTGCTCATACACAGCATCCGACATTAGGACTCCCCCCCCCCGCACCCACCCACCCATCCAGCCCCAGAACATAAAGTTGGTGAGTTTCTTGGCCTGTAGTTGTAAACATCACTTCAAGGGACATTATGAAACAGAGGAAGGAACAGAGGCCGGCAATGCTGGACCCCCAGCCCATTTTGCACATGACATGTATTTGCAGCAAGCAGAGGAAGCTCCAACCTGAATCACAGGGGAGCTTCACTAAAATAGGATAATGACATGGGAACACGTGCTTTATTATCTCCTGTGTCCTCTATTGGCCTTTACACTGGGACTATGTGGCATCAAAAGCACACGCACATAATACAGTTTTGAAGATTGCTAAACTCTGAGGATTACACAGAAGTACCTCTAAAAGGTCAGAAAAAAGACCGACCCAGCAGCTTTGGAGGCCATTCCTGGCTTATTTTATTTCATTTTTTTTCTTATGGCACTTAAGTTCGCATAAACCTTTGTGCAAATAGTTTAATTTTTTTTGCCTCCAGCATCATTACCGGCATCAATGGGAATCATCCCACCTGAAGCACTTGGAAGAGGAGGAGGAGGAGGAGGACCACCAAAAGGATAGCAGGCAGGTCAGGCAGCATGAGAGGTTTGTATGTTCACCTGACACAAATCCAGATACAAATTTGGACAGTTATCTGCAGACAGAGGTAATCAAACTTCATTTTGGCAGATAATCAGTGCATGTAAAAGTTCCAACTTTGAAAGTAGATTGGACAGCAGGTCTGATGTCACAGATATGTGTGAATGCCGGACGAACCATTATGCCGGATGATTCTTCAGAAGCAATCTTGTCACAGCATTTGATGCTGCGTTAAAGGAAGCATTCAAGGCAGCCATCAGTCAGCAAAGTCTGATTTGCTGCACCTGCCAAGATGCCAATCATATTTAGTCATTGTTGCACCTACCTGGCAATGACTGTGGGGAAGTGTTTTCACTGGGCCTGAGCAAGCAGATAACCACATACAGAGCTATGCCACCTGCTGCAAAGGTCACCTACTTCCAACATGCACCACGGGACTGGCACAGCCTGCGACAGCTGCTGCCTCAAGCCTGCACATGGATGTATCCTTTGCCTTCATTTTTGTCCGTCACTTCTTAATCTTCTGCACCTTCAGCAAGAGCTGCTAATCGCTTGAGATGTCTTTTGAAACATTCTAATGGCTTTCAGAACATTAACCTCCCTACTGTCACACTTCTCTTTAATTGTCCCGCCCCATTTAAATTTCACTTACAAGTAATTTTCTACTCCCACCACTATTGTGCACATGATACTTGTCCCAAATTTGTACCTGGATTTGTGAATGTGAATGTCTGATCTGGATTATCAGAGTGCTCTGAGCACTTCACCATTCCAGCAGGATTAGCATCAGTTCTTAACCATTTAGACCTGACTTATACCAGTACACACAAATACTGTTTGCATTGACGAACAAATTGTACAAACAAATTACCCCAGACAAAATTAGCTCCAGAATACTCAATTCCACAATTTTGGAAAATGCAAAATAAAAAGCCAGCAAGATATTTCAGTTTGTCTTAGTTCAATATAATCTCTGAAATTCAGAGAAATTCATACTTTAGGTTTGGCACCCTACCACCAAAGATTTGAATCATATTCTATGGATTATCACAATTAAAATTCATTTATATCAAAGGCAATGATAAACTGTCATTGAACCATGGGGCATGTAATTCCAAGTTGACATATTCTCACTAGAGTTGTTTTTTTAATTAATGAGTTTATAAACTCACAACAAATCCAGATTTATAGCTAAAGTGTAAACAAGCTACATGTGAATCCATGAATAGTAAAAACACATCAGCTCCATTTGCACTGCCAAATATGAAACCACTTTCTCCAGACTCATTTGGAACAAGATGAGTTACTCTTATTTACACTAACTTTATAGCAGGTCATACCACCTTGCAGATAATACAAACATAGAAGCTATCAGCTTACCAATGTTTCATCAAAAATGCTCCATAGCATAAGTGAGCTTTCAAGAGTGCAAAAGATGGTGTGATAACAATATATATTTCATGCTCCCAGAATATTTACACTAGATACATATTACTGTAAAAGACCATGGTTAATGGGAATATCCCTATTCCTTAACCAAGAGGGCAAACTAGTGACCTGTTCACAGATGTTATTAATATCAGGCTATAACCAACCCCTGGGAGGTGGGCAACAGCAGCTCAGGATGACTCTGCTTGAGACTAATCCCTGTGTCCCAACCAAGATGAAGAAACATCATGTGGAGATTTTTAGGATATACCATATCCTATTGTGTAATACTCGCACATCAGCCCACTGCACCACTGGACTGTATAGTGGGGTTTTTGGGGTCGCCATGTGCAAGCCCTAGCCAAGAGAACAGCAAGAAATACAGTCCCAAGCCTTTGCTTTTCATTAAGCAATTACACACTGCACCAGAATGGACAAGGATCACTCCCTTGCCACTTTCTCTCTTTCATATGGGGAAACACCTGTTCTGTATCTCCTCCTGATTCCACAGCTGAGATTAGAAACTGACCACGTAAAGAATCTGCAGGCACAAACTGCTTCCTATTGTTCCATGGCAAAACTCTTTGGAGCATGTAATACCTTGTACACTCATCGAGATATTTTTAATTCTAGTTTTATATGAGCATCATTATGTTCGCAGGTTTTACACCATCAACTTTACATTAGTGCCATAGCCATCAATATTAGTACCAATACTGGTAGTGTAACCATGACCTGTGTATTTCTAGATTTCTAAAAGTCCTGGTTATGCCAAATCACATCCTCATCGTGGCAAACAATGATTGCCAAGTGTCCTCCAAAATGTTGCAAAAATAATTTCATTTGAACACATACCATCAGTGCAAAGCAATGCACCCCACATGGTATATTGTGAGAATCAGCTGTGTGGACAGTGGGAGTTGCTTAGAAGAAAGCAGCCATTTCACCACAGGGAGATAGAGAAATTGTGGGCAAGTCACTATCAATTTTCTTTAAACATGTAATTCTGTTGACATGTATGACATTTTACATCAATATTTCACCAATTACAGACCCAGATGATTTTAAACAATGGCTTTTTTTCATAGATTGGTCCTTTAGCTTGTGCCTATGTGTGCAATTACAGGCCACTGCGGTTTTAAAAAAAAATACATATAAAAAACTTGTGTTTTCATTCTGTCCCAGACCAATCCACAATCACATTCCTTGTAGCCCTTATCTCAGTACTAGTAGGGAACTGATAATGTAAAAAATGCGAACAGCACATACCTTCAACAAAGAGAAAGCATCTCTACTTTTAAAGACAGCTTTTTCCTTACTCTAGTATTGTAAGTTAAACATAAATGGTGTCAGATGGAACGCATTTCTAGGTCTAGTGGTTTTGGCTGCGATTATAAATGTTTTCTCTTCCATGACATTTTCTAGTGTGTATGAAGAAAGACATACATCTGACTTGTTGACCTTATTAGATAACAAACTGCAAATGTGTTAGCACATACCAGCATGTTCTGCTCATACTGCCGTGGCTAAAAACAGATCTTCCTGCCAGTGACATCTGGGAATGGGGCCCAGTAACAGCCAGTAACTCCAAGCATGGTCACCACCAGTGGTACTGCAACTTTCAACCTGCCAAGGATGGTACAAAGAGACTAGCTGCCCCTCCCTCCCATGACTGAAGGTAGAGGATCTGGTGACAGTTACGTTGACCTGCTACTCAATTTTCTCCTTTAATTATTCTTTCTATCATCGCAAGTGACAAGATCAGTCAGATTCTGGTCTTACCTTAATAAAGGCTGTTGGAACAAGCTTCCTGGCAATTTCTTATTTGCAAGTAAGGAAAGGCAGTATTTTCTGTTTTGTGTGCATTTGCCAAACAATATGGCCTGAAAATGGAAATCACCCTCATGCTGCTGACTGGATTAAAAATCAATATAGGAGTACTGTGAATTATTAATCGATACAGGGTACTCAAACCTGAGCATACCTGACTTAGCCATCCACAGCCAGATTGGGTTGGACCACATCGAGTTCTATTGGGCCTCGTTCTTCTCTTCCAAATCCGCCCACTACTCTAGGATCATCCTGAAGGGCAAAGATAAACTCAGGCTCTAGTTCTCCTCTGCCAACCACCTCCTTAGACCATCTCCCCTGCCTAACTACTAACAAGAAGTGTGAGGACTCATGGATTTCTTCATCAACATGATAGAGAGCATCCTCCAGCTGCCTCTCCTGCTCCCCCCTTCCCCATGCCAAAAATGACATAATCCCCCTCGTCCCCACCCTACACTAGTGTGCTGAAGTCATTCAAATGCCCCTAAAGCCACCTGATCAGCTAACCCAGCACAGACTGGGGATCAACCTATTAGGTTCCTGACCTATATAGCTCAGCTACTCACTGGTTAAACTGACTAAGCCATGAAGGAAGCTGCTGATGTAAATCTGAGAGATAATTACAGATATAGGCATTACAAATCACTGAATGAAAAACACACAGCACCATAGAGTGGTGGAACCAGGGGTTCACGATCCTGCATAATATTGCCTTCCTGAGCACAGACACAGCATAGTTGGGGGAAGACCCCCCGCCCCAGAGTGAGGGGGTAAAAATAAAAGGTTTATTCTTGGGCCACTCTCATGCATCCCATATAAGGTTATCTTGGACCTGCATCGGTGGAAGCCTGGGGGCAGGGTGCCAGCCCATTCCGCCCCAGCCGCAGTTGATGCAGTGCTCAGGGAGACTGGGGGAAAAAAGTGAACAAAAATCATTACTTGTAAATGGAGGGATTTTCACCCTCACATAAAAGCTTCATTTATCAACCAAGCTTTGGAAGAAAATTAAAAGCCTGTTTTAATCCACTATCAAAAACTGAACAGTATTCCCATCTATGTTTGACTTGTATTCAGAACATGTCTGTAACTATCCTGGCAACTGTTCCAGTAAAAAAACTCTTTTACACATTATTTTAGTTTGAGAAACATCAGTGACTTTGCTAAATATGGTACTTGTGCATTTCATAAATTTTACTGCATTTAAGTCACAGCTGATATAAAAAGAAAAATATTCAGAAATACATCACATACTTAAAAATGTATTTTTATTTCTTATTCTTTGACTCTGCCTCTGGCAAAGAATTGCTCAAATTACTTCCAAACAGATAAGTATCCTGATTGCCTTACACAAGGAAAGTCCAGAAATTACATCATGCAAATACATTAGGCTTTTGTATTTTAATGTCGCACAATGTCATTTAGGTTTAAATTTGAATCTGACTGATAATGCAATCAGGTCTTTAAAAGTAACTGAAATGTTATTGAGCTTCCTTTCACAAGCAGTTGTTTGACTACAATCATTAGTCCTCTGTTTATAGTATCGCCTCAACAAAAACAATGCATGATATTAGTGCTGGACATAAATTAGGCATGTTATAAATTAACTCCCTCCTTTCCCTGGCACAGCTATATGTTCTGACTGGCAACAATTGTTCATTATATTTTATTGACTCTGAAACCCAATTCCATGCAAACCTGACTGATATTAAACTGCGCTGATCTTCAATATATAGGCTACTTGAACTGTCACAAACAGATTGGAAAAGGAATTGTTGGAAGTTTGAAATTAGGGTGGCTCAACAGTAGAGTGTTAGAAGGCTGGTACTCAGAGAAAACACAGTTCCAGTCTCCATTTATCTCCCAACCTGACCTGTGCAGATTAGGTTAGTCGCTGTGCAGAGCCTGCACCTCTCCCAGCAGGAGGAGGAAAAATCAGAGGGGAGAGTGGCATCTTGTAGTCCCTAGTACCTCCTGGGAGAGAAAGACATGGGACATTGTCAGCAGTCCATCCACCACCCTCACAGAAGAATCTAGGCCAGGTGGACCAAAGAGGGGGACAACTTACATGAAGGAAACTTAAGACACAAAAAGCACTTTAAAAATTTGACGTGCACATTCTGATGTGAACTTAAATATAATACTAGTCACAGTGCATAAGACTTTTACTTTGTGATTAGAACTCGTATGCAAATATCCAGAACATCCATCTTACCTAGTAATTAAAACAGCATTATCATGATGAGCAATCCCATTTTCTGGAATGGTGTTTCCATCATTTTGGTGAGAAAGAATGGATTTCTGCCATTTACAGAAGCTGTCCAAGGACTTGTCTGCATGATGATTTATCTCCAAGTTTGGCTACAATGCAACAAGTATACCAGAGAAATCCAAACACATTACTGAAGAACCAGTTTTTCTTCAAAGAATAAAAATGAAGATGATAATTAGTACGGGCAGTTTTCTTTTTAATTTTTTTTGAAAAACTACCCTTTATTTCATTTAACAATTTTCTATTTCCTGATGTCTGACTTCAGCCCAACAAATCATTAAACACATCAAGGGAAGAAGAACTGCAGGAAGAAATACCGCTCACATAAACACATTCTTGTTGAATGCATTTACAATGTCACTGCATGTAGGACCAGAATATTTCTTCCCCCAGTATTTTTCCAGTAACAGAACTTTGCTTCAATTTGTGCAAACAATTTTTTTTAAAAAACATAACTATTAAAGAGAATAGCCATTTTGGATTCCTCGTCTTACCTGATCTTCAGTAAGAACAATCAGACGAGTGACTATTATGTTCACAACATTTCCTAGACTGGAATCACGGTAAAGTTTGGCAACCTGACCTCCAGAAAATAAGAAAAGACACAAAGTCAGACAAAAGTAAAATTCCTCTTTCTGTTTCAGCTTTTATTCTGACAACTTTATGTTGACAGCAATATCATAATTAAATACAGCTTCACAGGGGTAATTTTATAAAATCATGCTCCCAGTGCAGAGCCTCGTTTGCTAAAAGAACATATCAGGAATTCAAACATATGATTTAATGGACAAAAAGTCAGGGGAGTGCATACCTCAATTACTGATTTGTGCTCTCAGCTGAGAGGACTCCATACCAAGAACATGATGTTATAAAAGTATTCCTCATATCTTAGAACTAATATCTAAAGTCTTTCTGTCTAAAGTAACTATCACCTTAAATTTGCGTGTTGTCACTCATCTGTTTCTTTGATATTTCTATATTTATAGATGAGCACAGGTAATTGTAAATAGATATTTATTGCAATAGTCTGCGTGTCAGCTTCCACATTCTTCAGGTAGCTATAACAATTAAATTACCAAAAAGATCCAGATACATTTTCTCAGAGCAATATTCTTATTTGTTTTCCATTTACTGCAGTGTGACATACACCGATAAATGGACTGGAATGTTAGACATGATCGGGGAGAATTTTAACCCTGCTGCCCGGTGGAAACTAGGTGTGGGCAATTAAAATGGGACTTACCCACCGGCTTCCCAGCCTGATCTGGCCAACTACAGTTTTGAATTGCAGGCAGCAAGGACACCCACCCAAAGCAGGGTCTTTTTTTAAATATGTTAATCGGGCTCCGATGACATAATCGGCGCTCAACTGCAATATTAACCTGAGGCCTAAGCAGGGGGAGCAGTGGTGGTTTCTCCACCTTGCCAAAGTTGTCGGGTAGTGGATTCAGGGCCAGAAGAGGCCCAGAAAAGCATGTTTTTAAAAAATGTTTTAGGTTTCCTTGTGGGCCAAGAGGAGCAGGAGTGCTCCTCCAGGCACCACAAGGAAACCATGGGCCTCCCCTGTACTTCCCCTCTCCCGACTGCGATCACCGTTAGGACCCCCCCACCCCGGCCCCCGCCATGAACATATACCTTAATGCCGGGGATGGTTCCCTTTGATCCTCAGCAGTGGCCGCTCGATTTTAACAGCCAGGCAGCTGCTTCCCATTGACTTCCATGCTGTTTTGCTTGGGCAGTCAGCCAGCGACATGTTAATGAGGCCTGGCTGTTAAAATTGGTTGGGCCTCCCCGCTGTCACTCCCTGACGGGCCAGCCTTTGACTAGGCCGCAGTCCTACTCAGTACTTAAAATCAGCATCATCGTCTGCCTGCTGGTGAGATATGGGTTAGTTTCTTCAAATTGAAAGTGTGTGATCTCAGCTGTGTTGTCTGAGAGAGGTGCTGAGTGGTGGCAAGATTCTTCCCACAAGAAGTGAGGGAAAATTCAATGGATAGTCAGCGCACACACTTTTGTTCGAGCTCCTAGTGGCTGGTTACAGAACAGTAAACAAGTTGGCCGTCTATCCAATAATTTAAGCAGTGTGTGGTCTGGAGAAAGAAAACTCATGACAGCGAAAGAAAACTTTAAAAGTTCAATATAAAAAGATGAGAAATAAAAGATAACAAAAACGCCTGTACTGACAAACAATTTAAAAATAAAATGCATTCTGGAAATAGATGGCTAACGTTGTGATTTGGGCACAGAGCCTCACCCACTGAGAGCACATGTTGGAATAACACAGGTACACTCACTCCCCACTATTTTCTACCCATTAACTTTAATGGACAAAAATCAAGGGAAGCGTTCATGCAATTTCCTGATATGTGCTCCATGGGGTGAGGCTCCGGCCAGGGAATCTGGATATTAAACTCATCTACTAGAAGTCAACACTGATGACTTTTGAGGAACAGCGAGAATCTAACTAAAGCCCGGAAAATTTTTCACAATCTTTCCCAGACTATTGTGAAAAATCATTACCAAACTTTAAATATACAACCATGGAGAAACCAAATTACATAGGAAGAATAATTTGAGTGGGTTGAGAGCAGATCTGGCCCGGGTAAATTGAAATCAAAGATTGGCAGGCAAAACTGTAATCAAACAATGGGCAGCCTTTAAAGAAGAGTTGGTTTGGGTACAGTCTAGGTACAGTCCCACGAGGGAGAAAGGTAGGGCAACCAAAGCCAGAGCTCCCTGGATGATGAAAGAGATAGAGAGTAAGATGAAGCAGAAAAAGGGGACATATGTCAGGTGTCAGGTTGATAACACAAGTGAGAACCAGGCTGAATATAGAAGATTCAGAGGAGAAGTGAAAAAGGAAATAAGAGGGGCAAAGAAAGAGTATGAGAATAGACTGGCAGCTAACATAAAAGGGAATCCAAAAGTCTTCTATAGGCATATGAATAGTAAACGGGTAGAAAGAAGAGGAAAGGGGCCGATTAGGGACCAAAAAGGAGATCTACGCAGGAGGCAGTGGGCATTGCTGAGGTACTAAATGAGTATTTTGCTTCTGTCTTTACCAAAGAAGATGCTGCCAAAGTCACAGTGAAAGGAGAGGTAGTTGAGATATTGGATGGGGTGAAAATTGATAAAGAGGAGGTACTAGAAAGGCTGGCTATGCTTAAAGTAAATAAGTCACCCGGTCCAGATGGGATGCATCCTAGGTTGCTGAGGGAAGTAAGGGTGGAAATTGCAGAGATGCTGACCATAATCTTCCAATCCTCTTAGATATGAGGGTGGTGCCAGAGGACTGGAGAATTGCAAATGTCACACCCTTGTTCAAAAAAGGATAAACCCGGCAACTACAGGCCAGTCAGTATTACCTCAGTGGTGGGGAAGCTTTTAGAAATGATAATCTGGGACAAAATTAATAGTCACTTGGACAAGTGTGGATTAATAAAGGAAAGTCAGCACGGATTTGTTGAAGGCAAATCGTGTTTAACTAACTTGATTGAGTTTTTTAATGAGGTAACAGAGAGGGTTGATGAGGGCAATGCGGTTGATGTTGTGTATGGACTTTCAAAAGACGTTTGTAAAGTGCCACATAATAGGCTTCTCAGCAAAATTGAAGCCCATGGAATAAAAGGGGCAGTGGCAGCATGGATATGAAATTGGCCAAGTGTCAGGAAACAGAGAGTAGTGGTGAACAGTTATTTATCGGACTGGAGGAAGGTGTACAGTGGTGTTCCCCAGGGGTCGGTACTAGGACCGCTGCTTTTTTGATATATATTAATGGCTTGGACTTGGGTGTTAACGGCACAATTAAAAAATTTGCAGATGACACAAAAATTGGAAGTGTAGTAAACAGTGAGGAGGATAGTAATAGACTTCAAGAGGTTATAGACAGGCTGGTGGAATGGGCGGACACATGGCAGATGAAATTTAACGCAGAGAAGTGCGAAGTGATACATTTTGGCAGGAAGAACGAGGAGAGGCAATACAAACTTAATGGTACAATTCTAAAGGGGGTGCAGGAATGGAGAGACTTGGGGGTATGTGTGCACAAAATTTTTGAAGGTAGCAGGACAGGTTGAGAAAGCAGTTAAAAAAGCATACGGGATCCTGGGCTTTATAAATAGAGGCATATAGTACAAAAGGAGGGAAGTTATCTTGAACTTCTTTAAAACACTGGTTCAGCCACAACTAAATATTGTATCCAATTCTGGGCACAGCACTTTAGGAAGGATGTGAAGGCTTCGGAGAGGGTGCAGAAAAGATTTACTAGAACGGTTCCAGGGATGAGGGACTTCAGTTACGCGGATAGACTGGAGAAGCTGGGACTGTTTTCCTTAATGCAAAGAAGGTTGAGAGGAGATTTGATAGAAGTGTTCAAAATCATGACGGGTTTAGATAGAGTAGATAGAGAGAAACTGTTCCCATTGACGGATGGTCAAGAACCAGAGGACACAGATTTAAGATGATTGGCAAAAGAACCAGAGGCAACGTGAGGAAAAACCTTTTTACGCACCGAGTAGTTATGATCTGGAATGTATTGCTGGGAAGGCTGGTGGAAGCAGATTCAATCGTGGCTTTCAAAAAGAATTGGATCAATATTTGAAGGAAAAAAATTGGCAGGGCTATGGGGAGAGAGCAGGGGAATGGGACTAACTGGATTGCTCTTACAAAGAGCTGGCACAGGCTCGATAGACTGAATGGCCTCCTTCTGTGCTGTAACGCTTCTATGATTCTATGTTTCTTTGTGTGTCACCACCAAAATAAATTGTTGTCGATGGCAGGATAAAGCAACCTGAGGTGCAATACTGAACAGGTTTAATAGATAACAGGGGCTAGGGGAAGACTACATCCTTGAGTGGGTCCAGTAAAGTGGCTAATTTTTAAAGTGCCCTAGCGCCCCTCACCTTCTCCTACCCCTGCTTAGATAATGCCTTCTATGTAGAGACTGAACAAATGAAAAACAATACTGGAGTGTTCCTAATGTTCATAAAGTGCTTGAGTTTTATTCTCATGGTTGGCAATATGAGACAGAATTGGGGCCTTGTAACTCACTTACAGCCATCTTATATTGTCAATCACTTTTTCTCAAACAAATACAAACAGAGAAAAACACCCTTTTTCAAGCAGGTATCACTAGATTAAAGGGGTTAATTTTGACTCTACCCACCTGGCAGAAACCAGTGGATGGGCAGTTAAAATGAGTAGGTATCTTACCCACTGATTTCCCACCTGCCTCGCACCGATCCTGATTTTAACCTGTTCTTCTGAACAGGTAGCAAAGGCACCTGCCTGAAATCGGTGATTACGTCATCAGGCCACAACTACAATTTTTACTCTGGCTTGAACGGAAAAGCACTGCAGCTCTCCTGCCAGGTGAAGACAGCGAGAAGGGGATCTGGGACCAGAAAATGACATTTAAGATAAGCTATTTTACTTTCCTTATGGAGCCAGGAGTGCTCCTCCAAGCCCCACAGTGAATGTTTAGGCCACCCCAGCTTTGGGCTTCTGTCTCACAAGACCCCCCTGAAACTCCCTCCATGTGATTTACCTTCTTGATGGCAAGCCTCCCTTTGGTGCCAAGTCAGCAGCCTCCTGCCACCTGAACTTCCGCTCCTCTCCACCAGCCAGCTGAAGCTTCCCGCTTGTTTCGGGCGGGCAACTGTCTGACGGCATGCAGATAAGCTCCCCACCCAACTGAATCATGTTCCCAGTTAAAATTCCCCCTTAAGTGTTTCTGCCTATGACATTTTAGAGAAAGAAAAGCCTTAGAATTTACACTGTGTGATAATATACAAATGCTTTACGTGTTCATTTGAAATCCCTCTCTGTTATTTTAATGGCGGTGTTAGTCCATTTATTTTAAATGGATTAATGCCTCCGCTAAAATAGCAGATGGAAGAATTTTAGATGACACTTATTCAAAGCCAAGAAAACAGATTCAACAAATGTTTATCATTTTAAAATACAAAGGGATAAAACTTACAATATTCATTACAGACAAGATATAATGTTCGATATCCTTACGACCATGGTATCCCACCATCATTTTGTCTGCCACTACAAGAGTTTCCACAAAGCGTTCAAGGCTTACTGATCTCTTTTGTCGATGGGGACTGGTTGCAGATTTATTATTTGGCAATGAGGTTGGAAAGGCCGAGGGATCATTTAACCACCAAGGCTTTCTTCTTCCTGTGCGGTCTTCTAGGAGTGAAGATAATCAACCATGTTAGCTGGGTTAGTAGCTTATTATCTTATAGTGCAGCTGCTTTTAAATATGGAGTTTCATTTTCATGAATTGAAACAATCATTAATTAAAGGGGAAGAAAACTTAGGGAAATAAGTTCCTTTGACATTTCATGTCAATTTTCTTACAGGCATGGAAGCCCTCAAGTGGGTCTCCCTTCTTGCTATACTGCTCAAGTGACATCACAAATCGGAGCCATCCCTGTACATCCTGAAACAACTCCAACTTCAGACCAGCTCGAAAGCTACTCAGGAACTGGCTGGATGAGCTTTGCTGAAGGCTGAGAAATTATTCTATGCCATATCACTTCAGCCGCAAGGATCCATAATGCAAGATTACATCAGTGAACAATTAATGATGCATGGGATAATCAAAGTCTTCTGACCATTTTTTCACAGAAAGGATTTGAAAAAAAATTACTTTGAATGTGTTTTAAAAGCATAAGTGTATTCCTGCAAGTAATATCGAAAAGGATCTGAGGCAGCAGTTGAGACAATAATGAGCTAACTTTGATTTTGTATAGACTAGGTAATAAGTAATTCAGCAGCTTGTCTGAGTAATTGATAGCCACCTCACACCCATTGTGTTGGAAAGTTTCTGATTATCTTTCTGGCTGCAAACAGTCAGGAATAAAGTAAAATGTCAGATACATAAAAAGCAATCTAGCTTTTCCAACAGAGAAGTTGCTAGGCAGAAAAGCCTCCAGAACACCATGGCCTCTCTAAGCGAGGGTCTCAATTTAATTCATACAGAATCAGGGGCAGGCCATTAGGAACTGGATTAAGTCAACACGAGAAGCCAGTTCCCCACATTTCCATCTTAGTACATTATACAGCGAACCCCACCAAGACTAACAAGGGACTGAAATGAACAAAGGGGAGATAGGTCCACAAAGATTGCTCTCCATTGTTAGGAATGGTAAAAATAAGTAGCACAAAAGCACCCCAAATCTTAGGACATCCCAAAGTGCTTTACAATCAGTGAACAATTTTTTGAAGTGTATTCATTGGATTATTTTTCTAACACAGCAGATAATTTGCACACAGCAAGGTTCCACAAACAGTAGTCATAAGCATGATGTGTTGGTTGAGGGAAGAATGTTGCCCAGGACATTGGGAGAGGTTCCGGGTTTTCTTTGAAAAAGTGCCATGGGATCTTTCACATCCACCTGAACAGGCCGATAGGGCCTCAGTTTCATGTCTCATCTTCTTCCCTACGGACAATTGATGGCAGCATGAGGAGGCACATTAATTTTACAAAGTTTCCAAAAATGTAATGAGTCATAGATTGCACCTACATCACCCTATGTATGCTCCCTTACTCAATACCATAACCTATGTCAAGAAGAAAATGATTCCACTCTCTCAATGTGCAGCTCATTTGTGACCAGCAGCACCACATCATGTTAGTGAATGCTCACTTCTCTGGGAGTTGCCACGATATGAGCTGAGCACCAGTATAATGAGATCCATCCATGCAACAGTGCAAAAAATTAAGCACACCACTGGTATGCTGAGGAGTTGCTGAATCAATGTGGGGCTTCCTGCAATATAGTCCTGCTAAGGTCACAAGGATCGTAGTTGTGCACTGCACAATTTTGCTTTACAAAGAGGCCTCATCACTGAAGCCCCAGAGGAGGAGGAGACCAACAGGTTGTAAAGGGATCAGGAAGTAGAACAACAACAGCCTGAAGAGGATAAAGAGGGCAACTTTGACGATGGCACAAAACAGGCAATAGCAAATCAGCAACCCATTTTACACCCCACCAATATTCGTTTCCATTGAACAATGGGAAAGAACATTGGGCGAGTGTAAAATGGACTGCCGATTTACCATCACTCGTTTTTGGTTACCGTTGAAGTTGAATTTCACCCCCTTTATCTCTTGTACAGCTGCTGAGGCATTCTGACCCTGTGACCTTTCTGCCACATGTGGAAGTATCAAAAGGGGGCTTTTGAGAGCGAACGTTATCCCAACAGACAGCACCTTCATCCATGCCCATTCTTGCCATGCCATTACTGAGAGTATTGGACGTGGGTTCAGCATGGCCACTGATAGACAGAAAATCAGTCCTAATGGTTCCAATGAGATCAGTGAAGCTCTGCCTCATAGTTGTCCTTAACTGGTTGCTAAAACCGTCAAAGCAGGAAGAGATAGGTCTCTACAGTCTGCCACCTGAGGCCTCTTAGGCAACAGTTTCAGCATCCATGGCAGAAGCACAGATTGGCACAAAATTTTTGTGAGTAAAGGAACACTTGCAGGTGACGGTTGGAGGCATGAGGGGCACCATGCTATCTCATTGACATTGCTGCTAAGCAGCTCAAGCACATTAACAGAGTGGGAGAAGGAGATCATTGTTAGACAGAGACATAGTACACTTCATTCTAGGAAGTTGTGACTGGCTTCTCTTACCTCACTTGACCTAGTAAAGTCATTTAATTTTTTCCTTCACTAAGTGCCTATGCATGGGATAGTCGTGTTCACACTCACTGCCCTAGCCACCTTCTTCCTTTCACCCAGGGTAGGTCTCCTTGGGACCTACATTATTTCATGCCAAACAGGGCCTCCCACCTCTGCCTAACTTCATCCAGCTGCATTTCCACAGCTGCAAAGAACATGGGGGCTCTCTGCCCTCCTGCTGACCTCATGGATATTTTACTTAAATCAACTTCCTTCAGTGTGCCAAAAATTATGATGCATGTTCTTTAAGCTGCTGCAGGCCTTTAAATCCTCCAGGAGTACAACTTATTTTCTGTCCCTTCAATAGGCAAGTTTTCAATATGCAGTATTTCTGACGTTTGGAACTTGTTCAAAAATATTAAAATGAGGTTGATCCCAAAAATTACAAAATGCTGAATATGTTCAGGCCCTAGGAATTGGTGAGGGTCCCTTAGGTGATTTTATAGTGCAAATAGTTGTCGGGGGCCGGGGGGAGAGGGGGAGGTACGAATCACTCAAGTTTTGTTTTTGGCGTCTCAATTGAATGTAATTTTGCATTTAATATGAAGAGGGTTTTTAAAATTTCAAACAGAAGTCTGAACCCAGATGAAAATACACAGCAACCTAGTAATTCCACCCATAGAAGGTTGGACTCCTGGCTAGATTAAATCTTAAAAGGATTCAGTATTGTTGCTTCCCTATAGAGTTCCAACAGTGACTATTTTGAAATATGTGCCATTTAAAAGGAACGGTAAAAAAAAATGGAAGTTCTTGTAAGGATATTTATCATTGCTTGCATTTTATGGCTGTCTGTGGAGCCAATAAGATAATTACACAGGCTGCATAATTATTCAGTATGTAAAACACTAAAGTTTTAATGAATCGAAAGACCAAAGCTATCATAAAACTCATGTAAAGTGAACAATGTTATTCTGAGCAATATGGATGTGTCAGGTTAGATCATTTTAATTTTCATATGTCCTTAATGCAAATCTGCACTGGGTATACAAGCAATAAAATGTTAAAGCTAAAACAAACTACTTAAGGGAATATGATCATAAGTAAAAACTTTAAATACTGAGACCAGTGAAGCCACATATGGAATATTGTGTGTGGTTTTAGGCACTGTACTTTCAAAAAGATATTGATGCATTGGGAGGGATTCAGAAAAAAATCAAAAATGATTCTAGGATTTCAGGCTCTAAATTGTGAACGAAGACTCTGAACTTGTTTCCATGACAGAAAAGAAGATTTGGTTCTAGTTTTTAAAATGGTAAATGGACTGGAGAATGTAGATGTGAACAAATTAATGAACTTGAACTGTGAGCACATAACTAGGATATGAATATAAAATTAACAAGCCTCAAGCAAGGCTTGAAATTAGAAGAATTCTTGCAATTGATAACTCATAGAAGCATTCACCAAGGGTGTATTCTAAAAGGCATCATCGGGGTAGGCCAGTTCCTCAACTGGGGCCAGAATATGCCCTTCCAACATCTGGTAGACAAATTCAACCTCATCCAAATTAATTTTTTTCTCCAGGACCCATCTACATTCCAGAAATTCCAACCTGAGCCAACACCCCCCAACTCCCCACCCCTCCCCCCACCCCCCAAACCTGTACCTCTGTACCTCCACCCACTAACAAACCCTGTAAATATATCTCCATTTTCCTTATCTATTGCAACACAAAGGGGTAGATGGTTAATGAGGAGAGGACCAATGATGGATTCCTTGGAGTACGCTGGAGGTGACTGTGGAGCAGGGGGGAAGCTATTAGAAGCAATGTATTGCAACACAAACACTACATTGCTTCCAATAGCTCCCCTCTGCTCCACAGTCACCTCCAGTGTACCCCAAGGGATTCATCATTGGTCCTTTCCTCATTAACCATCTACCCCTTTGTGATACCAGGAAGCATGAGGTCAACTTCCTCAACTCTACCTCTCCATCTCCTCTATTTATCCAATGGTACAATTCTCATATGCATCACAGAACAAAACAATGGAGAGGAGATGGGTGGGGGGAGAGATTTGCAGACACTTCAGAGAGAGATGGAAGAAAAACAACGCAATAATATTGAGTGATTTTAACTCTTCAAAGATAGACAGGGTTAAAGATAATTAATGTATGTGATCTAAGTAGGGGTGCTTTTTAAATGCATCCAAGACTGTTTTCCAGGTCAGCTCATTTCTAGTCCAACAAGAAAAGAAGTTTAGTTCTAGGAAATGAATTTGGACACATACTGATGTCAGAACAGGAGAACAATTGGGAAACAGCAATCGCAACATAGTTAAGATCAATGAGAAAACAGAAAATAAACAAAAATTCAGTGAGGGAAGAAAGGATCTAGCCCATATTAACTGGGCAGAAAAGTTAGAAAACAGGACAACAGATCAGTGATGGGGAATCTTAAAACATGAGATGCATAAAGTATAAAACAGATATATTTCTATAAAGGCAAAAAGGGAGTGCATAAAAAGGAAACAGAGTTCCATGGATAAATAGAGATTAAAACTAAACAACTTCAGATATCCATGTCTTAAAACAATACTAAAGAAAATTATGCTGAATAGAGAAAGTGTAATGGAAAGATGAAAAGAGAAAACGTAGGTATATTAGAAGGTGACATGGATCAACTGTTGGAGCGAACTACAGAAAAGAAATTGGTCCTAAAAAAATTTGCAGACCTCAAAGCAGCTAAATCATTGGGCCCTGATGGCATGCACGCTAGGCTGCTGAGGAGGTAGCAGAGGCTCTGACCACTATTTTTCAATCCTTAAATATGCAAATTGTGCCAGGAGACTGGTGAGTAACCAATGTAACACCTCTAATTAAAAAAGAACAAAGGATAATCCGATAACTATAGACCAGTTAGTCTAACATCAGTTGTGGCCAAACTCTTAGAATCCATAATTTGAGATAAAATTAGTGAACATTTAGAAGTCCATAGGTTAATCAACCACAGCCGGGATGAAATTGTTAAAGGCAGGTCGTGTTTGACAAATGTAAGACTTCTTTTAAAGAACTGATAAAGACGATGCAGTAAATTTATTGTACATGGCTTTTCAGAAGGTGTTCAAAAATGTGTCTTACAGAAGGCTTGTTATAAAAATCCAGGTGTACAGTATAAGAGAAAATGTAGCTACATGGATAGAAAGTTGGTTATAGACAGGAAACACCAGCAGGGTCACTAGGTGTTGCTTAGATTGGAGAAGGATGGGAAATGGTGTACCAATGGGTCAATGCTTGGTCCACTTAGTTCTCAGAGTTAGGTTTAAGGAGCGCAATATCAAAATTTGCTGATGACACAAAAGAAGGGGGTTGGTGAACAATAAGGAGGACTATAAACAGTTTAAGGAGGACATAGCCAAGTTAGCAGAATGGGCAGACAAATGGCAAATGCAATTTAATACCGAGAAGTGTGAGGTGAATAATTTTGGCAGGAAAAATGAGGAATGGAAGTGTAAACACTCTCTGAAAAGATGTGAAGGAACAGAGAGACCTGGGTTGAAAATGTGTACTTCCTTGAAAGTGCGAGTGCAGGTAGATAAAACCATAAGAAAGAGAAGACAGCATTTGGGGTTTTATAAACAGAGAATATTAAACCAAAGAGCAAGGCCAATGGGTAGGGCACAGTTAGGAAACTGTGTGCCGTTCTCTACCACCACCACACCCCCCCCCACAACCCCCCCGGGAGTGTGGCCGAATTCAACCCTCCCCCAACCAAAAATGTGAATGTAAAATCTGTGGAACATATGTTAGTCACAACAAGTGATGCAGAGACTCTACCTGAAACTTGGCAGATACCATGCAGTCTGGAACACTTTCCTGGAAACCCACACACCTCCCACACAGATCCAGACTACCTCCCAAGGAAGTTAGAATGGAGCCACAAGCTAATAATCTTCTCCCAGTGCTTTACAAGGGACAATGAGCCAACCACAAAAGAGCCATAGCAAGCAGGATCCTTGGTACCCCTAGACTGGGGAAAGCCTAGGGACTGTGGGCAAATTGTCCGAATTCCCAAACAGCATGCTGCTCCCAATGTGTGCACAGCGAACCAACAACCCTAATGTACCAATTATTCTCCCTAACAGACTATGTGATGGAACTGCACAGTGATGTCACAAAATACACATATGCATTCTCTGTTAAGAAATTTTTATTAAAAAGGAATCTTTCACCCCTACATGGTAAATATCAGAAATAATGTTGTGCTAACACCTTTACAAAAGAGCTGGATGAATATCAAGTTAGGAACAAGATTGAAAATTATAAGGATAAGTACGGGCAAAGATAATCTTATGTTGTGTGGAACATAATGGTTCCCGAGAAGCTGAGACCACGGAAATGCTGTTACATTACTTAGGTATTCTGCAGTCTTGCTTGATTTACTTTTGAAGCAGGGAGAACTTTTTCACAGCATTTGCTCAGTAAATCAAATGGACTGGGCAGAATCCCCGATAGAGGAGTTTTACAATGTGGAAGGAATGTGCTTGATGGACGGAGTCTCTTTCTTTTTGTTCTATGCTTTATGTTCTTACATGTAGCAACAATTATGACACGATGATTAAACAACTACAAATCCACATGTACTAAACATGTTAAAATGTAACTCTTTCTGCCAACTATAGTGAAAAAACAAAAGAACACTACATGCCATAGGCAATACTTTATAATGAATTTATAATAGCGGATAATACTCTACAACAACAAAAAATCAACTCTTCCTTACTGCATTGAAATAAAACTGTCCTTTATTTCAACACACTGCTCCCAGAGTTTCTGGGCTAGATTTTCTTCACAATTCTTTTCGAAAGTAATATTTTGGGATACAGTCTATGAGTAATTTGAGACATGACATGTGGTAAGGGGAACATGCTTGGGAGGAACAGGTAACTTTGGACCTATGGGGGGTTAAATTGGTTAACCCCCGAATCCGGGTGCGGGCATCGTAGTGCGCGATTAACCCGTGTCCGGTGGTTCCAATGCAGGCAGCACGAGACATTCGTGCTGCCTCCTCACTTACCTGATTGTAGCACAGCAGTCAGGCCAAGCTGCGCTATTCTCACCAGCAATGCACTTCTCACCAGCAGGGGGGGCCCAAATATCGCGAGATTTGCTCACACCTCTTAAAAGCAGGCTGCACCTTTTAAAGGCAACCTACACCTCTTATTTGCAAAAAATAAGGTAAGGGTCCGCACGGATTCTGAACAGAGATCAGACATCGCACACATAAAACACAGATGCAGGTCCCGTCTCTAGGTTTACAAACTGTTGCGTTATGTTAAAACATTGAATAAAGGTTGCACACTACTAAATCCCACATCCTCCAATCTGCACACCAGATCTCACCAATCTGTTGATTTGTGTTTGTACCAGGCCTGCAAGAGAGCATGCACCAAGTTTCTCTGCTGTTGCACTAGGGGCCTTTGTGCAAGAGGTAGACAGAAGGAGGGACATCCTATATCCGCAGTGGAGCAAGAGGCCCTCCAGACATATGCACCCGAGAGAGTGGGAGGTGGTAGGGGATGATGTCAAAGCCAGACACGTTGCCTGGGTGCAGTGCAGGAAGAAGTTCAATGCTTTGACACAAGTGGTCAAGGTGAGTGAGGTCAACTGTCAAGTGGCATCTCCTACCAACTGCTCCACTGCTCCATGCACTACATCCCCCATCATCCACCTACTAACAAACTCAATCAGTACTCAACTCTTCCAATCAGATGCTTCCTCTCACCTTGACAAATTACCACCGTTCCAAGCCACACACCCACAACTCACAGGTCACACACACTGGCAGCTATTCAACCATGATATAAACTGGAGGGCACAACTCTAAAAGGGGTACAGGAACAGAGAGATCTCGGGGTATAAGTGCACAAATCATTAAAGGTGGCAGAGCAGGTTGAGAAAGTGGTTAAAAAAGCGTACGGGATCCTGGGCTTTATAAATAGAGGCATAGAGTACAAAAGTATGATGAACCTTTATAAAACATTGGTTCGGCCACAACTGGAATATTGTGTCCAGTTCTGAGCAGCGCACTTCAGGAAAGATGTGAAGGCCTTAGAAAGGGTGCAGAAGAGATTTACTAGAATGATTCCAGGAATGAGGAACTTTAGTTACGTGGATAGATTGGAGAAGCTGGGGTTGTTCTCCTTGACACAGAGACGGTTGAGAGGAGATTTGATAGAGGTATTCAAAATCATGAAGGGTCTAGATGGAGTAGATAGAGAGAAACTGTTCCCATTGGCGGAAGGGTCAAGGACCAGAGGACACAGATTTAAGGTGATTGGCAAAAGAACCAAAGGTGACATGAGGAAAAACTTTTTTACACAGCGAGTGGTTAGGATCTGGAATGCACTGCCCGAGGGGTTGGTGGAGGCAGATTCAATCATGGCCTTCAGAAGGGAACTGGATAAGTACTTGAAAGGAAAAAATTTGCAGGGCTACGGGGAAAGGGCAGGGGAGTGGGACCAGCTGGATTGCTCTTGCATAGAGCCAGTGCGGACTCGATGGGCCGAATGACCTCCTTCCGTGCTGTAACCTTCCTATGATTCTATGACAGGCAGATCACCCAGACATCCTGCACGACACTCACCACTCACTGACACACTTCTCGCTTTCTTGCAGGAGAAGGTGGTGCATAACTGGAGGCAGCAAGTGGCAGTGGCATTTAGCCCCTCGAGCCTGTTCCGCCATTCAATGAGATCATGGTTGATCTGTGACCTAACTCCATATACCCGCATAAGCCCCACATCCCTTAATACCCTTGGTTCACAGAAATCTAACAATCTCAGATTTAAAATTAACAATTGAGCAAGCATCAACTGCTGTTTGCAGAACAGCGTTCCAAACTTCTACCACCCTTTGCCTGTAGAAGTATTTCCTAACTTCACTCCTGTAAGTCCTGGCTCTAAATGTTAGGCTATGTCCCCTCATCCTAGTATTCAAGTATAGGAGACCTCTAAAAACAGGTACAAATGCATCAGCAGCCAGAAGCAATAATCCATCAACTAACCTGTAAATCCTGCATGGTCCCTTTAAATAGCGCTGGTGGGGGGTCCTCCAGGCCATCTAAGACATGTTCAGCTGGTCGTGGTTAAGACAGTGCATTGCCAAAATGGTATCTACCCCTTTAAATCACCGGTGCACACTGATCTAACACACATTCTCCTTACTTTTCATGCTGCCGGCGTTCGTTATCTGTGCCTGCGCGAACCCCTTGTCCCAAATGGCGTCCGGCACACGTCACGCTAGAAGCGCGCACGCACATTCTGGATGCCATTTGGAGACCTCAGGTGGCTGCGTAGCGAATGAAAAATGGGCACTACACGGAGAAATTTCTAGCCCATGGTTCTCAAAGCTCTCCACCACTGGGGGTTTGCTCACCTCATGTCTGGGTCTGTTGCAGACCAATTGATAGAGATTGATTGCCATGATTGGTCTACAACTCCATTTATCATTGTATCATGCGACTACTAGAATAGTAGAAGGTGAACTAGATGGACCTCAGTCTTTTTTTCATCTAGCAATTCCTACGTACCTCCACAATGCCACCTGAAATCAGATAGTACAGCACCGGAAAATCAAGGCAAATTGGGCAGGGAGGCCGACCACCACATCCCCACTCTACCCTAGATTTTCCTCTCCCTGCCGCAGCAGGGAAGGCTGCCAACTGCTCCTTCACTACCCAGCTGCATGTAAATGACAGAGGGGAGGCAGGGCCCAGAAACCCACCCGATTTCCCTGCCTTTACCAGTGGCTCAGTCAATCCCGGTCAAGAAAGGTATGGCAGTAGTTCCTGGGGCAGCGGCAGAAGGCCCACTGGTGGCCTTTTTGAAGGGAGGAGTCTAGTAGTGGGCACCTCTTCCTCTCCTCAGGCCTCAAAGCCTTGCCTGATTTAGGGCTCGGCTCAGTCCGAAGCCTAAACAAAAATCAAACACCAGATTATTGGGGCTCTTCTGACCCCTTTAAGAGTCCTCTTCTCCCGCATTTCCTTCTTCTTGATGGGCTCCTTCCTGGTGGCAAAGATCCCCCCAGCAGCCCAGCGCATATTGCATAAAGAATAACTCCGAACCCGAGTCAGGGTCGTGGCCAAATCAAGGTAGCTGCAGAAGGCCTGCCCCATCCTCCTCCTCCCTATGTATCAATTTATATGATTTCTCCTGGAGCCAAATTGACAAGAGCGTGTGTTAGGACATGCAAGTCCTCAACTCTAAATCGAAATGATAGGGCTGATTTGCCTCTGCCCTGCTCGCAAATAAGGCCCAAAAAAACAGATGCAAATCAGAGGGAAAATGGGCGCTACTCTTTTTATCCCATTCTGCTGCATAACACTGCATCCAAACCACTTCTATGGCTTTTTCGGTGTCTGCACCTGAAGAAAGTGCAACAATGTCAATTTCATTCACATGAATGACAGAGGGCTTTGCACCCAGATTTCCTCTAATAGCGCTGGATGCAGATCAGGGGCAAACTGCCCCCATACGAACCTGCCGCTACCGCTTCCTGAGCTCTTGTGTAGGTGACATTAACATTTTCCTTTCTTTACAGTCACCTCCTGACTGTCTGAGGGTTTCCAGGCTTTTCTGCTTTTGTTTGAGACAAGAATTGACCAGCTTCATTTCTCTGAGGCATTGGGAGATTAGCGAGCACAGCTCTTGGGGCGGTGGAGGATCAGAAAGTGCACCTTTCAGGGGCAATGGGGAACCATTCATGGGGGCACTCAGCAAATTTCCCGATATCCTGATACCCAGTCCACCCCTGCCACTGAACAAAACTTTTTTTTTAGAGTCAGGGTGAGCAAAGACGCTCAGATACAGGGGAACAAACCTTTATAAGGCAAATGCAGTAACATTTGTAAGCTGCGGGCAAGTGACACATGATCAAACATCCTGTTATCAAACCTCCAGGAATACCATTGGCCAGAACTTTCAGCTTTGGCGGGGGTGTAAAACAGGTGATACTGGATCATTGCCCATTATACACCACACACGATTTTCCCTTCCATCGAAGTCATGGGCGGCCGATCCAATATCACCTGTTTTATGCCCCTGAAGTTGAAAGTTCTGCCCCACTGTATAGCAGATTACAGCTGTAAACCATAATTTTACTAATCTGAGGGATACCACTAGTATTCAAAAGCATCTTTAATTGTTGGTTTTCAAATTTTTTGATCTCTCTGTATCAAGTACCAAGCCCTGACCCACAAAGTGGGCATGAGACACATTCCAAGACCATTCTGCCAATACTGATTTTTGAGGCAATTGCCCAGTGTTTGAAGGTAACTGAGATTACATAACTTTAAAATTTTCTTTCCTCCCTGTGCGCAGGTGGGTTTGTGAGTGCTGGGTGTGTGTGCAGTTAACTGGCATTATTCAGTGCCTCTCTCTCACAGTCTGGCCAAAATTGTAAATTTGCCATGACACAATTCATGCACATATTAGAGCAACCTCTCACTCCATGGTAGTCAATTGTAAACAATTTTACAACACCAAGTTATAGTCCAGCAATTTTATTTTATCCATGGTAGTCTAAGTCATGGTTAGTTTTAGGGGACTGTTATACTACCAAATTTGCATAATTCTGAAGGCTTCCAATTTGCAATGAGGCAAAAGTGACTGTGTAACTCCAGAGTTGGGTTTTGACGTGATTTCAGAATGCAACAGTGTGAAACCATGGGGGAAAGCCATCTCACATTGTTGAGTTTGACGTCACATGGCGCAAAGCTCTATTGCAGTCTCAAGCTGAGTTCAAAAAGTCCTCAAAGGTCATAGGAACATATGGTTTTTACAGAGCTGCAAGAAAGCAGACAAGATCCCGAAAGGACTACAGATCACGAACCCACTCAAGTCGACATACAACTCGGATTACGCTGAGAGACTCTGCCGTCGTACCTCTCGCACACTCCGCAACCATCTCGTACACCAACTCTACAGCAGACGCCGCAACCTCGAAACCAAGATAGAGTCCATACTCTCAACCTGTACTCAGGACACAGCAGACCAGCTACGAGACACCACCAAACAGATGAGGCAACGGAACTACGCTGCCTACATGAAAACCAAGAGCAGGAAGCTTGAGAAACTCGGCATCACCACCAGCATCAACCAAGCCTCCCCCAGTACCACGGTTGCAACCACAGGGAAGTCTATCGTCAATTTATCCGACCACACCCTTCAACCAGACGAAATCGAAGTTCTCAGCCGAGGGCTCAATTTCTGCCCCACCACCAAAATGGACCCCATTGGTCTCGCGGCGGACACAGAGGAATTCATCAGGAGAATGAGATTCCGGGAATTCTTCCACAAATCCCAAGATTTCAGCAGCGAACCCAATGAGACAATCAACGATCCGGAACAGCAGACAGAGGGATCCGCGGTACAGCAACCGAAGAAGAAAGAGTCAAACTGGACTCCTCCGGAGGGTCGCTGCCCTCAGCTTGACATGTATGCTCAAGCTGTCAGGAAATGCGTCTATGCCAGATTCATCAGCCGCACTCACAAGACAGTCCAGAATGTCACCCGAGCACAACGCAACGCCATCGACGCTCTCAAGACCAACCGCAACATCGTCATCAAACCAGCGGACAAAGGAGGAGCCATCATCATTCAGAACAGAATGGACTATTGCAAAGAAGCATACCGACAACTGGACAACCAGGAACACTACAGACGGTTACCCGCAGATTCGACTAAGGAACACACCCACCAGCTCAACAAACTGATCAAGACCTTCGATCCAGACCTTCAAAGCATCCTACGCTCCCTCATCCCACGTACTCCCCGTGTGGGAGACTTCTACTGCCTCCCAAAGATACACAAAGCCAACACACCCAGACGTCCTATCGTATCAGGCAACGGAACCCTGTGTGAGAACCTCTCTGGATACGTCGAGGGCATCCTGAAACCCATCGTACAGGGAACCCCCAGCTTCTGTCGCGACACCACAGACTTCCTGCAAAAACTCAGCACCCACGGACCAGTTGAACTAGGAACACTTCTCACCACGATGGACGTCTCGGCACTCTACACCAGTATCCTCCACGATGACGGCATCGCTGCAACAGCATCAATACTCAACACCAACAACAGCCAATCCCCAGACGCCATCCTACAACTCATCCGCTTCATCCTGGATCACAATGTCTTCACCTTCGATAACCAGTTCTTTACCCAAACACACGGAACAGCCATGGGGACCAAATTCGCACCCCAATACGCCAACATTTTCATGCACAAGTTCGAGCAGGACTTCTTCACTGCACAGGACCTCCAACCAACGCTATACACCAGATACATCGACGACATTTTCTTTCTATGGACCCATGGTGAAGAATCACTGAAGAGACTACACGATAACATCAACAAGTTCCATCCCACCATCAAGCTCACCATGGACTACTCCTCAGAATCGGTTTCTTTCTTGGACACACGAATCTCCATCAAAGACGGGCACCTCAGCACCTCACTCTACCGCAAGCCCACGGACAACCTCACGATGCTCCACTTTTCCAGCTCCCACCCTAACCACGTCAAAGAGGCCATCCCCTATGGACAGGCCCTGCGAATACACAGGATCTGCTCAGACGAGGAGGAACGCGATGGACACCTACAGACGCTGAAAGACACCCTCGTAAGAACGGGATATGACGCTCGACTCGTCGATCGACAGTTCCGACGGGCCACAGCGAAAAATCGCAAAGACCTCCTCAGAAGACTAACACGGGACGCAACCAACAGAGTACCCTTCGTCGTCCAGTACTTCCCCGGAGCGGAGAAACTACGCCATTTTCTCCACAGCCTTCAACGTGTCATCGATGACGACGAACACCTCGCTAAGGCCATCCCCACACCTCCACTACTCGCCTTCAAACAGCCACCCAACCTCAAACAGACCATCATTCGCAGCAAATTACCCAGCTTTCAGGAGAACAGCGTCCACGACACCACACAACCCTGCCACGGCAACCTCTGCAAGACATGCCAGATCATCGACACAGAAACCACCATCACACGAGAGGACACCACCCACCAGGTACATGGTTCATACTCCTGTGACTCGGCCAACGTTGTCTACCTCATACGTTGCAGGAAAGGATACCCCGGAGCATGGTACATTGGCGAGACCATGCAGACACTGCGACAACAGATGAACGGACACCGCGCAACAATCGCCAGACAGGAGGGTTCCCTCCCAGTCGGGGAACACTTCAGCAGTCAAGGACATTCAGCAACCGATCTTCGGGTAAGCGTTCTCCAAGGCGGCCTTCAAGACACACGACAACGCAAAATCGTCGAATAGAAATTGATAGCCAAGTTCCGCACCCATGAGGACGGCCTCAACCGGGATCTTGGGTTCATGTCACACTACACGTAACCCCACCAGTGAAAAAAAGTTATCTGTTTTTAACACAACGGGTCATTCTCTGTCTTTCTCTTCCTTTCGGATGTTTCTCTCTCTCTCTCTCTCTGTTTTGTGTTCTGGCCGTTTGTGTATTCGGTGGTCCTGTAGGTAACACCACTCTGTCTGAACACTATGATTGCCTTGACAACGGGCAGTTGGAAAGATTATCTGTAATCACCAGGTATTGTTCTCTGACTATAAATGCGATAACCTTCCATGGAATCCCACACTCGCTCACCTGATGAAGGAGAAAGCCTCTGAAAGCTTGTGATTTTCAAATAAAACAGTTGGGACTATAACCTGGTGTTGTAAGATTCCTTACATAGGAACATAGGAACAGGAGTAGGCCAATCAGCTCCACGAGCCAGTTCCTCCATTCATTTAGATCATGGCTGATCTGTATCTCAACTTCATTTACCCGCATTAGTTCCATATCGCCTTACCTAACATAAATCTATCAATCTCAGTTTTGACATTTTTAATTGACCCCCCTACCCTCAACATCTTTTCGGGGGAGAGAGTTCCAGATTCCCACTACCCTTTGTGTGAAGAAGTGCTTCCTAACATTACCCCGGAATGGCCTAGCTCTAATTTTAAGATTGTGCCCCCTTGTTCTGGACTTGTCCACCAGAGGAAATAATTTCTCTCTATCTACCCCATCAAATCCTTTAATCATCTTAAACACCTCAATTAGATCACCCCTTAATCTTCTATACTCAAGGGAATACAAGCCAAGTCTATGCAACCTGGCCTCTTAATTTAACCCTTTTAGCCCCAGTATGATTCTGGTGAATCTACGCTGCAACCCCTCCAAGGCCAATATATCCTTCCTGAGGCGTGGTGCCCAGAACTGAACGCAGTACTTCAGAGGCACTGGATTTCCTGAACATTTTATAAACTCAAGCAAAAATGTTCCAACTCTTGTGCTCAAAATGTTTGTTTTGAAATTCCTCCCTTTTTAAAAAATCTTTCTGTATCAAGCACTGAGCCCTAATTCACAGAGTGGGTAAGGTACTCACTCTAAAGCCATTCTGCCGATGCTAGTTTTAAAGCAAATCACTAGGTGCGTAAGAGTAAATGTGCGGAATTCTCTCCTGCCCCCAATCCAGCAAGGCAGCTTAAAGCAAGCTGCAATACTGATTCTGTAATTACCAGCCTCAAACTATAAATTAAGTACAATATTCACTGCAAATTCTGAATGCATTGATCACAGTAATCTATGCCAGCCTTGACTCAATGATAGCACTCTTGTTTCTGAGTCAGATGGTTATGGGTTCAAGTTCCACTTCAGAGGCCTCAACACATAGGTTGGCACTTGAGTACGGTACTGAGGAAGTGCTGCACTCTCACAGGTGCCAAATTTTGGATGAGATGTTGAACCGAGGCCCTGTTTGCCATTTCACGTTGGCACAAATAATCCCATGGCATAATTTGAACAATAGAGGAGTTCTCCTGGTGTCCTGGCTAATATTTATCCCAACCAACACCACTAAAACAGATTATCTGGTTATTTATCTCATTGCTGTTTATGGGACTTTGCTGTGCACAAATTGGCTGCTGTGTTTGCCTATGTTACAACAGTGACTGCACTTCAAGTATTTAATTGGCTGCAAAGCACATTGGGACATCCTGAGGACATGAAAGGCATTACATGAATGCAAGTTTTTTTGTTTTCTTTCTTTCTTTACTATTGTATACTTTGATCAAAAAATGCTGGGAATACACACCAGGTCAATCATCATCTGAAAGATGGGTCAATGTGTCATTTAGGTCTCTTCATCAGCACTTTGTTGTGATGGGGGTTCCATCTGAAATGTTAACCTGCCTGTCTCTTTCAGGAGCTGACTGACCTGCTTTGCATTTCCAGCATTTGCAATTTTTTCTTTTTTTTTCTAGTGTTTTAGTCATGCAAGTGTAAGTAACATCTATTATTTTCTTCAATACTAGTATTCTTTTAGTAAAAAGAAAGTTGATAATCATATTATACAGATATTTACTCACTAATATTTCCTGATCTCTGTTTAGACTCATGAAACAACCAAGAGAGTGACAAAGTAACGTTACTAAGTTTACACCAATGCTGCTCTATAGCTGATCACTAAGAAACTTTCCCCGTGGGATTACACAAGGCTTCCACTCTGCACCTCTACGCAATAGTTGACCTGAAATCAGGGCAACTGCAGGGTGAACCTGCATCCCATCCCTCAGCTTAAAGACCCTGCTTGAGCACTATTGCTATGTTGCACCATTCCACCATTGTACAGGTATCTGTATTTATGATACTAGACATCTTTACCTTTCCAAGGGTTAAAGTAATACTAAATTAAAATGTTACCGAAAAAGCATGAACTTCCACACAATCAATTCAGCAACTTTGAATATTTGTGTTACTCTGTGTAGAACAAATATTTTCATTTATTGAGTGGTAAACAACTGCAATTCATTAACATGCTGCATAGACGTGCAAGTACAAAGAAGAAACAATAAACAGAACTCTTGCAGTACTCTAGGCACTGCAAGATAAAAGTCCTTGATAAAAAGAAAGAACTTGCATTTATATAGCACCTTTCACTATCTCAGGACATCCCAAAGCACTTTACAGCAAAGTGATGGAAGGTGTCGTCGACAGTGCTATCAAGCGGCACTTACTCACCAATAACCTGCTCACCGATGCTCAGTTTGGGTTCCGCCAGGACCACTCGGCTCCAGACCTCATTACAGCCTTGGTCCAAATATGGACAAAAGAGCTGAATCCAGAGGTGAGGTGAGAGTGACTGCCCTTGACATCAAGGCAGCATGTGACCGAGTGTGGCACCAAGGAGCCCTAGTAAAATTGAAGTCAATGGGAATCAGGGGGAAACCTCTCCAGTGGCTGGAGTCATACCTAGCACAAAGGAAGATGGTTGTGGTTGTTGGAGGCCAATCATCTCAGCCCCACGGCGTTGCTGCAGGAGTTCCTCAGGGCAGTGTCCTAGGCCCAACCATCTTCAACTGCTTCATTAATGACCTTCCCTCCATCATCAGGTCAGAAATGGAGATGTTCGCTGATGATTGCACAGTGTTCAGTTCCATTCGCAACCCCTCAAATAATGAAGCAGTCCGAGCCTGCATGCAGCAAGACCTGGACAACATCCAGGCTTGGGCTCATAAATGGCAAGTAACATTCGCGCCAGACAAGTGCCAGGCAATGACCATCTCCAACAAGAGAGAGTCTAACCACCTCCCCTTGACATTCAATGGCATTACAATCGCCGAATCCCCCACCATCAACATCCTGGGGGTCACCATTGACCAGAAACTTAACTGGACCAGCCATATAAATACTGTGGCTACAAGAGCAGGTCAGAGGCTGGGTATTCTGCGGCGAGTGACTCACCTCCTGACTCCCCAAAGCCTTTCCACCATCTACAAAGCACAAGTCAGGAGTGTGATGGAATACTCTCCACTTGCTTGAATGAGTGCAGCTCCAACAACACTCAAGAAGCTCGACACCATCCAGGTCAAAGCAGCCCGCTTGATTGGCACTCCATCCACCACCCTAAACATTCACTCCCTTCACCACCGGCGCACTGTGGCTGCAGTGTGTACCATCCACAGGATGCACTGCAGCAACTCGCCAAGACTTCTTCAACAGCACCTCCCAAAGCCGCGACCTCTACCACCTAGAAGGACAAGAGCAGCAGGCACATGGGAACAACACCACCTGCACATTCCCCTCCAAGTCACACACCATCCCGACTTGGAAATATATCGCCAATCCTTCATCGTCGCTGGAACAAAATCCTGGAACTCCCTTCCTAACAGCACTGTGGGAGAACCGTCACCACACGGACTGCAGCGGTTCAAGAAGGCGGCTCACCAGCACCTTTTCAAGGGCAATTAGGGATGGGCAATAAATGCCGGCCTCGCCAGCGACAACCACATCCCATGAATGAATAATTTAAAAAAAGTACTTTTAAAGTGTAGTCACTGTAATAATGTACAAAATGTGGCTGCTAATTTTGTACACAATAAGCTCCCACAAACATTAATGTGATAATGACCAGATAGTCTATTTTGGAGATGTTAGTTGAGGGATAAAAGTTGGCTAGGACACCGGGGAGAACGCCACTGCTCTTCTTCGAAATAATGCCATGGGATCTTTTACATCCATCTGGGAGGGCAGTTTTGGTTTAACGTTGCATCTGAAAGACTGCATCTCTGACAGTGCAGCACTCCCTCAGTACTACACTGAAGTGTCAGCCTAGATTTTGTGCTCACATCTCTGGAGTGGGACTTGAATCCACAACCTTCTAACTCAGAGGCGAGAGTGCTACCACTGATACCATGATGATGATGAAACTCTTAACTAGCAAATCTTTATTGAATTTTGCGGATCTCCTGGCTCTGAAGATATATGGCCAGAACATACTGAAAGCTTTTTCATCAACAAAGTTTTCTCTTGCACATCTATCGCATTAATTTATTAAAAATGATTCTGTACTATAAAGTTATCAAAAAATATCAAAAACAATAAAAATCACTGCCATATAGAATCAAAACTATCTGCGCAGGACTGTAAGTTACCTGTTTCAGTGTTTCAGTTCTTCAGTACTGTGGTTTCACATAATATTTGTACCCACTGTTTAATCCTATGTCTTTTCATAAAAGGGAAAAGGCTTATATTTTTGTATATTCTCCTACAATGTAAAATAAATTACCTGGAACGCCGCAGTTTGACATGTTGGTTTGATGTCTTTGCCGAATGGAGGAACGCTTGTAAACAACATGAGGGTGGCCTTCGCCGTAAGTAAAGTCACTGGTATTGTCCTCAGATATATTCTGCAATGGTTCAATGAAATACTGATCTTCTTCTGTTACAATCACCCCATGCTTGAGGAAATAAAACAGATCATTACTGCACGTAAGAATGTTAGAATTTTTAGGAATTAGGCCCAAAAAGCCCATCCCTAATAGTACAGTACAGATATATCTGGATTGTGCATGATGAATGTACTAAATTCTTTGAACTTGTATTGTAAGAAATGTTATAACAAAAAGGGTGAATATTGAAATGTATGACAATGAACATACAGCAATTGAGTCAAAGGATTATCCAAAAAATCCCAAGAAATTATAATATATTAAATCTACTGACAATTAAAAGCTCCCTTTTTTTAACTCACTACTTTCCAATGGCTATTTTTCCATCCATGCAGGTATTTAAATGGAATGGACCTTTTTTGCTGAGGAGGTGCTGGCAAGGTGTGGATTGTCACTCCTTCATTTTTCGTACAGCTTTCTTTGAAAAATTTAGTCAATGCTGGTTTCAATGCATTTTATTACTTTGAAATAAATATACCAGCCAGGCATTTGTAATAATGATTTGTATTCAAATCAAATTTGTACTTTTCTTTATTCAAAACTTATGCAGGCTGTAATATATTAACCAAGAGTAACCAAGCATGCAGCAAAACTCTAGTTTACACTTTTTGTAAATTAGCAGAAGCAAATTGTCCCCTTACAGTGGCCATATCTGTTATGGTAAGATTTACATCATTTGTAAACACTGAAAGAAAGAGTTAAGCAACCCTCCCAACTAATGCAACTTTTACTACATCGCCAAGAAATATATTATTTAATGAAACTACCGGACCTGCATGGAACTTTGTCAGAAATCTGTACTTTGGTATGCTGCACGGGAAGTTTGGTCTGCAGAGGCCAGTGAAAGGGACCTGCCTCTTTAAGATCTGGCTACCCTTCCCACTGCGGTGGATCATATGCAAATTAGCCATGTGCATCATACAGCAGGGCAGCTGTTTATGTTTCCTCTCCTACAACAGTTCCATTAGTTCGGTTAACATCCCACAGGGGATAACATTTCTGGCTAATGCATAATACAAGTAATTTATATACTACAGAACAAAGCAACCGAATGAATAAATCAGCACCCCACTTTTAAAATCAAGTTTATTGTTCTACTCACCAGACCATTACAGTTGCTTAAAGCCACTTTCGTAGTACTGTGCTCATGTTGTACATATCCCACGTAATGGCAGTTATCAATAAAATCGTGTTTCCATTCTGGACCATCATTCCCCCAATATTCTACGATAAAATGTCTGGAGATTAATTTAGTGTTTAAACTCAAGTTTAAATGAAAGTGCTTTCCATAGGCGAACAGTCTGTAAAATAATTTAGATTCGATTGGATCACGAGGTGTAACATCCGAACTCCTCCTTCGCCTTGAATGTCTATAGCTTTTCCCACTGTCGTTCAGGAAATCTCCGTTATGGTCCACTCGGACAGGAACCGTTAGCTGATAATGTTCAAGGTAAGAAAGGAATTCCTCTTTGAAATCACAAGGTGGAAAGATCCAGGAAATGGGCATGGAAGGGGAAAAAAGGATGTGATAAAGTATTACTAAAATACGAGTCAAAAATCATTCAATCCAATCTAAAGGGAAAGTGGCTGTCAATATTTTCAAAATGCAGCGATGCTAAGCTAAGTATCGATAACACATAGTCCAATATTAAATCAGTTAATGTCTCATAGAATTAGTGGAATCGCCTTACATGCAAATAAGTTGGGAAGGACAAAGACTTCGAAATAACCAGACTTATGCAGAAAAAGTCAGTAGTACCATTCCTTAAAAAAGTAATAATTTGCATATTGCAAGATATTGATACGAATTTGTTGTTAACACTCAAGTGCAATATGTAGATTCTACTATGTAGACAAACAAAATTAATACAAACTCCTGTCATAACCAAAACATTAAACAATGTGTTCTGGACTTCGTTCAATTTGGACCAAATGAGCTATTTTCGATCTATCTCGATTCCAAACCTACTAAATATAACGGGGCTGTATTCAAAAGGAACTGCATCAAATCAACAGTCATATATAGTTCAGTCCAATTGTTTTAATAACTAAAATGTGCTGTTGTAATCGGTCAGAAATGTAGATTTTTTAAATGAGACAGTTGTTACAAAGTAAAAAAAATAACGTGCCAATAAAAGCCAACATCGTTTATTATTTGTTTTAAAGCGTAAAAAGCACCATTGGTGATGTGGCGCTAGTCTACAGTGTATTGGTCATGATGAGATGATCCTACCTTGAGAACTGTAAGAAAGCCTTGTGTCACTGTCAAATTCCGAAGCAGCCATGACTAGGCTCAAAATCCAAGTCACCGTCTTCCACAAAATTTCCATAATTTAGTGAACCTAAAGCTGTTTGTGGCTACCTTTGCGCTAGACAGTTGTGTCAACTCCAGAAGCGCACCATAACAAGCCCATGGGTCGCGGCGTCCTTGGCACGTTTCCGTGCGGCGGCGGCCTCAGTGCCGAATGGCCCAGCAGCCCCCGCACCAGCTCTTGTGCCCACTCATCTCTGCACCCAAAGCCATCCGCAAAGCCGGGAAACCCTTAGCACCGAGACTCATTGGCCGTTTATTTGGGGTTAGTCATCCGTATGCCTGTAAAAGAGGAACACAATGCATTAATTATGCCCTTGTCCAATGTTATTTTCATTAAATTATTTGTGTTGGTAATTTTAGTAACAAACAGTTGGATTATACAGATTTATTTCATATCGCAATACAATGAATACACGGTTACTACCGTGTGACATTGCTAAAGGATCGGTTTACAGAAGATTCAAAGGACAGACACGTGAAGTACATCGGAGAGGAAATGCACATTATCTCTCCTCCCCCCTTTAAAACCCTGAGATTGTTGACTTTTTAACATCCGGCTTCTGACAAGGAAAATCACACAATTGAGAAAATACAGCTGACGAGAAAACAGTGCAAATTCATTTTCCCGGTTTTGTGTCTTCCTAATCTAAACGGAAAGTTATCAGAATAGTCAGCAAATCAAAACAACGAGCTCTTGTGGGAACTCGTGTCTTTCAACCCGAATGAAAACCAAGGTTTTTATGAAGTTAATAAGTGCTAGTACAGCACTGGAGCTCCTTTCTCTTTCCCACAAACCCTGAGCTTACACCAGCCCTGTGACATCAAAAAATGCAGCATGAAATATAACTGAATAGTTAACGTCCATGTGGAGAGGCCGAGCCTCCTCATACCTGGAGCCTCACTGCCCGCTCTCGCCTGGTACTGAGCGGAACCCGCTCATCCTGCCAATCAACAGATACCAATTGGCCAATCAGGCCCGTGGGAGCCATCACTTTCCCGCTAACTGCCTGCATGCGGCAAGAGCGCTAAAGTGGGAGAGGGGAGAAGGTGGAGGAAGATGGGGAGAAATGGAGGAAGAGGGAGAAGAGTGGAGGAAGAGTGGGGGTTGGAGGATGAAGCGGAGAGTGGAGGAAGAAGAGGGTGAAGGATATGGGGGAGGAAGAGGGGGAGGGGAGAAAGGAAAGGGGGAGGGGAGGAAGGCAGAGGGATGGAGGAAGAGAGGAGCAGAGAGGGGAGAGGGAGCGGGAAGGAGGGAGAGGGAAGAGGGGAGCGAGAGGGGGCAGAAGGGGAACTGAGGAGGGAGGGAAGGGCAGAAGGAATAATGGAGAAGGGAGGAGCGAAAGGGGAGGGGGAAGGAGAGGGAGGGAGCAGGGAGGAGGGGAGGGGAAGAGGGAAGGGGAGGAGGGAGAGGGGAGGACAGAAGGGAGGTGAGAGCAAGGGGATAAGGGGGATAAGGGAATGGGAGGGAGATGGAAGGCAGAGGGAAGGGGGAATGAGAGAGGGAGAGGGGAGGACAGGAGGGAGGTGGGAGCAAGGGGGTAAGGGGGAGAAGGGAATGGGAGGGAGATGGAAGGCAGAGGGAATGGGGAATGAGAGAGGGAGGAGGGAGAGGGGAGGACAGGAGGGAGGTGGGAGCAAGAGGCAAGGGGGAGAAGGGAATGGGAGGGAGATGGAAGGGAGAGGGGAGGAAGAATGAGAGAGGGAGGAGGGGACAAATGGGAGAGGAGGAGTGAGAGGGGAGGGGAAAGGAGGAGGGAGGGGGAGGGGAAAGGAGAGAAGGGAGGGGGAGGGGAAAGAGAGTGGAGGAGGGCAAGTAGGTTGACGAGGGAAGGGGAGGAGGGAGAGTTAAAGATGGAGAGGGCAGAATGGAGGGAAAGGGAGGAGGGAGAGGCAAGGGGGAGGCGAGGAGAGGGGTGATTGTTTAGGAGATGAAGGGGGAGATGAGGAGAGAGGAGGGGGAAGGGATGGCGGTAGATAAGGGAGCAGAGGGACGAGGGGGAAGGGATGTGGGGAGGGGAAGAGGGGACTGGAGGAAAAATACAGGTAGAGAAGGGGGAACAAGAGAGGTGAGTAAGGAAGGAAAGAGAGGGAACCATTGGGGAGAAATGGGTAGCCCTGGGACATTTTCCAACGTTTAAGGTGCTATATAAATGCGAGTTGTTGTTGAAAGGGAGGGAGAGCAACGGAAGATGGGGAGGGATGGGAGCAGGGGAATAACAACAAGGAAGATAAGCAAGAGAGAGGGAGTCAAAGGGGAGAGGAACAAGAGAATAACACGAAGAGGAGAAGTAACCGGGAGCTGAGGAAAGCAATGAGAGAGCAACAGGTAAAAGCAAAATGAGAGGAGGCAACCGATAGAAGAAAATGGGAGCAATGGAGAAATTGCAAAGGAGAAGGGAGAACAGGAAGAGGGAACTGGGAGAGAAGGGGAATAACAGGGAGTGTCGAGTGCAACTTTGGGTGAGGGAGAGCAACAAGGAAAGAGGGAGAACAGGTGGAAGCAATAGGTAGACAAGGATAAGAGCAATAGAGGGAGCAACAAGCGGAAAGCAATGAGGATAAGGGAAAACAAAGGAAGAGGGGGAAGTAAAAAAAGGGAGAAGGGATCAACAAGAGGACAGAAGAGGAGCGAGCGAGAGGGAAAAGTGTGGTCCAAGAAATGGGGAGCAACACCAGGAGAACGGGCAACACGGGAAGACCCTTGAGCGAGTCTGGAGCCTCAGACAGTGCACTCGAGACAACGGGAGCCCGCCACTTCCCGGCACAAAGCGAGCCCTGTGTAAGAGCAGCCTCAGGGCGACACCGGGAGACTCCAGAGAACGAACTCCAGTAACACACACATTATAACGAGCAGGACCCGGCAGGGCGACAGTTAGATCGAGCCCAGAGGGGGAAGGCATCGAAGACGGCGAGAGTCAGCGGCACCTCGCGGTAAACGGGAGCGTTTAGAAGAGGGAGAACAAGTTGGAGTCAAGGGGCTCACGCTCACCAAACCAAAGCTTGGCCTCAAGCGAAAGCAAGGAGGGATTCGCGTTCTGCATGATTTGGAAAATCTGTATTTAAAATATGTTTAAAAAGGGTCGAGGCGGGAGGTAGGGGGGCGGCCACTGCTGATTGACATGTCTAGATTACATTTCCTTAGCACATCATAACAGCTGGATAATTTTTAGGCTGAAAAATGAAATAGATTTGCGACTCCGAAAGTGCTTACAGAAGTAGTTACCTATCAGTCTGTCAAAATTATGGTGGATTTGCGAAACCGAGGAAATGGGGCTTGAATTACTATTAGAATAATTCATTTAAAAGCACCTGAATACACGCTTTTCTATTTTGATGAAACTTTTATCATAACTCATTGAGTCTGAAGTTGTAACACAGTAGTTAATCAAATGCGAAAACAAAAGGCTCGCGGGCTCACAAAAATCACATTATTCAAGTGCCTGCAAAAGTTCGCATTCAGGTGGACTCCCTGGAATATAAACGGTGACAATGTAGAAGGTTTGCGATAAGCGCGCACCATAAACTTCCAAAACGACAGGGTTAGCCTGGTAAAAGTGGCATGTGTATGTTGCTAGGGAAGTGAAGGGGGAGGGGCAGTAGCTCAATTGAAGGATATAAAGTCTGCAGTTCCCCGCTGAAAAGAAGTTGCAGAACTGCTCCCTGTATTGAGTGGTTACCGTTTCAGTGGAGAGATAAATAATACGTCCCACAGCTATCGTCAGAATTCTGAAACGAAATAAATCTAACTTTCTTTTTTTAAAGAAATAAAAATGTGATCTCCGATACAATGATTACAGAACACGAACAAATTTGGGGCGGAAATCACACCACGGAGAGACTCTGAAAAGAAAACCAAACTTTGCAGACGTCACCAAAGTCAGGTTTGGCTTTATAACCTGTGCTGTGCTTCCTGCGTCGTGCCGAGTAAGTTTTCCAGGAGCTGTCAGATTTCTGCTGGACAATCCCAAATTTTTCAGTGAAGCAGCTACGAAAGGGCTAGACACTACAAAAACATAGCTCGTAGCTGGCCATTCAACGTCAGCATCTCAACGTCAAAAATAAGAGAAAATTAAATCTTTTCATACATAGGGGGAAACAGAATAGTACAGTCAATATAAAGTAACATTCAGCAGCCCATTCCCAGACAGCAGCGCTAAATCTATTTGGATAAAACGCGTGTGACCCAGACAGTTGGCATTTGGCCCAAATACATTACACCGGCAGCTCAAATAAAAACAAGCGACTCTACAACAATGAAGGAATTGGAAAGTCTGTGCCTTCTTGCACACTTTTAAGTCTTGTTTTGATTTTTAAAAAATATATACGTTGCTTTCTATTCAGTCACACTCCCCACATTCGGTTAATTGAAACAACGCATCCTTTAAAAAACCCTCACAAATCACACGAGGTACAGATTAAATCAAAGAACACTATTCTGCACAGCGTTTGTTACTCTCCTAAAACTATACAAGAAATGGAACTATCTTACTTAAAATGCACGAGGAGAGGATCTCCTAAATTAGGGCTTCAAACATATAATCGCAAAAAAGACCAAACGGTTCCTTCAATGCAGTCCATTTCAGCAAAAAAAAGTGAAATAATTGAAACTGCTTCAGTGTCCAATCCCATTAATTTACAGTACAACTTGTAGTGAGCTTTAGCAGTAAACCGACACTTTAAGATAGACAAAGGGGTCGGAAAATGTTACTAGTCGCCTTTACCGTTTTCATCTTCATTCTGGGAAGGTTTTAACTGCAGTTTTCAAACAATAGACCGTGCACACTGGCGATCCGTACCAACCAATTCTACTCTCTCGAAACCACAAGAGTTATTTTCATCCAGAACAGAATCCTGCAGTTTGGAGGGGGTGGGGGGAGGTGGGGGGGAGCTTACTGAAGTTACTGACTTGGCAGAAACTAGGATGCCATCAGCCACCACCAAGCAACATAGATTTTTTCCACTGACTCTCTCCCGGGCAGCTGAGCTCGTACAAAGCTCTATAGGACAGTTGGAAAAGTAAGGCAGGCAATACAACAAAGTATATGAAACAGCCCCGATCTGACTACCGGCCTTCAGCCAAGTTTAGACTTGCAATCTGGCAATCCGATGTGTGCTACAGAACGTACTTACGTCAGTAAAAAATGCAGATGTGCTTTTTACACAGACCGGGTTGTGCGCATGTCTTGTGGGTCACGTGAAGGGGAGGGGGAGACGAAGGGGTCCAGTCAGGGTGAAACTGGCATGAGAGAGCTCAGCATACACTAAACTTCAAAAAAAGTACTCCATACTCACTTTAAAGTAGACAGAAGCGACTGCCCAGCTCGCATACTGTTTCTGTTTTATAGTAACGATGTACTTGACTACATTGCTGATTAAGGGCATTAATTTTCTTCAGTTCGTATTCAAAAGGGAAACAAATCATAACTCGGAAACGCACAAGTCAGCTTATTTTAATGTTATCACGGGGGGCATTTACTCTTAATTGTTATGCGCTTTGATGAGATTACAGCTGGTATAGCTTTCCTGTAGCAAGAGTCTCCACTTAAGATTATGTTATCTTCAACATTATGTACCTGGGACCAATTTATTGTAGTTTAAAACTCCTGTAAAAAGCTTAATGCATTCACAACAGCAGAAGCAGTGTAGTCATTAGTCCCAAAAGCTCTTCCTAAACATGACTTAAATTAGAATGGATTTCGACTTAACTGTTTACATTCCAGTGGCAACACCAGCATAAACTTTAAAATAGCCTCAAGCCATCACTGCATTTCTGGGGGAAACACATTCATGCGCTAGTGAAAATAATTTAGTCAAGTAGATTGTCAGTTGTACTGTAGAAATTAACCTCTCCATTAATGGGGGAGGGGTTACAAACCGTTTGACAAACCATTTAAACTCAATCTAGTGGGAAGCAGCTCAAAAATTAGAAGGAATGAATGTAGTGCTTAGATCTTCGATGCTTTAAAATTAAAACCCAACATAAAGGGATTTGTACATTTTTCCCCAGCAAGCCTCTCACTGGCCGAACCCACATTTTATATTGCCATGGTCGCATAGAATAGGTTAACGGGTAAGCAGCAGTTGCAACTATTGTTGAGTTCCAAGACATTGTGTGTTACAAACAAAAAGTAGGATTGATAACTAATATGTAACATATAAGACAGGTCTGCACTACCCGTTCTAACCGACTGCAATTTCAAAGAAAACTGAGTAAATGAAAAGTCTCACAGAACTTGGCAGAAAGTTCAATCAAACTGTGATGCACTTCTGGTTTACAATTGAAGGTTAAAATGACATTAGGCAATTATAGCCTGTAGGTCCCATAAGATAATCATATTTGAGATAATATTGTAAAATAAAAATAAACTGTAAACCATAAAAAGTCTGTTCTTCTCAGCATCACCGTGTGAAGATTTAAATCAGAGAACGCTAAATAAACATTAAAACAAAACAAGGCTACCGGTTTGGACAACTGCTTTCTAACCGTTTCTAAGGAGTGTTCAGTAACAACTCATGCATTCGTTTTTAATTGGATTTGTTCCAGTTAATACACAGGATTCTGTACCTCTAAATAGACATTAGCATTAAAGTGGGCGGAGAATCGGAGCATTAATGCTTGCATCTGCAGGTATCTGCCGTCGCGATCACAATGATAATGACACAGCCTAGGACAACTGTGTGGTCGTGAGATGTGCAGACAACTCTGAAACCAGTGAATGTTGGGGTGGTTTTTGCACTTTCGGTTTTATTTAAATAAACAAAAATAGGACTATTCACAAAGCTAGACATGTGTCCTAAACAGTGTAGCTGTGTCGTTTGACCTGCGTTAGTCTTTTTCATGTGGTTAGAAAAACAACGATTGTGAGTAGCAACTTAATCTTATCGATTTCCTAAACAACTCTTCAGCACACTTACATCTGGTTTGTCTTTCAGTTATTCTACAAACTATCACGGTTTTCTGAGCTGGGAAAAAGTCTTTTGAGAAAGAAGCCTTGAAACTTTTTTTAAAAATCTGGTCGGCCACGCACTGTCTGAAAACAGACAAGATACAAAGTTTCCAGTCTTCTGTCTCAATTACTTAGCATCGCGAATCAGGCTTTATTTCCATTAGACTCTTCCAACCCACGCCGGAGGTAGTAGGTGTAAGTCGTTTGGTGGTCTATGGAAGCATTAGCTAGAGTTCTCAATGATTTAAAGGTCGCCAAAGAGCCCTTGCAGACGAGCTTTCTTAGGGGTGAAAGGGAAACGCATCAGTCTCCACAGCCGCTAGTCCTCAACGTGACCTTCTCATTACTTGGCTCCACGCCAAACAAGTCTAGATGGTATAAGTACCTCCTGTGGTGGGTATTGACAATTTCAAATAAACACGCTCCATATGTTATGCCGAATTGGTGAAACGCTTGTTTGTAATAAAATATTCGTTCTGAACCATGATTCCGGAACTGATTCTTTAATGTCATTAAACGCAATTATAAAGAAGCAGCTCTTCAACCATGCCCAACACACATCGTTCTTAGTATACGTGTGTGTGAAAACATTGGGTTTCGGTCCAGTAATTCCTTTCATTTTTTCTTTATTCGCATATTTGACATTAATCGATGTTATTGGTAACTGAAATTGGAATACAACTGAAACTAAGCAACTGAAATTGGAACACATTCGCTAAATATATTCACCAGAAAGGCTCTTTAAATGTTGTCGCTCCTTGGGCTTACTTAAGGGTTATACACAAATGCCAGTGTCTGAATGGTTTGTTTTGAAATGTAGTTGTAAAGTATGTTGAACTGCTTCTGTGACAATTGAATATTTAATAACGATTTCCTGGGAACTACTAGGTAAAACCCTTGACATTCCCAGGCGAGTGTCCAAAACGTTGGAGGAGTACATGCTGGTCCAGTACATAGAGAGCCAGTTGGCGACTTTCATTACTTCCTTTGTTTATTTGGAGAACGCCACCGTGTGGCTTCAGAGAATGATCACAAAGACGACAGAAGTAATGAAAAGAAATACCTCTCGAGCAAGTAAGCAGAGAACCCCGTTAAACATTTCACTGTGTTTTTAAACTGTTACAGCACCAGAAAGAGGTAATGGCGAACAGCATGCAAGGAACACGGAATTGTAATTGCTGTATATAAATAAAAATGGTTTTGCCTCGTGTGGTATAACGAAATGTGCCTGTTTTCATTGTCCCAATCTGTTATAAAACACTGATGAGTTTCACGGAATTAATACTGCACAAAAACACAGATTCTCTACCGCAAAGATTTGTTATTCGGTTTTCTATACAATAGTGTTAATGTTGCTATAGTAGTCATCACTTTTCCTCCCCTTAATCAAGTTTCACCACTTTATTTAATTAACAAAAATATCCCTTCAGAGTCTTTTTCTTTCCAATTTCCAGAAAATAAATTATTGTTCTGTTCTCCATTAATCTTATGGACACTTTGATAGTTTTAAACAACTGGAATAATGATGTGTTCTCTTTATAAGAAATATAGCTTATTCGACGAGCATAAAAGTGAGGGAGTTTGCAACACAGCATTTGTTAATCTTTGTTAGGCTGTCATCTTTGTGACATCTGTCACACACAAAATAAGGAATTGTGTACCTCATAAATATTACATGATCTAACAGCAACTTAATTTCAGCCAAAAATTCCATTCAAATAAAGTTTTTGCTCCCCAGTTGCTCAGTGGGTAAATGCAAGTTGGTTGATCTCGGACTGGGTGACAGGAAGAGCACCATAATTGGTCTTAGCATCATTGAGCCAGCGAGGGGAAAAATAGCTAGGATTTTCACCCCGATCACTATCTAATGATAACTGCAGAGAAGTTTGCATGTCTAGACATTGGACGAGGATAGAATTGGGCTTGGTGGTAATGCTCTCCATGGTTGAACAGATGCCAACACTCAGGTCTAGATTTCCTGTTTTGTTTCACCCAATTTTGGGCTGATAGTTGGGCAGGCAGGGGTGGGAAGTGGAGCAGAGATCCATCACACCAACTCTTTCCCACTTTAGCATTCCCCGCCCTCAATTTTCCAATGTTATTTCTGTAGAACTCGGAACAGCCCATCCATTTTTGGGTGGGTAAATGTAAATGAGGCTAGACTGATTTAGTAGCATCATATGCTCCATTTCCCATCTTATCTGCCTCCTTTACACTATAAATTATGCTAGTATAAAACTGGTGTCCGGAGTTGCTAGCCATTACCCTGAAAGTGGAATTAAGTTTAAATCAGCAAGAGGGGCAGCAGCCTAAAGAAGTAGTGGAGAAGAACTCATAACTGACTGCAAGAGACATTCACACCAGAAGATCTCCTTCATCTCATAAAGGAGATCTTCTGTTCAGTACCACAATCAGCATGAACAATCTTTTCTACATTCCCTTCCTATCACAAAGATGCTATAATCTACACACCCTACCCTGTGAGCATCAACTCACACAATCTTGCCAAGAACAACCTTAACGCTACCATTATTTATTTGAAACCCATAGTTTCTGTATGTGCTTTGCTTCCTCTAGGTGCGACAAGTGACAGGGGTGTGGATGGCAGCTGGGTATCTGGAAGAGGCTCTTGGTGCTGAGGTGCCCTACATCTCATTGTAGCTAAGTGCTGGGATAGACTTGCTGTAGGCTTACACTTCTGTGAAGCACCTTGGGACATTTTTCCTACATTGAAGGCACTATATAAATGCAAGTTGTTAATGGTCAACCTGGCTGTGCCTCTTAGCTGCAAATGTGTAGACAAGGGGCTAGTTGGAAGGTACTCATGTACTGCTATTCTGAAAGTCAGCACCATCATTTGTGCACCTTCCTACCGTGCCACTAGTACTGGGCACTGGCACTACATGGTCATTGGTCTGCTGGAAAGTGACCTGATGGTTTTAATGAGATCAGTGAACCACTCTATGATGCTTATCTGCAACGGGTCACCAAGCCTGTCCAAACCCGTAGCACCAGCCTTCTCCAGTATACTACCCGCGATCCCTATAGTGATTGTCTCAGTATCCATGAGGAAAACAAAGATTGACCTTAGGGCTTCTGTCATTGGGGCTCCACTGTAGAAGTTTCTGGAGCTGTCACACATTCCATGGTGCACTGCAGTGCTATTAAGTGATCCTTCAGTGTGCTGCATATGCTGTTGGCGAACTGCTCCGCCTTCACTGCCACCTACAGTACACTGTCCAACATATTTCCTGATATCTGCACCAATGCTTGATGCTCACATCACATTATTCTTTTAAATGCAAGCCCAATGAGCTTCAGACATTAGGGTCTTCAGCTGAGTGGTGATGCCTCCTGACTATCCAGGCAGCAACATTTTCCTTTTCATGCACCACCATCAGCTGCTGCTGGTCATTCATGTTCTCAGTCTCACTCAGTGCACTACCTTCTTTCTTGGTATCTAACTTTGCTGGAGTGGATGTCTCTGGACTGGCATTTGGGAGAGATGGAATGTGTGACAGTTCATGCTTTAAAATGCTGACATTACTGGATAGTGAAGGGTCTCTTCCTGCAGCATATCTGGAGGAGAAAAAGAAGAAGAATGGGTAGAATGGTTTCCTGGGAAGCAGAGCTCACATGTCACTTTCAGGTGAAGGAGTGATATGAGGGATTCATGATATGGTTCAGTAACAAATATTGAAAGGTTCAATAGAAGGGGAAGCAGAATGTTGTGATGAACCCTCAGCTGGCGTATAATGTCCCACTTCCAGATGTCCCACAGATGTGCATTGCTCCCCGCTCATAGGTTGCAAGTGGTTTGTTGGGGGGGGGGGGTGTCCCAACTGCTGCCAATCTCACTTCTTTAAAAGAATATAAAAAGTGAGAATCATCATAATTGGATAATCACAGATCCATGCAGGAAAGCAATTGAACCCACTGAGGGTCATTGTAAGGCAGTTGCATTCAAGTCTGTGAGTGAAAGGATACTTACAGGTGGGTGTAAAGGCAAAGGGTGGTAAGAGTACTATGCAGTCTCCTCGAATAGATGGGAAACAATTCAAGCACTTTAACAGAGTGTGATCGGAGGTAAGTGTAAGGTGGAAAACATGCTTAGCACAGTGCATTCCGTGGCTGACTCCTCCCACCTTGCCTGACTTGGTAAGGTCATTAAATTAGTTCTTGCACAGGTATGTAGTGCTTTAGGTGGTGGAACTGACAATTACAATCCTGGGAACCTCCATCCACTGGCCCTGAGTTGCCCTCAGTTGGTTCTTCTGTCTCCGTTCAAACAAGGCCTCCCTTCAAATTCAAATCTCCTGCAAGAGCATATCTGCATCACAAAATCTGGGGCTCTGTGCCCTGCAGCAGACCTTTCAGACATTCTAGGCAGCAGATATTTGTTGTTATTAGGGGGAAAAAACCTTCTGAATATGGCTGCCCTTTAAACTGTTAAAGGTATTTAAATCCTGCCGCAGAATGATATTTCCTGCCCCAAAAGGGTAATCTCTCAATCAGGGGCATCTCCAATGTCTAGAACTTGCTCGTGTTATTTAAATAGACTGAGCTCAGAAATTATGGAGAGATCGGCACTCATCATGTCAGGCAGCAACCACACATCTGGCAGGGATTGCATCCCAGTAGAAACTTTGGACTTCATTCTCTAAGCCCATACATGAATAGCATCCATTTGGATAAGGTACTTTCAGGGGTGGGGGAGGGGGGGATGACTGCTGGCATGTTTGGAATCATATCACAGCCGATGTCTGTGCCTTCAGAAAATGAGAGAATATTTTTTGAAGTTTGTGTTAGTAAAACAGGCTTAGCTACAGAGATAACAATTGATTTATGTTAGTCTTTAGTCTGTATCTGAGGTTTGTCAGTGGAGCCTTAAGCCTTGTAGATATAAATTAGTCACTAATTATTGGTAACAACATAATTTCTACGGTAAAGTTAAGGAATGCAAGTAAGGTAGTCATATCTGGTAGTGTATTAAAATGTAATCCTAACAATTGCCCAATTTTTTTTCCATAACCTGCAAAAACCTAGCTGTTAAAATTAAAAATTAAAAAAAAATCCCAGTTGTCATCCATTATGTATATATTTAAACATTCAGAGCCAAGGTCAATCTCAGTAATGCATTCTTTTTTTCTGTTTGCTGACTGTTTTTTACTCTCCATTACAGCTCTGTGATTGGCAAGAGCCCTGGGCAAAGACTTAGTACCACAATTACATAAAGTGCACATTACTGAAACTGACTGACAATGAATTCATTTTATTAATTTTACAAGAAATGACACTAGGAAGAACATTTTTGAAAAAGGAAGGCTTTTTACCTCATATCTGTGCATCAGAAAAAAAGTAATTAAGCAACTGTGTGACACTACAGTTTGAAGAAACAAGAAACAAACACTGTTATTTCCAATAACATACACTGGATATTTGCACTTTCCATAGCGGTTAACCATGGAGGTACATCTGATTCCCAAATCAGGGGGCTAATCATCCAAACTCTGGTAGTCGTTTTCTTCATTTACCCAGCAGGGATTGGATAGATTCTAGAACGGACCCAGTGGATTGGAAGATAACAAATGTAACCCTGCTATTCAAGAAACGAAGGAGTGAGAAAACAGGGAACTACAGGCCAGTTAGCCTGACATCAGTTGTCGGGAAAATGCTGGAATCCATTGTTAAGGAAGTGGTAACAGGGTATTTAGAAAATCATAATATGATTAAGCAAAGTCAATATGGTTTTATGCAAGGGAAATCATGTTTGACAAATTTATTAGAGTTTTTTGAGGATATAACCAGCAGGATAGATAAAGGGGAACCAGTGGATATAGTATATTTGGATTTTTAAAAAGGCATTCTATAAGGTGCCACATAAAAGGTTGTTATGCAAGATTCGGGCTCATGGGGTTGGGGGTAACATATTAACACAGATAGAGGATTAGTTAACAAACAAAAAACAGAGAGTAGGGATAAATGGGTCATTTTCAGGTTGGCAGGCTATAGCTAGTGGGGTGCCACAAGGATCAGTGCTTAGGCCTCGGCTATTTACAGTCTATATTAATGACTTAGATGAAGAGACCGAGTGTAATGTATCCAAGTTTGCTGATGATACAAAGGTAGGTGGGAAAGTAAGCTCTGAGGAGGACACAAAGAGTCTGCAAAGGGATATAGACAGGTTAAGTGAGTGGGTAAGAAGGTGGCAGATGGAGTATAATGTGGGGAAATGTGAGGTTATTCACTTTGGTAGGAAGAATAGAAAAACAAAATATTTTTTAAATGGTAAGAAGCTATTAAATGTTGATGTTCAGAGAGATTTGGGTGTCCTCATGCAAGAAACACAAAAAGTTAGTATGCAGGTACAGCAGGCAATTAGGAAAGCAAATGGCATGTTGGCCTTTATTGCAAGGGGGTTGGAGTACAAGAGTAAGGAAGTCTTACTACAATTGTACAGGGCTTTGGTGAGACCTCACCTGGAGTACTGTGTACAGTTTTGGTCTCCTTATCTAAGGAAGGATATACTCGCCTTAGAGGCGGTGCAATGAAGGTTCACTAGACTGATTCCTGGGATGAGAGGGTTGTCCTATGAGGAGAGATTGGGTAGAATGGGCCTATACTCTCTGGAGTTTAGAAGAATGAGAGGTAATCTCATTGAAACATATAAGATTATGAGGGGACTTGACAGGGTAGATGCTGAGAGGTTGTTTCCCTTGGCTAGGGAGTCTAGAATTAGGGGGCATAGTTGCAGGATAAGGGGTCAGCCATTTAAGACTGAGATGAGGAGGAATTTCTTCACACAGAGGGTTGTGAATCTTTGGAATTCTCTACCCCAGAGGGCTGTGGATGCTGAGTCGTTGAATATGTTCAAGGTTGAGATAGATAGATTTTCAGACTCTAGGGGAATCAAGGGATATGGGGATTGGGCGGGAAAGTGGAGTTGAGATCGAAGATCTTCCATGATCTTATTGAATGGCAGAGCAGGCTCGAGGGGCTGTATGGCCTACTCCCACTCCTATTTCTTATGTTCTTATGTTTTTAGATACCCTTCAGAAAAACTGGATATAAGATTCACAAAACTACTCTGAAAAGCACAATGCCTGAATGACATCCAATTCTCAGCCAAGTGTAGGATAGTTGAAAGCAAACAGCTCATGGTGTCTGCATGCATTTTTTGTATTTGTGTTTGGAAGATCTGGGCCTTGAGATTCCATGGGGGATGTCACAAAATCCCATTGTAACTTTGGTGGAATCCCAGAGAAATGGCATAAATGACAATTTCCAGGCATTTATGTTGTTTCTCCAGGGGTTCCATTGGTCGACCACTGAAATTATGGCAGGAAAACAGGAACATAGTAACAGGAGTAGGCCATCTAGCCCCTCAAGCCTGTTCCACCATTCAATTAGATCATCGCTGATCTGTACCTCAACTCCATTTACCCGCCTTTCTTCCATATCCCTTGATACTCTTAGCCAACAAAAATCTATCTATCTCAGTCTTGAAAATTTAAATTGGTCCAGCATCTACAGCCTTTTGGGGGAATAAGTTTCAGATTTCCATTACCCTTTGTGTGAAAAATTGCTTCCTGATTTCACACCGAAATGGCCTAGCACTAATTTTATGATTATGCCCTCTTGTTCTGGATTCCCCGACCAGAGGAAATAATTTCTTCATGTCTACTCTAATGAATCCCTTAATCATTTCAAAGACCTCGATTAGATCACACCGTAACTTTCTAAACTCAAGGGAATACAAACCCAGTTTATGCAACCCGTCCTCCTAATTTAACCCTTTAAGCCCTTGTATCATTCCAGTGAATCAGCGCTATACCTCCTCCAAGGCCAATATATCCTTCCTGAGGTGCAGAGGCCAAAACTGAATGCAGCATTCCAGATGGGGTCTGACCAAGGTTCTGTACAAGCATCACTTGAAGCATCACTTCCTCACTTTGTATTGCAAACCCCTTGAGATAAAGGCCAACATTACATTAGCATTTTTGATTAATTTTTGTACCTGTACACTGGCTTTTAGTAATTTGTGTACATGGATAACTACATCCCTTTGCTCCTCTACAGCTCCTAGTCTCTCACCATTAAGAAAGTATTTTGATTTGTCTTTCTCGGATCCAAAGTGGATGACCTCACACTTAGCATTTAAGTCTACAAACTAAAAATATAATCAATAAAACTTATTTAGACATATTTAAATCACTGCTGAAGTACATTTGTCTTGCTGGGCAGCTCTAGTGGGCAATGCATTCATTATGGTCATTTGATTTTTTTTTTCTCCAAATTCCTAACTTTTCCTCTCCATTCCTGAAGGTGGTGACTCTTGTTGGTTACCATTCCACAGTGCTAGAAACCAAGTGGTCATTGTTCAAGTATGAATCTAAACAGTGAAATTTGGCAACAAATACAGCTACTTACATTTATATAGCACTTTTAACATATCAAACATTCAAAGATGCTTCACAGATGCAGAAACAGATATCAAACAATAAGAGAAGAATCAGGGGACCCGACAAAGCATGGTTGAAAAGGTAGGTAGAACCATAGAACCATAGAAAAGATACAGCACAGAAGGAGGCCATTCGACCCATCGTGTCCGTGCCAGGTACTGTGGAGAATTTTGCCACACTATTCCTAATAGTGGGCTTGCTTACATTTTCCTGGTCAGCCTTTCTGACTGGCTCTGGGCTTGAAATGGGCAAGTTTTCCTTTGTTAAGCCAGGCTTCCTCTTCACCTAGCAAGCTGACTGAGTGCCCCCGTGCTCTTTTCTGTCTGTGTATTCACAGGAAGTGGAAAAGCTGTCTCACTAGCTTCTGCCCCATTCAGTGATTCGCCAGTAGGCCTGTCAATAAAACCACATGTCTGTCCTCCCTCCTTGGGGTGTGGGCATGAAGAATCTAGCTCCTGCTATTCTCAAAATAAATAGAGATCATCCTGGCTTAATGGGCCTGGGATGAGATAATTGACTTTCATTGTCTCCGTCCGTGAGCTGTGACATTCCACAAATTGGTTCGTCTGGCATTAACACACATCTTCAATGCCTGCAGCATGTTTTGATTTTGTTAAACCTATGCAAATTTGCTTTGTTTCCAAACACAACATTTAAACATAATTTATTCCCAAATCCTTTCTGTGACGAAAAACAATCAAATGTAACAAGGGTTCACTGATTTGTTAATTTATTAGAACATAAGAATGTAAGAAATAGGAGCAGGGGTAGGCCATATGGCCCCTCAAGCCTGTTCCGCCATTCAATAAGATCTTGGCTGATCTTTGACCTCAACTTCACTTTCCTGCCCGATCCCCATATCTCTTGATTCCTTTACAGTCCAAAAATCTATCGATCTCAGTCTTGAATACACTCAACGATTGAACATCCACAGCCCTCAGGGGTAGAGAATTCCAAAGATTCACAACCCTCTGAGTGAAGAAATTTCTCCTCATCTCAGTCCTAAATGGCTGACCCCTTATCCTGAGACTATACCTCCTAGTTCTTAGGAAACCAGAAGGCTAGCCAAGTGGATTGATCAAGTTGCTTAAATCCTTTTGCGTGCTATTTTGTTTCTCTCAGTAACTGAATTTTTTAATGTTCAAAACCTAAGCACTGAAGGAGGTCATTTGGTACATTATGCCTGTTCTAGCTCTCCAGCTGGAGCTGCCTATTCATACAATTTCCCTTCCCTTTCCCATATCTCTTGCTTTTCAAACATTTTTCAAATATAATTCCCTTTTAAAGTATGTTATAATCTCTGCCTCAATAGCTATTTGTGGCAAAGCATTTCCATCTCTACTAATCCTCTCTACACTCTGAAAACTTTTCATGATTTTGAAAGCCTTTATTAGATTCCCCTGAAACTTCGATATTCTGGAAATGAAAAAGATATTTTTGCGCATTACTTAACTATAACCTTTCATTCATGGTATGATTCTACTGAATCTTCACTGCACCTTTTCCATGACTCTAATATCCTTCCTATAATGGTTGTCGAGAACTGACTCAATATCCCAACTGTGGCTTAACCAATGTCTTGTAGCCCCAAAAGTGGTGACAAATGACTTACCGCCCCATTCCCGCCAACGGTGTGGCTGACACCATCTTCCCATGGGCCCACCACTAGGCGGCCGGAACGCCCACCAAAGTCAGGCAGTTGGCCCTTTTAATATCCAAACTGGGGTCCTTTGACGTACATAGGATCCCGATCGCCATTTTAGAGCTCAACTGGGTGCAGCATGTGCTGTGCATACTCCGTACTCTGCCCAGTTTCTGCTGGCAGTCCAGCTGTAGAGGAGCCCCGAATGTAAGGTCTTATTTATTTTTGTGGGACCGAGAGGAGCAGGACTTCCATCGGCACTATCAGGTGGCCAGCCAGCGGGCCGGTCACCTGAAAACCCACGTAGAGGGAAAATCTACCTCTGTGTATCTGCATGCCTAGATCTCTGAATCTCTTAGTTTCTCCACTTAAGTCTTATACACATTACCTCAGAAGCTCCCATGATTTGTTCAACTTGTGATAGTCAACAGCGCCAGTCTTATTTGAAGGGCCAAGAAGTCCCATTTATGACTTTTGGGAGAGCAAGGATCTGCACTGCGGGTGTGGTTCACGACATCAGTGCAGAATCCGATGGCAAGAGTTCAGGAAGGGTACATAGAGACCGATGCATCCAACTTCAGGATCCTCAAAAAATAATTCTGTTTCTTTGTCTGATTGGGGAAATTCTACAGTAAAAACAGTAACTAGAAGCCAACCAGTAAACAACAGAAGCCACTCATCCACCACCACCAGCCAGCCACCAGAAGCCAGCTAGAAAACACCAACTGATAACCATTAGGACCCACCCATTCACAACCAGTAGCCAGCCAAACCATAGCCAACCACCAGGAACCAGCTGCCAGTTCTCAGCTAGTCATCAGCAGCCAGTACACTGCTGGCCATTAGCAGTCAGCAACTGGGTGGGGAATGCCAGAGAGAAAGATAGGAAGCTACACTCCTGCACTGAGATAACCAACATCACTAAAACAGATTATCTGGTGATTATCTCATTGCTATTTGTGGGACCTTGCCGTGCACAAATTGGCAGCTGCGTTTCCAATTTTACAACAGTGACTACACTTTAAAAGTACTTCATTTGCTGTAAAGCACTTGGGACGTCCTGAGGTCATGAAAGGCACTATATAAATTCAAGTTCTTTCTTTCTTTCTTTAATGCAATGTTAGGGCCAAAAATCCATGCCCTCCAACGCTGACCCTGCCGGAGTTTGTGGGGTCAGTGGGAACGGATTCCACTGCTGCATGTGCCCAAGGCCTGCAGCAGCCATTTTCCTTAAAATTGCCTCCCCCTCCAAGAGGGGTCCCCGGTGTAGACCGAGAACTCACTAAAATTATGTAAATTAGGCTGACTTCAGATGTTTGATTGGAATCTCAGTCTCTCACGAGATCACTACCTTTTTTTAGTCGTTCATGGGATGTGGGCGTCGCTGGTGAGGCCAGCATTTATTGCACATCCCTAATTGCCCTTGAGAAGGTGGTGGTGAGCCGCCTTCTTGAACCGCTGCCATCTGTGTGGTGAAAGTTCTCTCACAGTGCTGTTAGGAAGGGAGTTCCAGGATTTTGACCCAACGACGATGAAAGAACGGCGATATATTTCCAAGTCGGGATGGTGTGTGACTTGGAGGGAAACGGGCAGGTGGTGTTGTTCCCACGTGCCTGCTGCCCTTGTCCTTCTAGGTGGTAGAGGTCGCGGGTTTGGGAGGTGCTGTCGAAGAAGCCTTGGCGAGTTGCTGCAGTGCATCCTGTGGATGGTACACACAGCAGCCACATTGCGCCGGTGGTGAAGGGAGTGAATGTTTAGGGTGGTGGATGGGGTGCCAATCAAGCTGGCTGATTTGTCCTGGATGGTGTCGAGCTTCTGGAGTGTTGGTGGAGCTGCACTCATCCAGGTAAGTGGAGAGTATTCCATCACACTCCTGATTTGTGCCTTGTAGATGGTGGAAAGGCTTTGGGGAGTCAGGAGGTGAATCACTCGCCACAGAATACCCAGCCTCTGACCTGCTCTTGTAGCCACAGTATTTATGTGGCTGGTCCAGTTAAGTTTCTGGTCAATGGTGACCCCCGGGATGTTGATGGTGGGGGATTTGGTGATGGTAATGCTGTTGAATGTCAAGAGGAGGTGGTTAGACTCTCTCTTGTTGGAGATGGTCATTGCCTGGCACTTGTCTGGTGCGAATGTTACTTGCCACTTATCAGCCCAAGCCTGGATGTTGTCCAGGTCTTGCTGCATGCAGGCACGGACTGCTTCATTATCTGAGGGGTTGCGAATGGAACTGAACAGTGTGCAATCATCAGCGAACATCCCCATTTCTGACCTTATGATGGAGGGAAGTTCATTGATGAAGCAGCTGAAGATGGTTGGGCCGAGGACACTGCCCTGAGGAACTCCTGCAGCAATGTTCTGGGGCTGAGATGATTGGCCTCCAACAACCACTACCATTTTCCTTTGTGCTAGGTATGACTCCAGCCACTGGAGAGTTTTCCCCCTGATTCCCATTGACTTCAATTTTACTAGGGCTCCTTGGTGCCACACTTGGTCAAATGCTGCCTTGATGTCAAGGGCAGTCACTCTCACCTCACCTCTGGAATTCAGCTCTTTTGGACCAAGGCAGTAATGAGGTCTGGAGCTGAGTGGTCCTGGTGGAACCCAAACTGAGCATCAGTGAGCAGGTTATTGGTGAGTAAGTGCCGCTTGATAGCACTATCGACGACACCTTCCATCACTTTGCTGATGATTGAGAGTAGACTGATGGGGCGGTAATTGGCCGGATTGGATTTGTCCTGCTTTTTGTGGACAGGACATACCTGGGCAATTTTGCACATCGTTGGGTAGATGCCAGTGTTGTAGCTGTACTGGAACAGTTTGGCTAGAGGCGCGGTTAGTTCTGGAGCACAAGTCTTCAGCACTACAGCTGGGATGTTGTCGGGGCCCATAGCCTTTGCTGTATCCAGTGCACTCAGCCGTTCCTTGATATCACGTGCAGTGAAGCGAATTGTCTAAAGACTGGCTTCTGCGATGGTGGGGATATCGGGAGGAGACTGGGATGGATCATCCACTCGGCACTTCTGGCTGAAGATGGTCGCAAACGCTTCAGCCTTGTCTTTTGCATTCACATGCTGGACTCCGCCATCATTGAGGATGGGGATGTTCATGGAGCCTCTTCCTCCCATTAGTTGTTTAATTATCCACCACCATTCACGACTGGATGTGGCAGGACTGCAGAGCTTTGATCTGATCCGTTGGTTGTGGATTCGCTTAGCTCTCTCTATAGCATGTTGCTTTCACTGTTTAGCATGCATGTAGTCCTGAGTTGTAGCTTCACCAGGTTGGCACCTCATTTTTAGGTATGCCTGGTGCTACTCCTGGCATGCTCTACTACACTCCTCATTGAACCAGGGTTGATCCCCTGGCTTGATGGCAATGGTAGAGTGAGGAATATGCCAGGCCATGAGGTTACAGATTGTGCTGGAATACAATTCTGCTGCTGCTGACGGCCCACAGCACCTCATGGATGCCCCGCTTTGAGCTGCCTGATCTGTTCTGAATCTATCCCATTTAGCACGGTGGTAGCGCCACACAACACATTGGATTATGTCCTCAGTGTGAAGACAGGACTTCGTCTCCACGAGGACTGTGCGGTGGTCACTCCTACCAATTCTGTCATGGACAGATGCATCAGCGACAGGTAGATTGGTGAGGACGAGGTCAAGTAGGTTTTTCCCTCGTGTTGGTTTGCTCACCATCTACCGCAGGCCCAGTCTGGCAGCTATGTCCTTCAGGACTCGTGCCCTTGCGCAACTTTGAACAGAACTGATGTGGCCAAATCCGGGTTAGATATGGAGGCGTCACTCTGGGATTTTGTCACACTGGGAGTTTAAATATGCCATGAAAATCTTGCTAAAATATATGTATTGAATTCTTTTAGTAGCACCTTGGTGATATTTTAATTCTGATCACACTCTTTCTTCATGGCACTTTGAAAAAATTGGCAGATGAGGGTAGAATAAGGTTATGTCTCTATGTCATAGCAAAATGCATTTGCACCATGAAACACAACACCATACGTTTTTTTTTGCAGCAATGCAAATGGAATAGAATTGAGCCTGTCATGATTTTGAATAACCTGGAAACAGAACTATAATAATTTAAGATGCAATGAAAGAAGAAGTAAGATACAATGAAAGAAGTTGAAGAAAGTAACCAGCATATCCATAGTCATGGTATCTTGCATATGCTGGGCAATGCATCGATTTCAGTAATAGAGAAGAGAGGCTTTGTATATGTATCATTACTGAATAAGTAACAGCAAATTAACATATGGCAGGTTTTGAATTACCTGAAACTTTTAAAAGTGATTCATACAAGTGATTCATAGAAGATGCCACCATGTGGAAATTTCTTGAGTAGCACTATCGAATTGAAGGAGAAAGCACAGCAAAATCAAAAATGAATTAATTTTCTCTCATGTTGCAACTGTCATGGATTATAAAATTCTAACTGTACCTGATTAATTTTTGATTAACATAACCAAATCAAACCGAACAAACAGTAGTGAAAGAGGAACCGCAATAATCATTCAGGATCCACTCTGGAATCTTCAAAACATCATATTTGTATCCAAGTCATCATCGGCTGCTATAGTTAACCTGTAACACACAGTGTAAGCCACAAAGTATAGTAATTTATTTTAAGAAATCATAGGGCAACTAAGTGGTTGACAGAGTAAATAGAACCTGCCATTCATTCACTGCATTTACAGTCCATTATGAACCATAATGGTTCCCAAGTTGACATAACCCTGATATTTTAAAAGGCAGGGTGGTATGATGGTGAAATATGACTTAAGAAAAACCTAACACTCTAAAATCAGGGTAAGAATTTAACATTATATGGAAATTATATAGTTTTAACTTTTCCCCAAGTTTTATTATCTTGAAAATTATGTTTATGTAAAGGTTAATTTATATGATGATGCAGTATTTGCACTCACTACATCATATTGATTTTACTTTACAATACAATTAATTTCCTAATGTCCCAATGAATTTTCTTGCTTTCTGTTGTGCGATAAAGTACAGAGGGATCACTTTAATTTAAAATGGAGCCAAATTAAATGCTTCCAGTTTTTTGTGTATGAGTGTTTACACAGGAGCTTAACTATTGTTTACATTGCATGACATTTGACATCATGCATTGGGATGCAGAGGAAAGCCACCCTCTGGCACAACAGGAAGGGAAAACCAAATAAGCTTCTGACAGTGGCGACAGAAGTTCTTGATGACTAGAACACCCCAGTTGACAAAGTCACCATTCAGCACTAGCAGGGAAAGGTTTCCACAGTAATTTCATTTAGACCTGCAATTCATCTATACACAATCAGTATTCATTTCTCTTGGATTTTACAGTACAGACCTTCAAAATTCAATGACCAAAAAAATACACAAGAATACTATATTCATTGTGCTATTTGTTTCTCTTTTGTACAATGTATTTCATTTCCTTTTCTCCACTAATTATGCTCATTCTACACATCCTGAGGATGACGCGATCTGGGAAGCGACCTGTTCTCAAACCATTGGCAATACTGTCCTTGGTCAGCTTCTAGAAGATGTGCAATTGTGATCTGTGGTAATTTGCTCATCCATATTCTCTTCATCCATGGGGAAGTCCATGCTCTGTTTGACAGCTTCCTCACTGGTATAAAGGAAAACTGGGAACGTGCTGTATTTGCAATGGATTTGCAAGAATTCCATAATGTTTACTCTGAGATATTTAAATGTAAGGAATCTTACAACACCAGGTTATAGTCCAACAGTTTTATTTGAAAATCACAAGCTTTCGGAGGCTTCCTCCTTCATCAGGTGAGTGTGGGATTCCATGGAAGGTACCGCATATATAGTCAGAGATATTGTTCTCTGACGATATATGCGGTTACTTCCATGGAATCCCACACTCACCTGGCGAAGGAGAAAGCCTCCGAAAGCTTGTGATTTTCAAATAAAACTGTTGGACTATAACCTGGTGTTGTAAGATTCCTTACATTTGTCCACCCCAGTCCATCACCGGCATCTTCACATCATGAGATATTTAAGGGCAGCTTCAGTGGTGAGTATTCATATCAAAACAATTCTGTGATGATTGTATCTTTGAAACTCTATGAAAGTATTTAAAGTGACCTTTCTAAAGAAATTGATACATCTTTGTCATCTTCTTTGCTACTATTATCTAGCCACTGCCTGCTTTAATCTGGGCAGGATTCCAAATAGAGGCAGCCAATTGTATCACAGGAACATAGACACATAGGAAAATACAAGACTCTATAGTTCATCTGGCCAGTGCCAAAATCTCTCAATCGCTCACTCTCTTAAATTTCTCCTCACTATCTACTCACAAGGCCTCCCATTCCACACGATCACCACCCTCTCCATAAAGTGATTAAATCTAAGCTATGTACCTTCCCTCTCCTAAGCTTAAGCCTGTCTTATCTGTTTCTAGAGTTTGTGGCATTCTCAAACATATTGTCGGCATTCAACTTCCTTAAGAATGTTGAATACTTGAATAATAACTCCCCTGAGCCTTCTCTTCTCCAGAGTAAACAATCCCAGGCTCTTCAACCTCTCCTCATAGCTCAGATGCCTTAAGCCAGGTATTAGTTTGGTTCCCCTCTTCGGCACTGCCTTGAATGCCAGGATATCCTTGCTGTTGTACAGAAACCAGATTTGTACACAGTACTCCAGGTGTGGCCATATTAGTGCCTTGTAGAGATTCATTATCATCCCACTGGCCATATATATCTCAAGATCCAATTAGTTTTCGTACTGCTGCTGTACTGCACAGTTGGTTTCAATGTGCCACCCACAAATAGCCACTGATTTCTCTCATGTGTTTTGTTCTGCAACACAGAGCTGTTTAGTTTATACTCTCACAGTTTATTTCCCTACCCTGGCTTTATTACCTTGCCTTTATCCACATTAAATGTCACTTATCACTCTTTAGGCCATGTTCCCAACTTATCCAGATCCCTTTGCATTTGGTTTGGCTCTTCATTATTGTTAGTAATCCCCCCATTAAAAAAATGGTGTCATCTGTAAACTCATTCAACTTTGTTTCTATCCCAGTTCCAAATTATTTATGCAGTGCATATGGCCTCAGCATTGATTCCTGTGGCACCCTGGTAATGATTTCTTGCCATGTCGATAGGGCCCCATTCACACACACCCTTTGTTTTTTCTGTTTTTTTCCAATTTTCAACCCACTTCAAAAGCTTGCCTCCTATTTCCTGCCTTCCTACCCTGTGGATTAATAATTTGTGTGGCGCAGTCTCAAAATCCTTGATGAAATCTAAATATATCATCTCCACAGAATATCTATTGTTAACTAGGCCCAGAATTTTGTCAAAGAGCCCAATCAATTTGTTAGACAAGACCTATGCACCATGTATGGTTAAGTGGCAGGTTTATGGCCATGGCTCTTCACATTTTGAACTTTTCTATTTGGCCAGATCATCTGGTGGAGTTACTGATGGAGGCATGTTGGTTGCTTCCAGAAAAGAAAGGACATTTAATGGATGATTTGCGTTGAGTTGTTTTCACACATCATCTAGTGGCTAATTACAGATCAAATTATTTGGCCACCCTCTTAATGGTTTCATTTTCTCTGTGATATTTTGAGTGGTTCCTGGCTGGGCGGAGATTGCATTATACAAGAGGTAGGTACCAAATAATAGTCATGGTCAATGTGGTCTCCTGTACTAGTTTTGATTGCTTAGAGGGATCGAAGAGGAATGTTGTTCCTTAATTGGCCTTGGGTTTCTGAACTTTTGTTGCCTCTCCCAGAAAACTATATGACACCTAGGGGATAAGGGGTCTCTTGACCTGATGCATAAGGCATCACAATTGTATGGGACAGGCTAGATGTACCAGCTAGTCTTTTCCAGTCTGATGTTTTCATATGTAAATGAAGAGAAAGTCAAACCTATTGATTGGAAAGCTAGGCATTTAGAGCATGGAGGGAGAGGTAATCCTAAAAAGGAAGGGGAAATAGCTAATGATAAAAAGGGAAAAACAATATAAAAATATTTCACACAGTTTACATACACATTTTACACATCTGTCAAAATAAAAGAACAATCCATATTTTCCCCTCAACCAATCAGTTTGTGCAAAATGGCTGCCACATTCTTTTACATAACACAGTGGCTGCATTCTTCATGTTTGTGCCTTGACAGTGAATGTTGACAGACTATTAGACTGCGAAGGACATAACAGCCGAGCCTAGTCATGACCTGACCTAAACTCCAAACATATGCATATTCCAGCGGGGGTCAATGGATAGCATTCAGGAGCAGGAACTCCCACATTTTTTCTCCTTCCCAGCTCCAAGGGTGCTGTGGTCAATTGTAACACTCCAACTACCACCCCATCTGAGATGACCTAACTCTGATGAAAAGTCATCAACCTGAAGCATTAACTCTGTTTCTCTCTCCGCAGATGCTGCCTGACCTGTTGAGTGTTTCCAGCATTTTCTGCTTTTATTTCACATTTCCAGCATCCGCAGTATTTTGCTTTTGTTTGACCTAACTCAGTGCAGCCCATTTGAACTTGCAACCTTTTACTCTTTAAAGCTTTGTGCTGGATGAGGTGGTGCCGTTATCCATTAGACCATTGGGGGAGTGGCTCAATTCTTAAGTGCCATTTTAAAAATTGTTCATTCCCGTTGAGCTACTGGAAACAGTTAATTTTAGGATCATAAGTTTGTCAAATGTGCAATCAGTTTCAGAGCAGACAACCTGAATTTACAGCTTCTTTGGATCAGAGATTTCAAATCAATCTTCAAAGCAGAGTTGATAATTTATTTTAACTTAACTTGAACTTGTGCTTTCAGCAGCAGTTCCGACAGTGGGTAAGTGCTGCTGAGGCATACAGGCCACAAAGGTCCTGGGTTTTATCGTTGGTCTACACTGAGTTAGCTAATCTCAGCTTTGGTGGTACTAGAATTAGCCGTACTGACATTGGGCTAGGAAAGGGGGTGGGGAAAAAATCAGCCAAGGCTCCAACCGCTCTTCATTATCCAGTGATCCCTGCTAGAAAGTGCCTGTGTGCATAGACTGAGCTCAATGGTGATATCAGAAGTGAGGAAAATGCTAGAGTCTATTATAAAAGATGTGATAACAGTACACTTGGAAGGCAGTAACGGGATTGGACAAAGTCAGCATGGGTTTATGAAAGGGAAATCATGCTTATCAAATCTACTGGAGTTTTTTGAGGATGTAACTTGTAGAATAGATAGGGGAGAACCAGTGGATGTGGTGTTTTTGGATTTTCAGAAGGCTTTTGATAAGGTCCCACACAAGAGGTTAGTGTGCAAAATTAAAGCATATGGGATTGGGGGGAATATACTGGCATGGATTGAGAATTGGTTGACAGACAGGAAACAGAGAGTAGGAATAAACTGGTCTTTTTCCGGGTGGCAGGCAGTGACTAGTGGGGTACTGCAGGGATCAGTGCTTGGGCCCCAGCTATTCGCAATATATATCAATGATTTGGATGAAGGAACTAAATGTAACATTTCCAAGTTTGCAGACGACACAAAGCTGGGGTGGAATGTGAGCTGTGAGGAGGCTGCAAAGTGGCTCCAATGTGATTTAGACAAGTTGGGTGAGTGGGCAAGAACATGGCAGATGCAGTATAACGTGGATGAATGTGAGGTTATCCACTTTGGTTGTAAAAACAGAAAGGCAGATTATTATCTGAATGGTGATAGATTGGGAAAAGGGGAGGTGCAACGAGACCTGGGTGTCCTTGTACACCAGTCGCTGAAAGCGAGCATTCAGGTGCAGCAAGCAGTTAGGAAGGCGAATGGTATGTTGGCGTTCATTGCAAGAGGATTTGAGTAGAGGGGCAGGGATGTCTTACTGCTGTTATACAGGGCATTGGTGAGATCACATCTGGAGTACTGTGTGCAGTTTTGGTCTCCTTATCTAAGGAAGGATAACCTTGCCATGGAGGGAGTGCAACGAAAGTTTACCAGGCTGATTCCTGGGATGGCAGGACTGACGTATGAGGAGAGATTGAGTCGACTAGGTCTATATTCACTGGAGTTTAGAAGAATGAGAGGTGATCTCAACGAAACATATAATATTCTAACAGGAGTAGACAGACTAGATGCAGGGAGGATGTTCCTGATGGTTGGGGAGTCCAGAACCAGGGGTCACAGTCTCAGGATACGGGGTATGCCATTTAGAACTGAGATGAGGAGAAATTTCTTCACTCAGAGGGTGGTGAACCTGTGGAATTCTCCACCACAGAAGGCTGTGAGGCCAAGTCATTAGATGTATTCAAGAAGGAGATAGATATATTTCTTAATGCTAAAGGGATCAAGGGATATGGGGAAAAAGTGGGAACAGGGTACTGAGTTAGATGAGCAGCCATGATCATTTTGAATGGCGGAGCAGGCCCGAAGGGCCGAATGGCCTACTCTTACCCCTATTTTCTATGTTTCTATCCCTCCATGCTCAATTTGTCTGCCAACACTCATTGTGTCGACTCCTACAAGAAGGAAAAGGTAATTTGGGTGAGGAACTGGAGCGCACCTATGGAACCATTCCTCAGTCTGAGTCAAAGCCTTCAGAAGAGGAGGTGAGAACATTTAAAACATTTTTTTGCTGTTTTCTCTATTTCATCAAACAATAAATAACTAATGTTCAATGAAGTGGCCCCTAGCATAATGAAAATGTTTTGTAGAAATAAAATGACATTACAAAGTGTTAAAACAAAAGAGCAAAAGCCTATCACTTTGTGGGAGTAGGGGTAGTTTGTAAAGTGCATTTTATTTATGGCACATCAGTGAATACAAACTTTGCCTTCAGATCCCATCACTTAAAGCTCTGCAGAGATTGCATCTAAACAGGAAGCTTCCATCCACACATCCATCATTTGAGCTAGACGTTTATGCTTGCACACATATCGTGCACTTTATAATGAATATGTGATAGATAAAAAAAACAGAACCACCCTGTTGAGCTGCACAAAAATAAACACAGGGACTTTCATAAATAATGGAAAAGGAATGCAGAGAAATTGAAAACATGAACAAATAAGAGAGTTTTTCTTTTTGAGTGAGACTCCTTTTACTAAAAGTATTGCTTTCACATTTCTTGAATTTGCCTGTGCCATGGATCGACACTGCCAAAAACGTAAGGGGATGACTTGCTCCAAGACCTCTGCAAATACCAAACTACTAAGAGGTATGTGAGGGTGGCCTGAGCAACTGGTGTAAAAATTGTCATGGCACGTTTTTCGAGTGCATAACTGAAGGTGCATTTTCAACGTCCATCACAACTTGGAGGCCAAAGCTCAACAGAAATTGAGTCTTGGGTCTCGTTGCAGTAATCGGGACAAGCTGCTGGTGCCTATCGTGCCTCCAGAGGCAGCTTGCTCATATGGCCAAATCAAATATGGGTCACTTGCGTGTGACTTGGAAGGGAACTTGGAGATGATGGTGTTCTGATGCATCTGCTGCCCTTTTCCATCTAGGTGGTGGAAGTTGCGACTTTAGGAGGTGACTGCCAAAGAAGTCTTGGTGAGTTGCCGCAGTGCATCCTGTAGATAGTACACACTGTAGCCACGGTACGCTGATGGTGGAGGGGGTGGGTGTTTAGGTAGTAGATGAAGTGCCGATCAAGTGGACTGCTTTATCCTGGATGGTGTCGAGTTTCTTGAGTATTGTTGCAGCTGAACCCATCCAGGCATGTGGAGAGTATTCCATTACACTTCTGACTCTCGTTCTGTAGGTGGTGGAGAGACTTTGGGGAGTCAGAAATGAGCCACTCACTGCAGAACACACAGGCTCTGATCTGCTCTAGTAGTTGCAGCATTTATGTGGCTGGTCCAGTTGATTTTCTGGTCAATGGCGACCCCCAGGATGTTGTTATTGGTGGACTGCCACTGAATGTTAAGGCTCTCTCTTGTTGGAGATGCTCATTGCCTGGCACTTATGTGATGTGAATGTTACTTGCCATTTATCAGCCCATGCCTGGATGTTGTTCAGGTCTTGCTGCATGTGGACATGGATTGCTTCATTATCTGAAGAATTGTGAGATCAGCTGAACACTGCAATCATCAACGAACATCCCACTTCTGAACTTATAAAGGACGTGATGAAGCAGCTGAAGATAGTTGGGCCTAGGAGGCTGCCCTGACAACATCCTGCAGCGATGTCCTGGGGCTGAAATGATTGGCCTCCAACAAGCACAACCATCTTCCTTTATGCCAGGTATGACTCCAGCCACTAAAGTGTTCTCCCCTGATCCCCATTGATTTCAATTGTAAACAATTTTACAACACCAAGTTATAGTCCAACAAATTTATTTTAAATTTCACAAGCTTTCGGAGGCTTCCTCCTTCCTCAGGTGAATGGTGTGGAAATGAGCCATTGATTTCAGGCTCTTTGGTGCCACACTCAGTCGAATTCTGCCTTGATGTCAAGGGCAGCCACTCTCATCTCACCTCACCTCACCTTTGGAATTCAGATCAAGAAAGGCTTTAGCTAATGTAAAGCTTTTTTCAGTTCTCAAATCCCTTTGAAGGATAATTTCCACCAGATAAGCGAAGCTCTCTAAAATAAAAATAAAGACTATACCAAACATTTGGTTGAAAAATTCTGGTGCAGTCAGGTGAGCATAAGGCAAGCTTAGTAGGAGAGTCTTCTCTAAGAAGTCTGATTATAACCTCAAGCCCGAGACCTAAATGTGCTAATTAAACACCTGTACCTTCCTCATCTGTCAGCAGAGATTTCATCATTCCTGATTGTTTTCATGATGACAGTGCCTCTGGCATCTCCTCCAGAGAGTGGAAAAGTGATGATTCTCTTTTCAACCTACTTATTACCAATGACTGTTTTGAAAAAAAAGCTATTTTCCTTCAAGGTTGCAGAGAGAAGGAAATGAGAAGCCAAATCTTTCAGCAGATCAGTGCTATGTCAGTAAAACCCAACACCTTTTCTGTTTCGGGCACAGAACGGAAATAATCTTTTCATGCTCACATACAGAGTTATGCATGGACGCTGACTCTGTGGAATGGAAAAATAATCTTCTTTGAAGCTCTGTTAACAGTTAGCTATACAGTGGAATGCAAGGTCAGATATCAAAGTAAAAGTACAGGCTCCAGACAACTTATAATTAATAGTTTGCTTCAGTTAAGTAAACACCTGAAAAGTGAACATTTCTGTTAATGAACATAAATTAAAAATCCATTTTTATTGTACTTGTACTTATTTGATTTCCTTCTCCCTGTTATAATGCTGTTTTCCCTTTAAAGTGCCCCCATTCTACTGCTGCTCAACTAATCAATGTGGTCTCCATAGGATTTGTTAACATACCTTATGAGAGTTCTCAACTGCTAATTTTCCTCTTTTGTTGGGAAGCATCCATACGAATATACGAATTAAGAGCAGGAGTAGGCCATTCGGCCCCTCGAGTCTGCTCTGCCATTTGATAAGATCATGGCTAATCTGATTGTGACCTCGACCCTACTTTCCCATCTACCTACTATAACCTTTGACTCCCTTGTTAATCAGGAATCTATCTAACTCAGCCTTAAAAATATTCAATGACCCTGCCTCCACCTCTCTGGGGAAGGGAGTTCCACAGACTCACGACCCTCAGAGAAAAAATTTCTCCTCATCTCTGTCTTAAATGGGAGCCCCCTTATTTTTAAACTGTGTCCCCTAGTTCTAGTCTCTCCCACAAGGGGAAACATCCTCTCAGCATCTACCACTTCAAGTCCCCTCAGGATCTTATATGTTTCAATAAGATGACCTCTCATTCTTCTAAACTCCAATGTATACAGGCCCAACTTGTCCAACCTTTTCTCATAAGGAATCAGTCGAGTGAACCTTCTCTGAACCACCTCTGAAGCAATTATGTCCTTTCTTAAATAAGGAGACCAAAACTGCACACAGTATTCTAGATGTGGTCTCACCAATGCCCTGTACAACTGTAGCAAAACATCTTTACTTTTATATTCCATTACCCTTGCAATAAATGACAAATTCCATTTGCCTTCCTAATCACTTGCTGTACCTGCATACTAACCTTTTGTGATTCATACTTTCTTCAAGGGCCTAAGTGAGATCTGAAAGTTATTGCATGATAACTATGGCCTTGAACCACTGTACAATGTTGGGACCCTCAATATGCCCGTTACCCCAAACCATTTTCTGATCAAACCCTTTGCTATTAATTATTATTGTTAACTATAACTACTACAACAACAACTTCAATAATAACAACAACTTGCATTTATACAGTGCCTTTAACATAGAAAAACGTCCCAAAGTGCTTCACTGATGCGTGACAGATGCAAGGGATATGGTAATCGGGTGAGAGAGTGGAGTTGAGGTCAAAGATCAACCATGACCTTATTGAATGGCGGAGCAGGCTCAAGGGGCCGTATGGCCTACTCCTGCTCCTATTTATTATGTTCTTATGGAATTAGACACATATGGATGCCAAGCTAAAAAAAAGGAGCTATCAGGAGGAGTGCTCAAAAACTTGGTCAAAGAGATGGGTTTTAAGGAGATGAAGGAGGTAGAGGGGTCTTAAAGGAGATGAAGGAGGTAGAGAGGTCTAGGGAAGGAATTCCAGAGCATAGAGCCGCGACAGCTAAAGGCATGGCCACCAATGACGGGGCGAAGGATGAGGCGGGATGCACAAGAAGCCAAAGTGATAGAAATGGAGTGTTCTGACGAGTTGTACGTTTGGAGGAAGTTACAGTGCTAGGAAGCGGCAACGCCATGAAGGGATTTAAACACAAGGATGAACATTTTAAATTGGAGGTTTTGGGAAGCCAAGTTCAACCAGTTAATTTTAGCTGATAAATCATACTTATTTTGTTATGTTTGCAACCAAATATTGCAACACTTTCTCTATACTGCACTGCATGATTTCTACTCTTTGTACAATTTCTAAAACTACAACAAATTAAATTTGACAGCAATATGAAACGACCAACATTTAGGAAAATTATCCATTGAAATTAGAAGTGCACAAGAATCTGTGCAACAAAAATTTATATTAATGTATTCAACAAACTCCTAATATGCTTGGGGAAAATAGAAAATAGCATATAAAACATTCCTCGAATGTCAACTTCCTCATGTTAATTTATTTTAATACTTATGATCAATAGTGCGAAAAAAGTTTCAAGTTAGATGTTTACCACTTGTTTGAGGGCAGCCATTAACTTATTTTGTCACCAGATATTTATATCAATATTTAAACCAATATCAGGCATATGGAGGTATGGAGAGAGGAAATTGGACCTTGTTGCGCTTGTTTCTTGGGTGCAAAACAAGGGCAAAAAGGTCTAATTTTGCAGGACTATGTCCCAATTTCAGACATGCCTCCTGTAATAAATTGGATTGCCAGGTGGTGAAAGATAGAATACCAGAGCCTAGTCATCAGTTGCTTCCAAGCCTTTATTCACAAAGATCCACATTGCCCACTCCACGCCCTAGATAAGCTCTCATACAAATGGATACAAGAGAGTCCCCAATTGATATGCACCACCTGAATACAATTAACAGTAGTTGATATGAATTATATGGATACAAATAACCCTCCAGCTTCCGGTGCACGCTCCGAGCACGTTACCTATTTCGGGCCAAAAATGGGCCTAAACCAATTTCTAGCCCCATGAAGTCCATTACCAGTGCCCAGAAATTAGACTTGAATTCATATCGATCTAATCTGTAGATACAATATGGCCTTGTTGGCGACAAGAAAAGCAAACCTTTTGGAAAATCGCCCCATTTTAGTATTCCAGTGAATTCTTAGCAAATCCCCAATTGGTGCGGCCATATTTCATGTCCAAATATCATGCAGATTATGGCTTTGTGGAAGAATAGGCTTTTATAGGAAAATCATTTGTAAGTTAGGATGTACCTGGGGGAGAAATGCTCAATATCTGTACAAACCCTAATGTGTTAGCTTAAATTTAGCCCTAAAAGTTTACTTATCTCAAAGAAAGATCTTACTTTTAATTTGATAGCATTTTCTTAAGGCTTCTTGCTGTGCTCTTGAACTGTGAAGCCTCAAGGGCCGAAGAGAAGAAGACCCCTTCAGGTCAGAGTGAACTAAGAACCTCAAACAGGAGGTAGACTTATAGAAAATATTGAAAACATATATTTTTAATAAGTTGTTTAAAATAATTTTAAAATGTAAGGGAACATTTTATTTTTCTTCTTGAGACAAAATATAAATAGATCAAAAAAGTTCCGACTGTGAACTAAATGAATGTGTGACCTTCCATGAGTTTGTTGGTGTTGCACACAAGTATGGAATGCTGAAGTGCATTTATTTAAAGTGTGGGCTGCTGGCATGTTCAGTGAATTTTGTAATGTCTTCTTATGAATTAAAATGCTGCTTCTGATTGGCTAGGAGTGACATGATGATTTATAACTATTATAGTAGTGTCTGGAAGTTGGAATGAATGTGTTTTATAATGTTCTACTGACTGAGAAAGGTCAGGGAGATGAATACAGCTGTCTGATTTACAGCTTAACCGACCTGTCCTACCTAATCTGCTTAGATCCAAAGGATGTAGTATCATTCACATAAATGTGTGTGTCAAAACTGAAGTTTTATTTTTAAAACAAATTTTAACAAGATACAAAAACATTATTGGATGTAAATCACTTCAATACTACATGAGATCTGAGAATTTGACCCAATGACCAACATCTTTAGACTGTTTCTTTCCAACTTAAATCAGCATTGGTTGTTTTAGAATAACAGGAAAAACACCACCAGTTCTAATAATATTTATCATTTTGGTATTTTGTTTCTATTGTAGGGATACAATTCAACATTTATTTAATGTGTCTTATTCTCTTAAACAGTATGTTTGCTTAAATTTTAGATTTACGGTTAATTTCGATCTATTAGAAGTTAGCTCAAATGAACCAGTTTTTATCTGGGCCAACATCAAAAGAAACTTACATCACAGAATGTAAAACATGCAATATTAAGAATACACTTGGAATATATCATGTATAATCAAATGTGTAAGTTGATAAAAAGGAAAAAAAAATCTACCTAATCAGAAAATGGTGGAGGTACCCAGCAGGTCCATCAGCATCTGAAAAGAGAAAATACAGGCTAACACTTTGGGTGTAGATCCTGTTAAATATGAATGTTTACACTTATCCAATAAAAAAAAAGCTAAAAGGAAATTTGAAATATTTACTGTTAATGGGTTTCTTTGCTGAAAAGCGTGATGTTTGCTTCCTATAATGACAAAACAAGCAAATTCACGAAGACACGCACGGAGAGATGATGAGGACGGGTGGTTGCCCAATAAGTTATAGAGCAATGCCAAGCTTCATAATATATGACTTTAAACACCATTTATTATCAAGATAGCTCATTTAAAAATAATGAATAATAAGGGGTGCATATAGTGGGCATTTTGCTATGCAAGTGTTTGTCTCAACATGAAGAAGCTGAGGTAAAGGTTGTTATACAGGCAGGGGGTACCTGATATCAGGAGAAGTGGCTGTGTGACACTATACTTGCCAGGGAGGCTCTGTTTGGTATTGGCAGATGAAGAGAGTGACTAGGGAAATGTAATGACTGAGATGCAGGCTGGCAAAGTGACAAGAGGGAAAAATTGGGAGGGAAAGTGATGAACAAAGATGAAGAAACATGGCATGATAGAAATGGACAGGCTAGTTGGGTGAAATGGAAACAAGTAAACCAGACACAAAAATAAACAGTCACAAATAAACTAGCAATTCCCAGAACACTGAGATATAAAAGAAGTAAGGTCCGAGGTCCAAATATTAGCATTGCATAAATATGTTTTTCAATAAGCGATATGTTCAGTGTGTTCATGTGCACTGCCACACAAAGATGTAGATGTCTTCGTATCATTTTTATATTGATCAAGAAATAGCAACTTGAATACCACACTAAAATTCTACTTGTGATGCTATTGATTAAAAATGCTAAATTTAAATAACAACTAATGTTTACCTGTCGTCTGGACATAAAATCAGTTTTATTCCATCAACATAATCTATGAGGTGTTTTTAAAGATATTCAACTCTAGTTGACATTTCCTATCCTAGTTCAGCATCTCTAAATGCTAAAACAAGTAGCCAAATAGGCTACTCACATTTGAAATGTATTAGCCCAACTAATATTTACATGGCCTGGGGTTACTAGGCTACTGTGAAGTTTGACCTGACCTGTATTAAGTAGTCACCTTTGAGACTGAACTAACTGGCTGCTTAAGGCAAGTAGCTATTAAATCCGAATGACAGATACTGAATTTTTGCTGTTGTACTAAATCCAACCAAAATGGCCATTTTGAATAGTAATCATATGTTTAAGGGTGGATGCTTAATCCAGGTGCAGAGTGCATTTACTTTTTTTTCTTAACCTGTCATTTTTTTTTTACCAGTAGTTATGGCCACGTCAGCAGGTAGCCACATAATCCAGCTGTCGGTTCTATTGAATTAAATCATTGTAGAAGCCTACTTGTTCAGAGAGAAAATTAGTTGCTAAGGTGGGTGGTTATTTAGCTAAGGGGAGCAGATGGATAGATCTTACTGCACTTAATCATACAGTGTCTTCCTATAGCTCAGGGCCTTTTCATCAGAGTTTGTTTTTACAGTCCAGATAAACACCGTAGCTCAAAGCTACTTTGCTAATGCTTTATTCAGTTTAAAATAACAGAGGCTTTAGAGATGGACGAGTCAACTAGATCTCAGGTAACATTTATACTCCGGCTTTTCCTACAGGGCAAGTTTCGCCAGCCTGGCTCAACTTGTTTGGGAAAAAGGGAGGGGAAACTAGCTGGGGGGGTGGGGAGAGCAGCTGGGAAGAGGTCTTTTCAAGCATCATTTGTGTGCCTCCTAGGAGGTCAACAAAGGAGCACTATCAATAGTATCTGTATAAATGTCTGCAGGCTAGATGGTAACACCACACCCCCTCTAATCAAGGGGGGGTAGCATGAATGTACAGGGCTAATTTGAGGAGAAAGAACAATTGGGATGTTGCTTTCACATAAAATCAATATACATCAAAAGTTACAGATACAGGTAAATTCCTTTGAGTCTGGAAACGGGATGCTTTAAGGATCGTTTTCAGAGTTGCATTTGTTTCTATTACACAGTTGATTGGAGGACAATGGAGCTAAGTTTAATTTGGAGAAAGCAAGGTAAAGAGCCCAGGCCTGTAGCCCAGAACAATAGCAAGGTGGAAAATTGAAGGAAAGAGGACTAGTTCCAGGTAGCCTGTATATAATAGAACATGTCCTTTCAAATAAAAAACAATTACTCTGCAGTGAAGCTTTTAGAAAGAGTAGCTTACAACTTACAGTTGACGACATTAACAGATGAACACTTGACATGTCTGCATATCATTCTTCTGTCCATTATTTTAACACAGGTGAATGGGTTGACGTCTCCAATAAAACAGCTGACAAAGAAATGAGAATATTAAGTTACTAGAATGGCAAATAGTAATTTCTAGGCTAAAGCGACTCCAGCATACTAAGCAAAGGCTGAAAATTGAAAGATTTACTTTGACAGCAAAAAAGGTCATTCTCAAGCCAGTCCACATATTCAGATAATGTATTTACTGTATCATGAGGTATATATTCGAACCAGCGCTGTTCCCATTTGAATGTTTTATGTGCTGGTACTATATTTTCTTGGGCTTTTTTAATGCAGTGCAGCCTGCTTCATGTTCCACTAACCTTTCTGTTACCAATTTGAATGTGAGCTGAAGCACTAGGTTCACTGTGGTATTTGTCACTCCAACTGTCCAAGAACTGTTAAGAATGGACGACAGAACTGGCTCTACTAGTTGGCAAATTGCCTAACTATAAAATTAGTAATTTAAACAGTACCCTCAAACGGTTTGACTACCTGCCTGCTCAGTCTTCACTTTGTGACAATGTGTAGTACAGAGGAGGAATATAGATAAAAATAAGAATGGAGGATATAGTGAATGCATATAAGCTACATGCAACTTTGACACTGCTCTCCAGTGTGCCACAGGATGATGAAAAGAACTGTTTGTATTCAGATGCAATATGTGATATAGTGGTCAAGTTTCCCACTTTCAGTCTTGCACCAGCCCGTAGAAAAATCAGATCCAATAATAAATAAAATGGAGTTGAAAATTCTTGGGCCCACTCCTCCAGTGGAAGTGTGGTCAGCTGGCATCGGTGATCTTCATTTCTGACCCTGGCAGAGTATCCAGGGTCAGAGGGATCTTACCTAATTAACATACCAGCACTGGGTGACTGCACCACTATTGACATCTTGGGCTCCCATCCAGAAGAGGGTCGGTGGGAAACGTTGTGCTGACAAGCTGCTTACTGGGCAGCCTTCAAATTCTTGCCAATCAGCCCCCTCTCTAAGAGTATAGCTTTTAGTATAGTGTTCTGGGAGGAGGGGGGTCCAGGCTTGGACTTCCAGGTGGGTTCACTTCCATTGCTCAAAAGACCTGTACAACCTAGCATCCAGGTTGCTGGGTGTTAGAGAGTCCAGTGCCAAGGACATTTCCAGTGTGGGAATCATTCCACTGGCCCTCTCCCCTCTGATGTCAGAGGCCATGATTGCGGCAGATGGAGGTTTCACCCCAAACAGGCCCCAGCAGAAGCTCTTGGCCTGGGCTGAAACCTGGCAGATCTGAATCCTGCCCGAATTTCCACCCCCTCCACTGCACTTCTGGCCAACTTACACAGGGAGTGCGCCCCTGGGCCTGCACCCTGAGGCCATCTTTCTCATTAGCACAGACCTTCCAGCTCACCTCCATTTTGAGGAGGACACTCTTATTTATGACTAAATACCTGCATGTTTTTAATAATCACAGATTTAACTCATGATCTAATCTCCTGATATATTTTGAAATTAACAGAATAAGTGAAAGGCTTGTAACAAGCAAAAGCTTCAGAAGGCCTAAAGCAGTCTTTAAACATCCAGTCAATTTGGCTACACCTTTCTTCTTTGTCATGCAACTGAGTTTTCACCCTCATAAAATTTTCTCAGGTTGGAAGGCCTGTTAACATAAATGCTGCATTCTCAAACTGTACTGCAAAAATGCCAAAGCAATCAGATATTAGACTAAAGATGCAGAGATTAACATTATATAGAGTCATATAATTACCGTAAATGTTTTCTAGTAACAGACAGACTGATATTGAAAGAATATCAATAAGAGTTTGTTATTAAAATATATTCACATGTGGCAAACATTGTATAAAAAGTGCAAGATCTCCATTTATGTATATGCAGTAAAACAATAATGAAAGGATGGAACATTATTTAGAAATTGCTTACACAAATACAGGTGTGTAGGGCAGCCTACTGGGGTCAGGTAAGGTCATACATAAAATAATTACCATTAAGCCAGGAGGCAGCCCAAGAGCAAGTGTCAGTAAGGCATTTGCCCATTCGACACTATTAATCCTTCAACCAAAAAAAATCTTTAAAAGTTTTTAAAAAACAAGAATAATTCTTATAACATGGTCCAAGGAAAGTTTACTGTGCATTTGTTATACAGACCAAAATAAAGGACTGAGCTGCAGAACAACCATGAGAAAATCTCTAATAGAAAATGTCAACGTGATACTATGTACTGAAAGCTGCTTGCATTGCCATTTTTTTTGTATCTTCAACTCCTATATTGCTGTGACTAACCAAACGAATTAAACTTCTCTTTAAAAGTACAAAATTTAGAACATTTTCATGCTCAAAGTATCTTTTCTTGATACAAAGTTAAATCCAGCACATGGTGATTAATTGGCTGAATGCAGATAATAGTCACAGATGGACATATACTTGTTATCATGCAAACACGAATTTTATTTAATCTGATATACTTTGTGAGTAGCTTCCCATTATTTTTTACAACTAAAATAAAGGTCAGATGCTCACAAAGTGTATCAGATTTTTTTAAAAATTTGCCCTGTACATGTACGATTATTACAGGATTTTCTTTATCAAAAAAAGCTAAGTTGCTCACAAAGTGTATCAGATTTTTTTAAAAGTCAAGAGACTCACTACTAATGGTACAACTGACAAGGGGCAATAAATGATTCACTTTAGAACAACGTAGCCAGTGCGCATTAGTATTTCATTTTTCATGTTGGTTGCGTCCCGTGTTTGTCTTCCGAGGAGGTCTATGCGATTTTTCGCTGTGGCCCGTCGGAACTGTCGATCGACGAGTCGAGTGTCATATCCCGTTCTTACAAGGGCGTCTTTCAGCATCTGTAGGTGTCCATCGCGTTCCTCCTCGTCTGAGCAGATCCTGTGTATTTGCAGGGCCTGTCCATAGGGCCTCTTTGACGAGGTTAGGGTGGAAGCTGGAAAAGTGGAGCATCGTGAGGTTGTCCGTGGGCTTGTGGTAGAGTGAGGTGCTGAGGTGCCCGTCTTTGATGGAGATCCGTGTGTCCAAGAAAGAAACCGATTCTGAGGAGTAGTCCATGGTGAGTTTGATGGTGGGATGGAACTTGTTGATGTTATCGTGTAGTCTCTTCAGTGATTCTTCGCCGTGGGTCCAAAGGAAGAAAATGTCGTCGATGTTTCTGGTGTATAGCGTTGGTTGGAGGTCCTGTGCAGTGAAGAACAACCAACAGAGTACCCTTCGTCGTCCATTACTTCCCCGGAGCGGCGAAACTACGCCATGTTCTCCGCAGCCTTCAACATGTCATTGATGACGACGAACACCTCGCTAAGGCCATCCGCACGCCTCCACTACTCTCCTTAAAACAGCCACCCAACCTCAAACAGACCATCGTTCGCAGCAAATTACCCAGCTTTCAGGAGAACAGCGTCCACGACACCACACAACCCTGCCACGGCAACCTCTGCAGGACATGCCAGATCATCGACACAGATACCACCATCACACGAGAGGACACCACCCACCAGGTACATGGTTCATACTCCTGTGACTCGGCCAACGTTGTCTACCTCATACGTTGCAGGAAAGGATGCCCCGGAGCATGGTACATTGGCGAGACCATGCAGACACTGTGACAACGGATGAATGGACACCGCGCAACAATCGCCAGACAGGAGGGTTCCCTCCCAGTCGGGGAACACTTCAGCAGTCAAGGACATTCAGCCACTGATCTTCGAGTGAGCGTTCTCCAAGGCGGCCTTTGAGACACACGACAACGCAAAATCGTCAAGCAGAAATTGATAGCCAAGTTCCGCACCCATGAGGACGGCCTCAACCGAGATCTTGGGTTCATGTCACGCTACACGTAACCCCACCAGCGAAAAAAGAGTTATCTGTTTTTAACACAACGGGTCATTCTCTCTCTTTCTCTTCCTTTCGGATGTTTCTCTCTCTCTCTGTCTTTGGGTTCGGACCGTTTGTATATTCAGTAGTCCTGTATGTACTGTCTCTCTGTCTGATTGCCTTGACAATGGGCAGTTGGAAAGATTATCTGTAATCACCAGGCATTGTTCTCTGACTATATATGCGGTGACCTTCAAGGAATCACACACTCACCTGATGAAGGAGAAAGCCTCCGAAAGCTTGTGATTTTCAAATAAAACTGTTGGACTATAACCTGGTGTTGTAAGATTCCTTACATTTGTCATCCCCAGTCCATCACCGGCATCTCCACATCATGAAGATAGATAAACACATGAGGGAGAAAGGAATAGAAAGATATGCTGATACGGTTTGATGAAATAGGGAGGGAGGAGGCTCGTGTGGAGCATAAATGCTGGCATGGACCTGTTGGGCCGAATGGCCTGTTTCAGTGATGTACATTCTATGTAATTCTATGTAATTCCCTCTTGAAAGTTACTATTGAATCTGCTTCAGTCACCCTTTCAGGTAGTGCATTCCAGATCATAACTCACTGCGTGAAAAAATCTCTCCTCATCTCCCCTCTGGTTCTTTTGCCAATTATCTTAAATCTGTGTCCTTTGGTCACCCACCCTCCTGCCACTGGAAACAGTTTCTCCCTATCTACTCTATCAAAACACCTCATAATTTGAACACCTCTATTAAATCTTCCCTTAACCGTCTCTGCTCTAGTTGGAACAATCCCAGCTTCTCTAGTCTCTCCAAATAACTGAAGTCCTTCATCCCTGGTACCATTCTAGTAAATCTCCTCTGCACCCTCTCCCAGGCCTAAAGTGTGGTGCCCAGCTGAGGCCTAAGCAGTGATTTATAAATGTTTAGCATAACTTCCTTGCTATTGTACTCTATGTCTCTATTTATAAAGCCAAGGATCCCGTATGCTTTTTGAACAGCCTTTTCAAAGATTTGTGTATGTAAACCACCAGGTTTCTCTGTTCTTGCACCCCCTTTAAAATTGTACCATTTAGATTAAATTGCCTCTCCTCATTCTTTCTTCCAAAATGCATAAAGCACCATGGAGTGCAACAACACAGTCCGATTTTCCCATGCCATTCAGTTTCCCATTTGACAGCACAATGCAGGGAGGCAGTGGCAGAGATCATGGCCAATATTACCAGGGAGGAGGGATGGCAGCGGTCGGGGGGTGGGGGGGGGGGGGCGGCGACTGGGCGCGTGGGTAACCCGCCCAGTAAAATCCGTCTGTTCCCCACACGATCGTGGGTAAATTGAAGCTACTTAACGTGGCTTCTGGGTTTCCCGTCATCAACCTGCGCAGCGGGCGGACTGTGCACCCACATCACAGGCTGTCAGCTGGAGGAGCCCTATTTGAAGGGGGAGTCCTCTAATGCTGCTCCTGCAGCAAAGAACCAAAAGTATAGAATGGAGCAGACCAGGGGAAAGGTTGCTCCCAGATTTACTGATGCCTCACTCCAGGTCCTACTGGATGGGGTGAAGAGGAGGAGGGATATTTTCTACCCAGCGGACGAGAGGAAGTGGCTTGCTTCTGCCACCAAGAAGGCCTAGCTCGAGGTGGCAGAGGAGGTCACGAGCAGCAGCAACATCTCCCACACATGGATTCAGTGCAGGAGGCGCTTCAATGATAACTAGGTCAGCCAAAGAGAGTATTTTTACTCATTCTCCTACACTCCGTCTTCCACATCACCGCCCCCACCCCATAACTCCTTCTGCACTGCCAACACTACTCTATCACATCACTCCTCACACCCACTCAAACCTCATCCTCAACTTACCTGCACTTCCTCACCTCCCCAGTACTCATCCCACCACTACCACTCAACCCAATCCTCATACAATGTCATGGCTCTGTCTCATACTCACCCTCTGATGCATCTCTTTCACGGTCAGCCTCACCCAAACCAATGCATTCAGCGTTGGCCACATCACCATCCCTCACTCACGCCTCTCGACTTTCTCCCTTTATAGAAGAGAGCCCAGAATGCACGGGAGAGGGCGAAGACCGGGAGGGGGGCCGCAACATCTGGTCATCCTCACGGACGTGGAGCAGGAGGCTCTTGAACTAAGCCGCACCCTCGAGTGCCTGTCCATCGGGAAGCTGAGACTGCCACGGCTGGTGACAGAACTTTAACATTCAGCACTCACAATAGCACAATACAACTGTACAGGGTGCTGGTGAGACCACACCTGGAGAACTGCGTACAGTTCTGGTGCACTTATTTAAGGAAGGACATACTTGCATTGGAGGCAGTTCAGAGAAGGTTCACTAGGTTGATTCCGGGTATGGAAGGGCTGTCTTATGAGGAAAGATTGAACAGATTGGGTCTATACTCATTGGAGTTTAGAAGAATGAGAGGAGATCTTATTGAAACATATAAGATTCTGAGGGGACTCGATAGGGTAGATGCTGAGAGGATGTTACCCCTCATGGGGGAATCTAAAACTAGGGGGCATAGTCTCAGAATAAGGGGCCGTCCGTTTAAGACGGAAATGAGAAGGAATTTCTTCTCCCAGAGGGTCGTGAATCTTTGGAATTCTTTACCCCAAAATGTTGTGGAGGCTGAGTCACTGAATACATTCAAGGCTGAGTTAGACAAATTTTTGATCAGCAAGGGAGTCAAAGGATATGGGGAAAGGGCGGGAAAGTAGAGTTGAGGTAAAAATCAGATCAGCCATGATCTCATTGAATGGCGGAGCAAGCTCAAGGGGCCGAATGGCCTACTCCAGCTCTTATCTCTTATGGTCTTAAATGATGTTAACATGCCTTGCCATCTTCAGCAACTCCATATCTGTCATCATGCTTAATATTGCCTTCTGTTCTCTTACAGGGCCTTCAGCGACCGCCATGACGGCGGAGGGTGATTCCTCAGAGGACCTGCCGGCACCGTCACATCTGAGCGAGCCATCCACCAGCGCAGATACACACACCTCAGTGTGTCCCTGTCCACAGTTAGTTGGGATCGCACATGGTGAGTCACCACACACGTGAGCACGAGCAGACAGCTGTGGAGACTCCGTGTCGGTTGGAGCGCTCTTCTCCAGGCTCTGCTCAGCTGGACATAGATGCTGAACCCTGGGGGCCATCCTTTAAAAGGAGAATGATCGAGGGGCAGCAGCACATTTGTGAGGTGCTGGAACAGGTGCCACGCGCACTCTCCACAATTGCGCACAGGATGGAGAAGTTCAACTCCTGCATGAGTGGAATGGTGGCACAGGTACAGGAGGGAATCTCTGAGATACTGTCATAGGGACGTGAGGGCATCTCTGAGATAATGTCATGGGTAAGTGCATGAATGTCTGCGATGGAGGGAAGGTTAGCCTCCATCGAGCTTCAAGCATGGCTAACGAATGGACCAGGAGAGGGATTAAGGCGAAAGGGGACATGGAAGTGGGGACGCCACTCAAAGCGCTCCCACGTCTCACCCGTTGCCTCCCTCTCAACCAGTACCCGCAATGCTGCCTTCTCTCCAGGTGGCTGAGTCTGCCCCTGCACAGATGTAGGTGGAGCAGTCTTTGGAGGGGCCCTCAAGGGCACCGAAACCCGGAGGGCATCCGCCCAAAGCATCTAATCGGTCAGGGCATGAACAAGAGCAACCTGCCACTACCTCTTCTGCAGCCACAGGGGAAGCACCACATAGGAATATTCGTAAGCGTAAGGTGAAGGTTTTGTGAGCACAAAGGGGATGCACAAGGGTGTTAGACGGTTTGTCGTGTTTTTTATTTATGTTTGATTTTTGATAATGGCACATTAAATATTATTATTGTCATCACTACTGCCACGTCTTGGCCATTCTTGACTGGCTTGTGTAATAAGTCCCTTTCATGAGGTTCATCATGAACACCCACACTTGATGCCACCCATTGGGTCACTCTACAGTGGGTGTATGTGTAGTTGCATGATGATTTTGTGCAGGGGGCGGGGGAGGGGGCTGGTGTGGCCACTCCTCTGTCCAGGTGGTGAGGACTGGACTCTTCACACTGTCTGATGTTAGGAGAATTGTTCACACATCAGTGACTCCCTGGCCTCACGAGCAGCCAGGTGAGCCGCTGTTCTGCCCATGGGTTGCACCTCCTACCTCTTCATCCTCATCCGCCTCCTCAATATGGGTGGCAGATGTGAATGGGACCTCCTCCAGCGGAACCCCTCTCTGTTGTGCCATGTTGTGCAGGGCACAACAGACGACTGTAATAAGTCCCACTCTGTCTGGTGCGTATTGAAGCGCTCCCCCAGAACGATCAAGGCACCTGAAGCACATCTTGAGCAGCCCTATAGCATGTTCAATAGTAGACTTGGTAGCAATGTGGCTGTCGTTATATCGACGCTGTTGCTCGGTGGTGGGGTTCCTCAGAGGTGTCATGAACCACGTATGCAGGGGGTATCCCTTGTCCCTGAGGAGACAGCCCTTGCGAGTGTTCGGTGTGTGGAAGAGGGCAGGATGTTGGACTCCCGGAGGATGAAGGAATTGTGGCAGCTGTCAGGGTATCTAGCGCATACGTGAAGGAATCTCTTGCAGTGGCCACAGATGATCTAAGTGTTGATGGAGTGATAGCCCTTCCTGTTGATGAACAGTCCTGGCTCGTGTGGAGGTGCTCGTATTGCTATATGGGTGCAATTGATTACACCCTGCACACGTCGGAAGCCAACCACAACATGGAATCTCACTGCCCTCTCCATCTGGCTGAGGTCATCCATGGGGAAATTGATATAGTGTGAGGCCCTGCAAAACAAGCCGTCGGTGACCTGCCTTATGCACTTGTGTGCAGACGACTGAGAGACCCCGGCGATGTCCCCAGTGGCACCCTGGAACGATCCGGAGGTGAAGAAGTTGAGGACAGTGGTAACTTTGACAGCGACAGGTAAGAAGATGCTGCTCGGGCCAGCCGGGAGCAGCTCGGCAAGAAGGAGGCTGCAGATGTCCGTGACTACCTGGCGACTGACTCTGAGCCTCCGTATGCACTGCTCCTCAGAGAGGTCCAGGAAGTTGAGCATCGGTCTGTAGACCCTGTTGCGAGGGTAGTGCCTCCTGCGACATCGCTTTCTCTGTTGTTGCCCTCCGTGCTGTTGTGCCTGTGGCGCAGCACTGTGTTGTGGAGCTCCATGTGGCGGAGGTGGACGGCGTGTCTGGCGAGGCTGGTGATGTTGCTCGTCCTCGGATGAAGTGATGAATGCAGCTATGGCGCCCCCCCATCCTGACGGTGTGAGTTTGGGGGGGGTCCGCAAAGTAGGTAAATGTGTTTGCACAGCAGAGTTTAGGGTATAAATTAAGAATTTTGATTAGAAAGACAAAGGTGTTGCAGCCAAAGCTTTATCTGAAGTGACAGAGTGCCCTGCTGCAATAAATGAGGTTTTCCCCCCACCTGTCAAAGAATCCTTTGCATCTCCCACTGGCTGCTGGCTGAAACACGTCTGCTCCAACAGGAAGTGTTTCCCACAGCACGGGAAACACGCTGAGGATCCTTCAAAATTGCACCCCTGCCAAAATCTCCACTCAATGAGGTCTGTCAAGTACCTCAAGTATCTAAATAACTACGTAAAGCCACATCCCACCGGCTTTAATTGCCAGTGGGAGTCCCGCAGTGGGAGCTGCGCGTGCACCTGAACGCATCACAGGGGAACCTGGAAGTCAGCAGGTTGGAGCTGGGCTCCGAACCCGCTCCGGGATTCCATCATTTTAGAAGCCCCCCCGGCCCCAGCGCACCCGCTCGGCCATCCAAAAATCGGTCCCCATTTGTTTTCCTGTAAGGGACTAGGGAAAATCAAAGGATGTTACCAGGTCACTGTCCTGTGTATCTTTTACTGGCTGCCCAAGGAAAGCATTGGCAAGAGGTTTAGGGACAGGCCACCCACTTGATTGCTCAGCTGTAGAAATGCACAGCCTTAGAAGGACCTCCAAAGACAGTAAGAACATAACAACATAAGAAATAGGAGACAGGAGCAGGAGTAGGCCATACGTCCACTCGCGCCTACTCCGCCATTCAATAAGAACATGACTGATCTTCGACCTCAACTCCACTTTCCCGCCCGATCCCCGTATCCCTTGATTCCCTTCGAGTTCAAAAATCTATCGATCTCAGCCTTGAATATACTCAACAACTGAGCATCCACGGCCCTCTGGGGTAGAGAATTCCAAAGATTCACAACCCTTTGAGTGAAGAAATTTCTCCTCATCTCAGTCCTAAATGGCCGACCCCTTATCCTGAGAATATACCCCTAGTTCTACCCTCTCCAGCCAGGGGAAACAGCCTCTCAGCATCTACCCTGTCACCCCTCTCAGAATCTTATATGTTTCATTGAGATAAATTGTGGAAGAAAAACCCTTAAGGGTATGCATCCTTCATTGGAGGATAAATATCTTCAGTCAAAAACATAGGAAAACACCAAAACTTTGACTGGTTTCAGGATTTGTGGCCTAATTTTTTGCAGAAATTCTGCAGCGGTTTGGAAAGCAGCCATGTCTGCCACCTACTGGTGCACCCAAAATCTGAATAAAACCAAAAGGAAGGTCAGTGCGTATCCTTTCCAAATCAATAGCCTGGATTTTAACTCCAGGCAGGAGACATGCAGGTGTGGGCCGAGGAGGCAGATTTTAACTTCCTGACCTCATCTCTATGTTGTCCATCAGTCTCCTGCCTGAACCTGGTGGAAATCATTACCTGGCCAGTAGGCGGGAACGGTACCCAGCACTAAGGTAAGTGGTTTGGGTGGAGGAGGGAGGGGGGTGGTCCAGAAGTCTGGAGTAGATTATCGTCGGGGAAGGGTGAGGGAAGCCTGGGCAGGGGAGGCCCAAGATTTCTTTGAAGGTCCAGAAGAAAAAAATTGCTCCTTGCAGCCCACAAGAAAACCATTAAAAAATTTAAATGATGTACTTTCCTGAGCCTCCTCTTGCCTCGCTCCTGCTTGCTGCCAGGTTTCATTGTACACGACCTGTGCGATCTGGAGTTAAAATGGCGTTGGGGTCCTAATTATGTCATAGGATCCCGACTTTTACATGTTAATGAGGTCACCGTCTGCCTGTGGTGGGCTCCTTTCCTGAAACTAAAAGCTGTGTGGTTAGAATAGTGACGGTCTGGACCACGTTGTGAACGCAGCGAGAAGCGCGCAACCACCATTTTATCCACCCGCCAACCTTGTTCCCACATGGTTAAAATCAGTCCTAATGTTTTCACTAATGCCCAGAACACAATTTCATTCCTGGCCAAACATTTTATTTCACTAAATAGAAATCTCAACAGTGGACAAATCCTATCATCTCTAAAGCAAGATGTGAACCTTTTCACGAGTAGCACCTTTATGAAACCTTTGAGTCAATCCTTAATTTAGTGGGTGACATTGATGAATGAGATAATTTTATTTCCATACTACGAATAGGAATCATTATACATTCTGTAGGTGATTTAAACATCACCAAGATTTTACTTTCCATCCCCAGTGAACACAGTTGTAAACAGTGCTAACAGAAAATATAGAGTTGGGGAAATGTTCTGCTTATTACTAGCAGTGGCATTAGACCATTCACAGAATATCCTCACTTTTATTTTGCAGAGAAGAATTTGTTACCACAGAACATTAGGTTATGAATTAAATGATCCATATGATGGCAGTTTATAAAATAATGAAGGGACTAGATTGTGTTTACGTAGGCCAATCATTTCAACTGGATAGGTTAGGAAGGACCAGGGGTCACGCTTACAATTTACATTAGGGCAGAACTAGGTTGAATGTTAGGCGGTTCTTCTTTCCCCAGATAATAGTGGACCTGTGGAAGGGGTTGCCAGCTCATGTGGTGAACGCTGATTCGCTGTATTCCTTCAAGCGAGAGCTGTACCTGTTTCTTACTGGGGCGAAAATCACCTTGTACAAGATAGATATCCTGTAACGTAAATCAGGGCCAATGTGATCTCCTGGACTAGTTTCAATAGCCTAAGAGGGTTGTGAGGAATTTTCCAGTTTTTCTTTTCCCTGATTGGCCTGGGATTTTTCTGGTTTATCGCCTCTCCCAACGATTACATGGCTCCAGATGGGTGGGGCGGGTATGTATTGTGAAGCAAATGGTATCACAACTGTGAGGGACAGGCTGGATGAACCAGTAGGTCTTTTCCTGTCCCTCTTTTTTGTATGTCCGCGTGAAGATATATTGGTTCGTCTGAAAAAGGGACCCAACAAATTTAAGCAGAAGGACTGCATTGGGTTATAATGTGATCTGATTAGGTAAAACTCCAGCCTGAAGTTTTCTACACTCTTGCCAATTCCACTATTTGAAATATTTTTCATTATAACTTCTTAAAGTTAAGTTTAATAAATTTAATCTAATGGGAATTAAAATAATAATCCTTGAAAAGATCACTGTCTTTAGTGACAGAATTCAGTGCCTAGCTCATTAATTTATCATAAGATGTTTTGCAATGTTTATCTCATCCTTAATAAGAAGAAAAGGATCCATGATGAATACCCTATTAAATTGGATGTTGATTCCTGGAGAAACAAGGATCAGATGTATTATAGGATGATACCCCAATTCTTATTGATAGCAATTTCATGTTATCTAGTTACACATCTTTTAAAACACACAGTTTCTTACTGCTGCTGCAAAAACTCAAAGTGCTCTTAGTCTGAGGGAGACAGAAGGAGAAAGAGGGGGAGACTTCTTTGAGAACTGCACCCCACCTTTAAGTCCGTGGGATGGAGGATCTGTCCACTGGGCTGCCATTCAAAGTTACTACTCTAAAGTGAGAATCTCCCTTTTTGGTGTGGGAACAAAAGGTTGTCATGTATCTGCCTAGCTAAGTCCCCCATGTGCAAATGGAATTTTTTTTTTATTCGTTCATGGGATGTGAGCATCGCTGGCAAGGCCAACATTTATTGCCCATCCCTAATTGCCCTTGAGAAGGTGGTGGTGAGCCGCCTTCTTGAACCGCTGCAGTCCATGTGGTGAAGGTTCTCCCACAGTGCTGTTAGGAAGGGAGTTCCAGGATTTTGACCCAGCGACGATGAAGGAACGGCGATATACTTGCAAGTCGGGATGGTGTGCGACTTGGAGGGCAACGTGCAGGAGGTGTTCTTCCCATGTGCCTGCTGCCCTTGTCCTTCTAGGTGGTAGAGGTCGCGGGTTTGGGAGATGCTGTCGAAGAAGCCTTGGCGAGTTGCTGCAGTGCATCCTGTGGATGGTACACACTGCAGCCACAGTGTGTCGGTGGTGAAGGGAGTGAATATTTAGGGTGGTGGATGGAGTGCCAATCAAGCAGGTTGCTTTGTCCTGGATGGTGTCAAGCTTCTTGAGTGTTGTTGGAGCTGCACTCATCCAGGCAAGTGGAGAGTATTCCATCACACTCCTAACTTGTGCCCTGTAGATGGTGGAAAGGCTTTGGGGAGTCAGGAGGTGAGTTACTCGCCGCAGAATACCCAGCCTCTGACCTGCTCTTGTAACCACAGTATATATATGGCTGGTCCAGTTAAGTTTCTGGTCAATGGTGACCCCCAGGATGTTGATGGTGGGGGATTCGGCAATGGTAATGCCGTTGAATGTCAAGCGGAGGTGGTTAGACTCTCTCTTGTTGGAGATGGTCATTGCCTGGCACTTGTCTGGCGTGAATGTTACTTGCCACTTATGAGCCCAAGCCTGGATGTTGTCCAGGTCTTGCTGCATGCGGGCTCGGACTGCTTCATTATCTGAGGGGTTGCGAATGGAACTGAACACTGTGCAATCATCAGCGAACATCCCCATTTCTGACCTTATGATGGAGGGAAGGTCATTGATGAAGCAGTTGAAGATGGTTGGGCCTGGGACATTGCCCTGATTAACTCCTGCAGCAATGTCCTGGGGCTGAGATGATTGGCCTCCAACAACCACTACCATCTTCCTTTGTGCTAGGTATGACTCCAGCCACTGGACAGTTTTCCGCTGATTCACATTGACTTCAATTTTACTCGGGCTCCTTGGTGCCACACTTGGTCAAATGCTGCCTTGATGTCAAGGGCAGTCACTCTCACCTCACCTCTGGAATTCAGCTCTTTTGTCCATGTTTGGACCAAGGCTGTAATGAGGTCTGGAGCCTAGTGGTCCTGGCGGAACCCAAACTGAGCATTGGTGAGCAGGTTATTGGTGAGTAAACGCCGCTTGATAGCACTGTTGACGACACCTTCCATCAAATTGCTGATGATTGAGAGTAGACTGATGGGGCGGTAATTGGCCAGATTGGATTTGTGCTGCTTTTTGTGGACAGGACATACCTGGGCAATTTTCTACATTGTCGGGTAGATGCCAGTGTTGTTGCTGTACTGGAACAGCTTGGCTAGAGGAGCAGCTAGTTCTGGAGCACGCGTCTTCGGCACTACAGCTGGGATGTTGTCGGGGCCCATAGCCTTTGCTGTATCCAGTGCATTCAGCCGTTTCTTGTTATCACATGGAGTAAATCGAATTGGCTGAAGACTGGCTTCTGTGACGGTGGGGATATTGGGAGGAGGCCGAGATGGATCACCCACTCGGCACTTCTGGCTGAAGATGGTTGCAAATGCTTCAGCCTTGTCTTTTGCACTCACGTCCTGGACTCCGTCATCATTGAGGATGGGGATGTTTACAGCGCCTCCTCCTCCCGTTAGTCGTTTAATTGTCCACCACCATTCACGACTGGATGTGGCAGGACTGCAGAGCTTTGATCTGATCCGTTGGTTGTGGAATCGCTTAGCTCTGTCTATAGCATGTTGCTTCCGATGTTTAGCATGCATGTAGTCCTGAGTTAGTTTCACCAGGTTGGCACCTCATTTTTAGGTACGCCTGGTGCTGCTCCTGGCGTGCTCTTCTATACTCCTCATTGAACCAGGGTGGATCCCTTGGCTTGTTCATAATGGTAGAGTGAGGAATATGCCGGGCCATGAGGTTACAGATTGTGCTGGAATACAATTCTGCAGCTGCCTCATGGATGCCCAGTTTTGAGCTGCTAGATCTGTTCTGAATCTATCCCATTTAGCACGGTGATAGTTGGATGGTGTCCTCAGTGCGAAGACGGGACTTCGTCTCCACGAGGACTGTGCGGTGGTCACTCCTACCAATACTGTCATGGACAGATGCATCTGCGACAGGTAGATTGGTGAGGACGAGGTCAAGTAGGTTTTTCCCTCGTGTTGCTTCACTCACCACCTGCCGCAGGCCCAGTCTGGCAGCTATGTCCTTCAGGACTCGGCCAGCTCGGTCAGTAGTGGTGCTACCGAGCCACTCTTGGTGATGGACATTGAAGTCCCCCACCCAGAGTACATTCTGTGCCCTTGCTACCCTCAGTGCTTCCTCCACGTGGTGCTCAACATGAAGGAGGACTGATTCATCAGCTGAGGGAGGACGGTAGATGGTAATCAGCAGGTGCCCATGTTTGATCTGATGCCATGAGATTTCATGGGGTCCAGAGTCAATGTTGAGGACTCCCAGGGCCACTCCCTCCTGACTGTATATCACTGTACCGCCATCTCTGGTGGGTCTGTCCTGCCGGTGGGACAGAACATACCCTGGGATGGTGATGGAAGAGTCTGGGCGTTAGCTGAAAGGTATGATTCTGTGAGTATGGCTATGTCAGGCTGTTGCTTAACTAGCCTGTGGGACAGCTCTCTCAATTTTGGCACAAGTCCCCAGATGTTAGTGAGGAGGACTTTGCAGGGTCGACTGGGCTTGGTTTGCCTTTGTCGTGTCCGGTGCCTCGTGGTCCCTTGCCAGGTGGTCCGTCCCGTTTTATTCTTATTATGACTTTTTTTTAGCGAGATTGAACAACTGAGTGGTTTGCTAGCCATTTCAGAGGGCAATTAAGAATCAACCACATAGCTGTGGGTCTGGACTCACATATAGGCCAGACCGGGTAAGGACGGCAGGTTTCCTTCCCTAAAGGACATTAGTGAACCAGATGGGTTTTTACGACAGTCCGTTAGTTTCACTGCCACCATTACTGATACTAGTTTTTTTTTAAATTTCAGATTTTATTTAATTCGTGGAATTTAAATTCCCCAGCTGCCATGACGGGATTTGAACTCATGACTCCGGATTATTAGTCCAGGCCTCTGGATTACTGGTCCAGTAACATAACCACTATGGAATCTAGGAATGGAACAAGCCTCAGGTGTTGCAAAGAGCCATCGTCTCACAATACCCTGAAATATTTGAGATTGTAACAATCATCCCTTTGAATAACTAATTAACACTTCAAATAACCACTGTAACCAGATTAGTTCCAGGCTGCTAGCTTATTCTGAATCTAGAAAAATTACAAGTTTAAAAATCTAGTTAAGGCAACCTAGGCAAAATCTATTTTTACCATAGGGATGCTACATAAATGAATAAAGTAAAATCTTACTTTTTGTCAGTGTGATGGAATTGTTTAAGGAATTGCCACTTCTACCATTCTCTGGAGCCCGGTGATATTTTCTGGATGGTGATAATGATCTCTCAAACAGCATTAACATGCAAGCTCAGAGAATGTGGCAGCACAGTCAAGAATTCTGTAAACTGTTCTGTTCAAAATGCACAAAGTAATGCTTCATTTGTGGTGATGAAACTGAATTGAGAGGTTAATTTTGGATTTATTTCTAATTCCTAACAGTTAGATCAATCTGCAAGTGTGCGTTCACAGAGATCAGTGATTGATAATCAGATGGCACATTCTGATAGATTAGATTCTAGCACTTTGCTCTGGCAACATTCTACAGCATTGCTGTAAGTCACTGCACTAAATCCGGGTGGAAATTTCATTGCAAAGCACTTTAATCATTATATTAGAAGTAAATGATAAATGTTTGCATAAAGTACGTCCAAGTTGTTGTTTGTGTAATTGTTCGGTAGCACACCAACATCCCTTGAGGCACTATTCAGGAGGGGTGGAAAATTGAACCTTTATAAAACACTGGTTCGTCCACAACTGGAGTACTGTGTCCTGTTCTGGGCTTTAGGAAGGATGTGCAGGCCTTAGAGAGGGTGCAGAGGAGATTTACTAGAATGATTCAAGGGATGATAGACTTTAGTTATGTGGATAGACTGGAAAACATGGGGTTGTTCTCCTTAGAACAGAGAAGGTTGAGAGGAGATTTGAAAGAGGTATTCAAAATCATGAAGGGTCTAGAAAGAGTAGATAGAGGGAAAATGTTCCCACTGGCAGAAGAGTCAAGAACCAGAGGACATAGATTTAAGGTGATTGGCAAAAGAACCAAAGGTGACATGAGGAAAAGCTTTTTTACATCGTGAGTGGGTAGGTTCTGGAATGTACTGCCCGAGGGGGTGGTGGAGGCAGATTCAATCATGGCCTTCAAAAGGGAACTGGATAAGTACTTGAAAGGAAAAAATTTGCAGGGCTACGGGGATAGGACGGGGGAGTGGGACTAGCTGGATTGCCCTTGCATAGAGCCAGCACGGACTCGATGGGTCGAATGGCCTCCTTTCATGCTGTAACCTTTCTATGATTCCATGATTCTAGTTGTTTAGAAAGATAATAACAAACTTGTGGCCTTCACTGTGCTTATGCTTGGCAACATCTTCAAAGAAGGCAGCAACCGCATCAAGGAAGGTAGCATTGCCTAACGAATGATAGCAATGTGTTCAAACAAAGCATCGCCCCCGGTGAGTCTGACGGCATGCATGTGGGTTGTAGCACCACCCTTTTGGAGGCTGGGTACAACCTTCTGTACAGTGATGGCAACTGGATATTATCAGACCAATCAAAGGAGAGGGCATTTTGAACAGCCTTATGAAGCAGATGAACAGGCCTTTCCGAGGGTAATCTGGGCGTGGGGTGTTGGAGGAATCAGCACCTGCCAACTCTGGCTGTTACTGTTGATGGAAACTTGCTAACATCCACTGAATCCAGCCCTAATTTTCCCTCCCAACACTTGTGCAAAATCTTAAGAGAAGTAGTACATTACAGCACTATATCTGGTGCATACAAATATCATCCCTGGTTCAGCTCTGTATGTGCATATATGCTTCAACGCAAGTGCAGAACTTAGGATAGAGCAGGCAGAGTGTCTGCTTTGTCCTAACCCTGTAATGATTGAATAGGAAGTTTTAGGAGTTCCCAGACAGTTCAATGAGACCTGACATCCCAGTTAAGCTGCCACTTTTTACATCAATGTGCATCCAAAACATCTTTGATTTGGCACAAGAGTGGCAGTAATATGTACCTTTAATCTAGTTGCAGAACAGGAGACCGAGTGAGGGACAAAGGGATTCTTTTAAAGCAATTTAATTATTTGTGACTAGTTGAAAGGCTCAAAGGTTTTTCATGTGGTAGTATTCTTTGACCATCAATTAATACTTAACAAAAAAATGAAGGTTACTGATTGTTGGATTTCATATATATGCACTGGTAATGTAAATGATCTGGTTTTAAAAACCAATGGTATACTTGTACTTTGAACCACTAAAACCTTCTTAAGGGAATCCATACAGGTAAAAATTAAAAGATCAAGTAGGTGCCATTCAAAAGGGCATTACAGATTTTGTTGCAATTTTCAAACTGAAATCAGGATGTGAAAATGACATAAGAGTAATTTATAAAGACAGTTAAGATAAAAACATAAGGCCAGATAGAGATGGCAGAAGCTGACATTCATATAGGGAGCACTTACATATTTGGACTCCACTGGATGGCAGCCAGGAATGTGCCTGTCCAAAAAGCTCTAATTAGAGCAGACTCAACTCTTCTACAGATAATATTACAGAAAATGATAAAATGGGTTCTTGCTGGACATATAGGTATAAGCAAAACAGCATCTGTTCTTGAAGTTTTTTTTAATCACAGGAGACTGTACCAATTAAATATATGTAAACAATAAGGTTTATTGCCTTTGAAGTTGATTGCAAAAATGTTAAGCACTTTCTGCTTTGGGGCTTATGGACAAAGGATAAAAGAGAATTGAAACAGTAAATTTAATCCACACCAAACACCCAAAATTAAATGATTTACCTGTGTGATTGATCAGAGATGAAGCCTTTAATTTGTGTCAAAATTAGCAGTTGGTTTGATCGTGCTTATAGATTTTACATGCGAATGTGATGACCTATGATTTGGAATAAATATCATACAGATACAATGCAGGTGGCACTCATCTATCAGGCTGATTATAAGCAAGTTGCAGTTTTGAAGAGATTTCCACTTCTATGTTGCAGTGCTTCTCGCAGAAGTTTGAGACTTACTTATTTTACGTAAGGAAACTACAGAAATGTCTCAGACTATGAGATAACATCTTAAATTATTTTCACATAAGTCAATAATTTGCAGAGAAAGATATCCTGAAAATCACTTAATGCAAAGGCGATTCAAAGGAGATGTAATTTTTGTACACCTAAACTCTTGCCCATTTTGGTACATGAGTATAATACATTTATTTTGATCATCTTTGATATATTTATAAGTTTGCATGTGGAATCTGCTAAATATTGTTCAAAAGGATGCATCATCCACCACAGATTTAGGTGAACAATGGAAGAGAAACAGTACCGAAGATCTGGTGTCAAAGGATCTAGGCCAATATATCTGTGGCGTACCAGTAACTGTTGGATCTGTAAGGAGACCAATACACAAGCTTAAAGGATTTTGGTGAACTCATACCCAGGGCTCTTACTTTCTTAATTCCCGAATCAACATGAGAAGTTTGATCCTTAAGAGGGCAATAGGAATGTTATTTATTACCCAACTCTAGTTGCCCTGAGAAGGTGGTGATGGCTTTCTCCTTGCAGCCTTTATGCTGCCAGCACAGCTTTTTTAAAGGCAAATCTTGTTTGACTAACACGATTGAGTTCTTTGATGATGTAATGGAGAGGTTTGATGAGGGTAGTGCAGTTGATGTTGTGTATATGGACTTTCAAAAAGCGTTTGATAAAGTACCACATAATAGACTTGTTAGCAAAATTGAGGCCCATGGGTTTAAAGGGGCTGTGGTTGCATGGATATGAAATTGGCTAAGGGATAGAAAGCTGAGAGTAGTGGTGAATGGTTGTTTTTCAGACTGGAGGGAAGTATACAATGGTGTCCTCCAGGGGTCGGTATTAGGTCCAGTGTTCTTTTTGATATATATTAATGACCTGGACTTGGGTATACAGGGCATAATTTCAAAGTTTGCAGATGACACGAAACCCAGAAATGTAGAGAACAGTGAGGAGGATAGTAACAGACTTCAGGAGGACATAGATAGACTGGTGAAATGGGCAGATACATGGCAGATGAAATTTAAAGCATAGAAGTGTGAAGTGATTCATTTTAGTAGGAAGAATAAAGAGAAGCAATATAAACTAAATGGTACAATTTTAAAGGGGGTGCAAGAATAGAGTGACCTGGGGGTGCACGTACACAAGTCTTTGAAAATGGCAGGACAAATTGAGAAAGCTGTTAAAAAGGCATACGGGATCCTTGGCTTTAGAAATAGAGGCAGAGAGTACAAAAGCAAGGAAATTATACTGAACCTTCATAAAACACTGGTTAGGCCCCAGCTGGAGTATTGTGGCCAATTCTGGGAACCACACTTTAGGAAGGATGTCAATGCCTTGGAGAGGATGCAGAGGAGATTTACTAGAAATGGTACCAGGGATGAAAGACTTCAGTTACGTGGAGAGACTAGAGAAACTGGGGTAGTTCTCCTTAGAACAGAGAAGGTTGAGGAGAGATTTGATAGAAGTGTTTAAAATCATGAAGGGCTTTGATAGAGCAAATAAATATAAACTGTTTCCAGTGGCAGAAGGGTTGGTAACCAAAGGACACAGATTTAAGGTAATTGGCAAAAGAACCAGAGGCGATATGAGGAAAAAAAATTTTATGCAGCGAATTGTTAGGATCTGGAATGCACTGTCTGAAAGGGTGGTGGAAGCAGATTCAATAATAACTTTCAAAAGGGAATTGGATAAATACTTGAAGGGGAATAATTTGCAGGACTATGGGGAAAGAGCAGGGGAGTGGGACTAATCGGATAGCTCTTTCAAAGAGTTGGCATGGGCACAATGGGCCGAATGGCCTCCTTCTGTGCTGTATCATTCTATGAATCTATTCTATGAATCTATGGTGCTCCCAATGTGGTGTTAGATAGGAAATTCCTGGATATTGACCCAGAATGATGAAGGGATGACAATATAAGTCCAAGTCAGGATGGAGTGTGAGTTGGAAAGGAATTTGGAGGTGTTGGTGTTCCCACAATATTGCTGCTCTTGTCCCTCTCAATGGAGGAGGTCACAGGGAAGGAAGGTGCTGTTAGAGTAGCCTTAGTGAATTGCTGCAGTGCATCCTGTAGCTAGTGTATTGGTAATGGAAGAGAGCGGATATTGAGTTTAACGGTAGGGGTGCTGATCAAGTGAACTACTTTGTCCTGGATGGTGTTCAGCTTTTTGCAAGGAGAGTGGGCCTTCTTTTGCAGTTTGATAAAATTGAGTGGCTTGCTAGGCCACTTCAAAGGGCAGTTAAGAGTCAACCATGTTGTTGGTTTGGAGTCACACATATGCCAGACCGGATAAGGACGGCAGGTTTCCTTCCCTAAAGGACATTAGTGAACCAGTTGCGTTTTTACAACAATCTGACAGTTTCACAATCACTTTTACTGATACCAGCTTTTTAATTTCCAGTAGTTTTAAAGCTGAATTCAAGTTTTCAAACTAGATGGTACATGGTATCTTGTGAACTGCTGGAAATATATCACCTGTGCAAAATAAACTGTTCAGAGTTTTTAAATATGGGTTGTGTGGTTGAATTAATGTTCTGGAATTGTGCTCAATTGTCCTTACGGTTTGGGAAGAAATTTCACACTTTATCTTCTTAGAGATTTACCTGTGGTTTATTACTATTTTGGGAGATTGATCCCACTGGGTAGAATCTGTGGTAGGGCAAATTGTAAATGGTCAGTGCAAGCAGTGAGATTGATGGGCCTATCGGCCTTTTCTTATTTTGTGCTCTCTTATATTTTTAAGTACACTTAGTTATTAAGATTTGTTTTTTTTTAAAAGAGGATCCACTATTGCTTGACAATCTTATACCCACTGTTGCAACGATGTAACTGTAGCTTAGTGGCCCTCATCAAAGTAACTGAACATGATTAAAGTGCCAGCAAGTTTAATAAAGTGACTATAGTGAAGTGTTTCTGGGATTCAGGTTTGGTCCTGGTTATTTACCTATGGATGGTGAAAAAAGGGCTAAAACACAAAATTGGAAGCAACCTATTTTGTTCCTGCCAAAGTATTTCACACATGAAAATATTATTAGTTCCATGTGCAAGAGGGAAATAATGGGCCCAGCAGTAATTGTTTTTCTTGGATGATTCATTCACTGGCAGTCCAAAAATAGATGGTTTAAGCTATAATAATCTTCAGGACAACAGTCAGTAGGTGAAGTGTGACGATCAGAGCAACTGCAATATATTTATGTCTCGAATTATTTTAACTAGAGCTGTAAGGTTAACCAGTTAACTAGTTCTAAAGTGTAACTGGTTACAGGATTTTGCTGATCTTGAAAGGCCTACTTTTTATTGCCATATTCATTTTTAATGTTGGTGGTCTCAGATGGAAACATTGTTTTGTCTGACAATAAACTGTTGCCCACAATCTGGAGCTTGCCAGAACAAGCTATTGTCTGCTGCTTCATCCTCAAGTGAGAAGTTCAAGGAACATTTTTGCAGCTGGGTCACAGCATCTGTGATCACTTATCATTATAATCACACATTTCCAATGTGTTAACAATAGCCATTTTGGATGTGATCTAATTCTAACAAAAAACTTTTCTTTACTTAAGTGGAAAAATTATCCATGTAGGTATTCCTGCAAACTCTTCTGATGAAATCTGAACCATTGGTATAGTAAAGAATAAGCAACGCAGGAAACTCATTAAGAAAACAACTGTATGGGACAGGCTGGATGGACCAGCTGGTCTTTTCCTGTCCGATGTTGTCGTATGTTCATATGTTTGTATATGTGTAATATAAAGGTATTAGCTGCCACATTTTCAGCACAGTTAATGCATTATCATTGTCAAACCTTGAACAGTGAGGATATCAAGATGGACATATCTATGTATGTATATGGGTTGATTTTATAAAATTCCATGCTGATGAGGAGATTTACCCGCCAGTAGCACATTTCAGGACTTTGGGTGCATGTTCCCCACAATTTTACATCTTGTAGTATATTTCCTAGACTGGAGGTAAAAATGTTTTTTTTCTGTAAATTATATGCAAATCTTCACCACAGAATTCATCTATTCCAAATAGAACACAAAAAAACCCAAAAGTACAATGAAGATCATACTATTGAAGCTCCTGTGTGCATCATTATATCCAGTGACATTGCTGCCACGTCAGTCAAATTAGCCAACCCGCCTCTGTACATACACTACAAATTCTGGAATTAGAAAGTTCATTTTGGCCTGTTATTTATCAATTAGTTCACAACAAAAAAATTCTGAATTGACATGCAGCCAAGCAAACAATTAAAGAACAGGAAGCAGATCAATCTAGTGTCATATTCTAAGAAACAATTAATTCTTAAAGGTGGCATTTCACCCGTGGGCTTTTTAAAATTAGAAAATGCATGTTATGGGATTTTTGCTGTGGGTGATCCTTGTTCACAGCTTTAACTGTACTTTGATTAAAATGTTTCACTATAGGGGCATGATTTTGACCTGGAGCCAGGAAGAGGGCAGGTTTTCGCGTGGGAAACGCGGAAGTGAAGTGAGTGCGTCGGAATGTGGGATCGCGACTCAATTGAAGGCAATTATTTTTGCTTTTGGGATTCCCGCACGACAGCCAGCTAGATTGACAGGCTGGCTGGCTGTCGGACAGGAATCGGAGAAGAGAGAGGGATATAGAGATCGTGGGCTGTGGAAGACATCGGTGGGTTGGGGGGGACGTGGAGGACATCAGGGATGGGGGAGTCATACAGGACATTGGGGAAGGGGGGCCGTGGAGAACATTGGGGGGAGAGGCCGTGGAGGACGTTGGTGGGCGGGAAGAGTTGCTGTTGGGGGTATGGGGGGGTCGTGGAAGACACCGGGAGGACAGGTGGGGCGTCCTGGAAGACACCGGGAGGACGGGGGGCGTCCTGGAAGACACCGCGAGAGGTGTTGGGGGGCGTGGAGGACCACCGGGCGGAGGGGGGGTCGTGGAGGACACCGGGACGAGGGTGGGGGTCCTGGAGGACACCGGGAGGGGCAGGGGGTCCTGGAGGACACCGGGTGGAGGGGGGTCCTAGAGGACACCGGGAGGAGTGGAGGTCGTGGACGACACCGGGAGGAGTGGAGGTCGTGGACGACACCGGGAGTGGTGGGGGGGTCGTGGAGGACATCAAGGGTGGTCATGGGACAAGTTAAGCAAGTACAGAGCCAGGGAAAGGTGGGGGGGGCGGGGGGGGGGGGAGGTAGGGGAGGGGAGGAAAGAACAAAACTTATCTTGTCCCGTTACCACTTTCCTTGCCTTGCACCATCATCACATTTGTCATTTAATCTCTCCTGCCCTCCACCCCAACAGAGACCTTCCCTTTTGTTCTTTCCTCCCTTCCCCTTCTCACCCCCACTTCCCCTGGCTCTGTACTTGTTTAAAAACTGTTTAATCTTCAACTTCTTCCAGTTCTGATGAAAGGTCATTGACCTGAAACATTAACTCTGTTTCCTTCTCCACAGATGCTACCTGATTTGCTGAGTATTTCCAGCATTTTCTGTCTTTACCTCAATTTCTACTCCTTGTTTTACCTTTGTGCATTAATGATATATAAATAGTGTGTGCTGGGCTCCTTGTTTTTTTGTCTTATGCAATGGGCAGACTCTGCAGGGCTGATAATGTGACAGCAGACACCCCTTATTAATGGGCACACAGGCTCAAGGCCTTTGATCTGCCTGAGGTGCTCAGCACACCCAATGCAGAAAGTCATACTGCATACAGTTTTGGTCTCCATACTTAAGAAAAGACATACTTGCTCTCGAGGCAGTACAAAGAAGGTTCACTCGGTTAATCCCGGGGATGAGGGGGCGGACATATGAGGAGAGGTTGAGTAGATTGGGACTCTACTCATTGGAGTTCAGAAGAATGAGAGGCGATCTTATTGAAACATATAAGATTGTGAAGGGTCTTGATCGGGTGGATGCAGTAAGGATGTTCCCAAAGATGGGTGAAACTAGAACTAGGGGGCATAATCTTAGAATAAGGGGCTGCTCTTTCAAAACTGAGATGAGGAGAAACTTCTTCACTCAGAGGGTGGTAGGTCTGTGGAATTTGCTGCCCCAGGAAGCTGTGGAAGCTACATCATTAGATAAATTTAAAACAGAAATAGACAGTTTCCTAGAAGTAAAGGGAATTAGGGGTTATGGGGAGCGGGCAGGAAATTGGACATGAAGCTGAGTTCGGATCGGTCAATGCCCTGTGGGTGGCGGAGAGGGCCCAGGGGCTATGTGGCCGGGTCCTGCTCCGAATTCTTGTGTTCTTTAGATTTGTGGTTGGGATCAGATCAGCCATGATCTTATTGAATGGCGGAGCAGGCTCGAGGGGCCGATTGGCCTACTCCTGCTCCAATTTCTTATGTTCTTATGTTCTTATGTCAGCATATAGTGCATTCAGAATCTGTGCACCAACTGTACGCAAGGCTCAATAAGGCCCCACGTTATCTGCATTTCAGATACACAGTGTCTTTGGGGTCGTGGAGGACATCGGTGGGTGGGCCATGTAGTAGATTGCAGGCCGGGAGGAAATTGGGTTTGCAGAAGAGTCGGAGATCGGAGGTCGGGAGAAGTAGCGGAGGTCAGGAGGAGGAGGAGGAGATCGGAGGTCAGGAGAAGTATCGGAGGTCGGGAGGAGGAGGAGGAGATCAGAGGTCAGGAGAAGTATCGGAGGTCGGGAGGAGGAGGAGGAGATCAGAGGTCAGGAGAAGTATCGGAGGTCGGGAGTAGTCGGAGATCGGAGGTCAGGAGAAGTATCGGAGGTCAGGAGAAGTATCGGAGGTCAGGAGGAGGAGGAGATCAGAGGTCAGGAGAAGTATCGGAGGTCAGGAGGAGGAGGAGATCGGAGGTCAGGAGAAGTATCGGAGGTTGGGAGGAGGAGGAGATCAGAGGTCAGGAGAAGTATCGGAGGTCAGGAGGAGGAGGAGATCAGAGGTCAGGAGAAGTATCGGAGGTCAGGAGGAGGAGGAGATCGGAGGTCAGGAGAAGTATCGGAGGTTGGGAGGAGGAGGAGATCGGAGGTCAGGAGAAGAGTCGGAGGTTGGGAGGAGGAGGAGATCGGAGGTCAGGAGAAGAGTCGGAGGTCGGGAGGAGAGTCGGCGGTCAGGAGGAGTCAGAGATCGAAGATCGGGAGAAGAGTCGGAGGTCGGAGGTCGGGAGAAGAGTCGGAGGTCGGGAGAAGAGTCGGAGACCGGAGGTCAGGAGACAAGTTGGAGGTAGGGAGGAAGGTCGGACATCGGGGGGGTGTCTCGGCCATCGGGATGTCACGGACATCGAGAGGAGTTGGCCGATTGCGGGGGTCTGATCACAGCAGGTAAACTTGTTGGGCTTGCAGGAAACACACCTGTTCCTCCGGGCCCACCAGCAGTGCAATAAAAAACCTTACCTCATGGATCCAGCCCTTCTCACCTCCTTTTCACTGGCAAGGTTCATGATCCCAGCAAAGCCGCTCTGGAGACATTAAATTTAAAGTTAAGTAAAATTCAATTTAAAAACACCTCACAAGGACGTTATTTGATGCTATAAATACCCGCTTGCCTGAATTAATTAAGGTCCCAACTGGTTACTCACACGCGTCGAAGCGCATCTCCGTTAAACCCAGAAGTGGGTGTGTTAGAGTCAGGTTGCGAACACGCTCCAAAAAGTAAATATTTTAACAACACACCTGCCCCCAACCCACCCATTTTTGGAGGTTAAAACTCCCCCCAAGGTATCAATTATTTGCAGGAAATAATTGCCAAGTAAAATCAAAATTATATAAACAATATGAAACAATAATATTTTTAAAAAATCGTTCATGGGATGTGGGCATCGCTGGCGAGGCCAGCATTTATTGCCCATCCCTAATTGCCCTTGAGAAGGTGGTGGTGAGCCGCCTTCTTGAACCACTGCAGTCCGTTTGGTGACAGTTCTCCCACAGTGCTGTTAGGAAGGGAGTTCCAGGATTTTGACCCAGCGACGATGAAGGAACAGCAATGTATTTCCAAGTCGGGATGGTGTGTGACTTGGAGGGGAATGTGCAGGTGGTGGTGTTCCCATGTGCCTGCTGCTCTTGTCCTTCTAGGTGGTGGAGGTCACGAGTTTGGGAGGTGCTGTCGAAGAAGCCTTGGCGAGTTGCTGCAGTGCATTTTGTAGATCGTACACAGTGCAGCCACGGTGCGCCAGTGGTGAAGGGAGTGAATATTTAGTGTAGTGGATGGGGTACCAATCAAGCGGGCTGCTTTGTCCTGGATGGTGTTGAGCTTCATGAGTGTTGTTGGAGCTGCACTCATCCGGGCAAGTGGAGAGTATTCCATCACACTCCTGACTTGTGCTTCGTAGATGGTGGAAAGGCTTTGGGAAGTCAGGAGGTGAGCCACCTGCCGCAGAATACCCAGCCTCTAACCAGCTCATGTAGCCACAGTATTAATATGGCCGGTGCAGTTAAGTTTCTGGTCAATGGAGACCCCCCAGGATGTTGATGGTGGGGATTCGGCGATGGTAATGCTGTTGAATGACAAGGGGAGGTGGTTAGACTCTCTCTCGTTGGAGATGATCATTGCCTGGCACTTGTCTGGTGCGAACGTTACTTGCCACTTATCAGCCCAAGCCTGGATGTTGTCCAGGTCTAGCTGCATGTGGGCACGGACTGCTTCATTATGTGAGGGGTTGCGAATGGAACTGAACAGTGTGCAATCATCAGCGAACATCCCCATTTCTGACCTTACGATGGAGAGAAGGTCATTGATGAAGCAACTGAAGGTGGTTGGGCCCAGGACACTGCCCTGAGGAACTCCTGCAGCAATGTCCTGGGGCTGAGATAATTGGCCTCAAACAACCACTACCATCTTCCTTTGTGCTAGGTATGACTCCAACCACTGGAGAGTTTTCCCCGATTCCCATTGACTTCAATTTTACTAGGGCTCCTTGGTGCCACACTCGGTCAAATGCTACCTTGATGTCAAGGGCAGTCACTCTCACCTCAGCCCCAGAGTTCAGCTCTTTTACATAGAAACACAGAAACATCGAAAATAGGAGCAAGAGTAGGCCATTCGGCCCTTCACGCCTGCTCCGCCATTCAAAACGATCATGGCTGATCGTCTAACTCAGTACCCTGTTCCTGCTTTTTCCCCCATATCCCTTGATCCCTTTAGCATTAAGATATATATCTATCTCCTCCTTGAATACAACTAATGACTTGGCCTCCACTGCCTTCTGTGGTAGAGAATTCCACAGGTTCACCACCCTCTGAGTGAAGAAATTTCTCCTCATCTCGGTTCTAAATGGCATACCCCGCATCCTGAGACTGTGACCCCTGGTTCTGGACTCCCCAGCCATCGGGAACATCCTCCCTGCATCTAATCTGTCTATCCTGTTAGAATTTTATATGTTTCGATGTTTCGATGAGATCACCTCTCCCCTCATACGTCAGTCCTGCCATCCCAGGAATCATGTTTGGACCAAGGCTGTAATGAGGTCTGGAGCCGAGTGGTCCTGGTAGAACGCAAACTGAGCATTGATGAGCAGGTTATTGGTGAGTAAGTGCCGCTTGATAGCACTGTCAACGACACCTTCCATCTCTTTGCTGATGATTGAGAGTAGACTGATGGGGCGGTAATTGGCTGGATTGGATTTGTCCTGCTTTTTGTGGACAGGACATACCTGGGCAGTTTTCCACATTGTCGGGTAGATGCCAGTGTTGTAGCTGTACTGGAACAATTTGGCTGGAGGCGTGGCTAGTTCTGGAGCACAAGTCTTCAGCACTACAGCCGGGATGTTGTTGGGGCCCATAGCCTTTATTGTATCCAGTGCACTCAGCCGTTTCTTGATATCATGTGGAGTGAATCGAATTGGTTGAAGACTGACTTCTGTGATGGTGGGGATATTGGGAGGAGGCCGAGATGGATCATCCACTCAGCACTTCTGGCTGAAGATGGATGCAAACGCTTCAGCCTTGTCGTTTGCACTCACGTGCTGGACTCTGCAGTCATTGAGGATGAGGATGTTCACGGAGCCTCCTCCTCCCATTAGTTGTTTAATTGTTCACCACCATTCACGACTGGATGTATCAAGACTGCAGAACTTTGATCTGATCCGTTGGTTGTGGAATCTCTTCGGTCTGTCTATAGCATGTTGCTTCCACTGTTTAGCATGCATGTAAGTCCTGTGTTGTAGCTTCACCAGGTTGGCACCTCATTTTTAGTGTGCCTGATGCTGCTCCTGGCATGCTCTTCTACACTCCTCTTTGAACCAGGGTTGATCCCCTGGCTTGTTGGTAATGGTAAAGTGAGGAATATGCCAGGCCATGAGGTTACAGATTGTGCTGGAATACAATTCTGCTGCTGCTGATGGCCCTCAGTGTCTCATGGATGCCCAGTTTTGCATTGCTAGATCTGTTCTGAATCCATCCCATTTAGCACGGTGGTAGTGCCACACAACACGTTGGATGGTGTCCTCAGAGTGAAGACGGGACTTCGTCTCCACAAGGACTGTGCGGTGGTCACTCCTACCAACACTGTCATGGACAGATGCATCTGTGACAGGTAGATTGGCGAGGACGAGGTCAAGTAGGTTTTTCCCTCGTGTTGCTTCGCTCACCACCTGCCGCAGGCCCAGTCTGGCAGCTATGTCCTTCAGGACTCGGCCAACTCCGTCAGTAGCGGTGCTACCGAGCCACTCTTGGTGATGGACATTGAAGTCCCCCACTCAGAGTACATTCTGTGCCCTTGCTACCCTCAGTGCTTCCTCCAAGTGGTGCTCAACATGGAGGAGGACTGATTCATCAGCTGAGGGAGGGCAGTAGGTGGTAATGAGCAGAAGGTTTCCTTGCCCATATTTGACCTGATGCCATGAAATTTCATGGGGTCCGCAATCAATGTTGAGGACTCCCAGGGCCATTTCGTCCTGAATGTTTATCACTGTACTGCCACCTCTGGTGGGTCTGTCCTGCCGGTGGGACACGACATACCCAGGGATGGTGATGGAAGAGTCTGGGACGTTGGCTGAAAGGTATGATTCTGTGAGAATGGCTATTTCAGGCTGTTGCTTGACTAGTCTGGGTGGGACAGCTCTCCCATTTTGGCACAAGTCCCCAGGTGTTAGTGAGGAGGGCTTTGCAGGGTCGACTGGGCTTGGTTTGCCTTTGTCGTGTCTGGTGCCTCGTGGTCTGTCCGGTTTTATTCATATTATGACTTTTTGTGGCAAAATTGTACAACTGAGTGGCTTGCTGGGCCATTTCAGAGGGCGAAAAGAATCAACCACATTGCTGTGGGTCTGGAGTTACATAAAGGCCAGACCGGGTAAGGACATTAGTGAACCAGATGGGTTTTTACGACAATCCAATAGTTTCATAGTCACCATTACTGAATTTAAATTCCTCAGTTGGCATGGCAGGATTCAAGCTCATAACTCCAGATTATTAGTCCAGGCCTGTGGATTACTAGTCCAGTAAGTAGTCCAGTGGTTATGCAGAACAGATATTTTGTAACAGTCTTGCAGTCCTCAAAGCGTGACATTTCATTTCATAAATATAGTTACTAAAAAAAGGAATTCACATTTTCGCCAAGCTTGCAATGAAGAGGAAGCAGCCTGGAATATAAAAGAACTGTTCATTGGACTGATGCATACCAAAGTCCAACACGATAAAAGCAGAAATTTGTTTGTTGCATGCTGCCCCTTGGTGACATCATCCACAGACATTGGGTTGGTTAACACATGTATGCTGATGACATCCAGCTCTACCACTCCACCAGCTCGACCACTCCACCAGCTCTCTTGACCCCTTCACTTCCTCTGTGTTGTCAGACTGCTTGTTCAATGTCCAGTCTTGTATGAGTCGCAATTTCATTCAGCTAAACTTTAGTAATATCTAATCCATTGTCTTCTACCCTTGCTACAAATTCTGTACCTTTGCCACCAATTCCATCTCCATGCCCAGCCACTCTCAAGTTGAACCAAACTGTTTGCAATCTTGGTATGCTAACCCATCATCAGCTGAGTTTCCAATTCCATACACTCTCCATGACAAAGACTGCCTAATTCCACCTCTGTAATGTCAGTGTTATGGAACTGGGCAGCCATTTTGAACAATTTGCATTTTATGTAACACCTTTTAATGTAGAAAACCATCCCAAGTACATCCTGTTCGAATGACGTGCACCAATGTTGCAGCTGTTTCACAATAACAAGCATGCACACATACACATAGTGCAAAGGTCACCATACCGTGTTCATTTTTGACAATTCTAAGAATATAAGAAATAGGAGCAGGGGTAGGCCATACGGCCCCTTGAGCCTACTCCATCATTCAATGAGATCATGGCATCAGGTCAAACATGGGCAAGGAAACCTCCTGCTGATTACCACCTACCGTCCTCCCTCAGCTGATGAATCAGTCCTCCTCCATGTTGAGCACCACTTGGAGGAAGCACTGAGGGTAGCAAGGGCACAAAATGTACTCTGGGTGGGGGACTTCAATGTCCATCACCAAGAGTGGCTCGGTAGCACCACTACTGACCGAGCTGGCCGAGTCCTGAAGGACATAGCTGCCAGACTGGGCCTGCGGCAAGTGGTGTGCGAACCAACATGAGGGAAAAAACTACTTGACCTCGTCCTCACCAATCTACCTATCGCAAATGCATCTGTCCATGACGGTTTTGGTAGGAGTGAACACCGCACAGTCCTCGTGGAGATGAAGTCCCGTCTTCGCACTGAGGACACCATCCAACGTGTTGTGTGGCACTACCACCGTGCTAAATGGGAGAGATTCAGAACAGATCTAGCAGCTCAAACCTGGGCATCCATGAGGCGCTGTGGGCCATCAGCAGCAGCAGAATTGTATTCCAGCACAATCTGTAACCTCATGGCCTGGCATATTCCTCACTCTACCATTACCAACAAACCAGGGGATCAACCCTGGTTCAATGAGGAGTGTAGAAGAGCATGCCAGGAGCAGCACCAGGAGTACCTAAAAATGAGGTGCCAACCTGGTGAAGCGACAACTCAGGACTACATGCATGCTAAACAGCGGAAGCAACATGCTATACACAGAGCGAAGAGATTCCACAACCAACGGATCAGATCAAAGCTCTGCAGTCCTGCCACATCCAGTCGTGAATGGTGGTGGACAATTAAACAACTAACGGGAGGAGGAGGCTCTGCAAACATCCCCATCCTCAATAATGGCGGAATCCAGCACGTGAGTACAAAAGACAAGGCTGAAGCGTTTGCAACCATCTTCAACCAGAAGTATCGAGTGGATGATCCATCTCGGCCTCCTCCCGATATCCCCACCATCACAGAAGCCAGTCTTCAGCCAATTCGATTCACTCCACGTGATATCAAGAAACGGCTGAGTGCACTGGATACAGCAAAGGCGATGGGCCCCGACAACATCCCAGCTGAAGTGCCCAGCTGTAGTGCCCAGCTGTAGTGCTGAAGACTTGTGCACCAGAACTAGCCGCGCCTCGAGCCAAGCTGTTCCAGTACAGCTACAACACTGGCATCTACCCGACAATGTGGAAAACTGCCCAGGTATGTCCTGTCCACAAAAAGCAGGACAAATCCAATCCGGCCAATTACCGCCCCATCAGTCTACTCTCAATCATCAGCAAAGTGATGGAAGGTGTCGTCGACAGTGCTATCAAGCGGCACTTACTCACCAATAACCTGCTCACCGATGCTCAGTTTGGGTTCCGCCAGGACCACTCGGCTCCAGACCTCATTAAAGCCTTGGTCCAAATATGGACAAAAGAGCTGAATTCCAGAGGTGAGGTGAGAGTGACTGCCCTTGACATCAAGGCAGCATTTGACCGAGTGTGGCACCAAGGAGCCCTAGTAAAATTGAAGTCAATGGGAATCAGGGGGAAAACCCTCCAGTGGCTGGAGTCATACCTAGCACAAAGGAAGATGGTAGTGGTTGTTGGAGGCCAATCATCTCAGTCCCAGGGCATTGCTGCAGGAGTTCCTCAGGGCAGTGTCCTAGGCCCAACCATCTTCAGCTGCTTCATCAATGACCTTCCCTCCATCATAAGGTCAGAAATGGGGATGTTCGCTGATGATTGCACAGTGTTCCATTCGCAACCCCTCAGATAATGAAGCAGTCCGAGCCCACATGCAGCAAGACCTGGACAACATCCAGGCTTGGGCTCATAAATGGCAAGTAATATACGCGCTAGATAAGTGCCAGGCAATGACCATCTTCAACAAGAGAGGGTCTAACCACCTCCCCTTGACATTCAACAGCATTACCATCGCTGAATCCCCCACCATCAACATCCTGGGGGTCACCATTGACCAGAAACTTAACTGGACCAGCCATATAAATACTGTGGCTACGAGAGCAGGTCAGAGGCTGGGTATTCTGCGGCGAGTGACTCACCTCCTGACTCCCCAAAGCCTTTCCACCATCTACAAGGCACTAGTCAGGAGTGCGATGGAATACTCTCCACTTGCTTGGACGAGTGCAGCTCCAATAACAAGCTCGACACCATCCAGGACATAGCAGCCCACTTGATTGGCACCCCATCCACCACCCTAAACATTCACTCCCATCACCACCGGCGCACAGTGGCTGCAGTGTGTACCATCTGCAGGATGCACTGCAGCAACTCGCCAAGGCTTCTTCGAGAACTCCTCCCAAACCCTCGACCTCTACCACCTAGAAAGACAAGGGCAGCAGGCACATAAGAACAACACCACCTGCACATTCCCCTCCAAGTCACACACCATCCCGACTTGGAAATATATCGCCGTTCCTTCATTGTCGCTGGGTCAAAATCCTGGAACTCCCTTCCTAACAGCACTGTGGGAGAACTGTCACCAAACGGACTGCAGCGGTTCAAGAAGGCGGCTCACCACCACCTTCTCAAGGGCAATTAGGGATGGGCAATAAATGCCGGCCTCGCCAGCGACGCACACATCCCACGAACGAATTAAAAAAATCCTCTGCCTCAACTCCACTTTCTTACCCTAATAACGTAGCACTGTGGCAGAGGGTTGAAGTTCCTACTCACCATGTCATAGAGTTTAGACAGGAGTTCATGTAATTGTGTTCATTTCATTCCAATCTCAGCTATGCTCTTGTGGATCAATAACAAGCGACATCAAGACCTCCCCTTTATAAATTAAGGAAAATTTTGTGGACATCGCTCTTGGCTAATTTTGTGCACCTCCTGGATTATGATTTGGAATGCCCTGCCTGAAAGGATGGTGGAAGCAGATTCAATAACTAGTTTCAAAAGGGAATTGGATAAATACTTGAAAGGAAAAAAAATTCCAGGGCTCTGGGGAAAGAGCAGGGCGGTGGGATAGCTCTTTCAAGAAGCTGTCATAGGCACGATTGGCAGAATGGCCTCCTTTCATACTGTAATAAAAAGGCACGTGTTCTCAGTCTGGAGCAGGGTGGGGGCTCGAGAGAAGCTGGGACCAAACAAATTAAAAGCTGCTTCTTCAGGCCCCGCCCACGAGACACTCTAATCCCCGCCCCCTGAGCGCGCTAATGATTAAGCCACGCCCCCGGGACGCGCCGATCCATGAAGCCCCGCCCCCGGGGAGCACCGATCCTCGAAGCCCCGCCCCCGGGGAGCACCGATCCTCGAAGCCCCGCCCCTGGGGCCCGATGATTCCGAAGCCCCGCCCCCGGGACGCGACGATTCCGAAGCCCCGCCCCCGGGACGCGACGATTCCGAAGCCCCGCCCCCGGGACGCGACGATTCCGAAGCCCCGCCCCCGGGACGCGACGATTCCGAAGCCCCGCCCCCGGGGCGCGACGATTCCGAAGCCCCGCCCCCGGGGCGCACTGAGCCGCCGTTCACCTTCGCTGGGGTTACGCCGCGATGTTGCTCCGCCCCTTTAGCCGCTCTATGGATTTTTTCAATGCCAATCAGCCTCGAGGGCTAAAGGCTAAAGGTTATAATGTTACCACAACATGGCGACGGCGACGACGATGAAGAAGAGGCGAGAACAGTCGGCTGAGGAAAGCGGGTCGGAGTCGGAGGATGAGGAGTGGGTGGGGCCGCTCCCCTTCCAGGCTGCGCACGTGAAGAAGAGGAAAGGTAGCTGGGCCCGTCCGCCTGCGGTCGCTTGGTGTTCGTTAGCGCAGCGCAATTTGAGAGGTTGTCCCGAGGAGCGGAACCCGGCCTGCCAGACAATCCGCATTAAATTGAGTACATCCCCCAAACAGACCTGCGCCGATCATAAACAGCTATAACCTCCATCTTATAATAGTTATAAACAATTTTACAACACCAAGTTATAGTCCAGCAATTTTATTTTAAATTCACAACACCAAGTTATTGCTGGACTATAACTTGGTGTTGTAAAATTGTTTACAATTGTCAACCCCAGTCCATCACCGGCATCTCCACATTATAATAGTTAACGTTAGGAAGGGTGACCAAGGGCTTGGTCGACGAAGCGTCTTAAAGACAGACTTCCATTTAGAATATAAGAACTGGGAGCAGGAGAAGGCCATCCGGCCCCTCGAGCCTGCTCTGCCATTTAATCAGATCATGGCTGATCTTTGACCTCAACTCTACTTTCCCCGCCCGATCCCCATATCCCTTGATTCCCTTAGAGTATTTATATAGCGTCTTTCATGACCTCAAGATGTCCCAAAGCACTTTACAGCCAGTGCAGCACTTTTTGAAGTGTAGTCACTGTTGTAGTTGTAGTGTAGGAAACGCCACAGCTAATTTGCGCACTGAGGTCCCACAAAAGGTAGTGTGGTAATGACCAGATAATCTGTTTTAGTGACCAGCAAAATAATGCAGATGCTGGAAATCTGAAATAAAACAGAAAATACTGGAAACAATCAGCAAGTCAGGCAAAATCTGTGGCGAAGGGAACAGAGTTAATGTTCCAGGTCAATGACACTTTGTCAGAACTGGAAGAAGTTGAAGATTTAACAGTTTTTGAGTGAGGTAAAGAGAGGGAGGAAAGAAAAGAACAAAAGGGAAGGTCTCTGATGGGGTGGAGGGCAGGAGTGATTAAATGACAAAAGGGATGATTGTGCAAGGCAAGGAGGGTGGTGATGGGACAAATAAAGAAACAAAAGATGGGAGCAGTGGTTATGATCTGCAGTTATTGAAATCAGTGGGAGTCCAGAAGGTTGTAAAGTGCCTAATCGAAAGATGAGGTGCTGTTCCTAGAGCTTCTGTTGAGCTTTGTTGGAACCGTGTAGGAGGCCGAGGTCAGAGTAGAAGTGGGATGGAGAATTAAAATGGCAAGTGACCGGAAGGTCAGGGTCATGCTTGCAGACTGAGCAGAGGTGCTCAGCAAAGTGACCACCCAATCTGCGTTTGGTGTCCCCAATTTAGAGGAGACCGCATCGTGAGCAGCGAATACAGTATACTAAATTGAAAGAAGTACAAGTAAATCGCTGTTTCGCCTGGAAGGAGTGTTTAAGAAAATAAGAAATAGGAGCAGGAGTAGGCCATGCTGCCCCTTGAGCCTGCTCTGCCTTTCAGTAAAATCATGGCTGATCTTCTACCTCAACTCCATTTCCCCTCCTTGTCCCCATATCCCTTGATTCCCATAGTGCCCAAAAATCTGTTGATCTCAGCCTCCACAGCCCCTTGGGGTAGAGAATTCCAAAGATTCACAACCCTCTGAGTGAGGAATCTTGGTTCTAAATGGCCGACACCTTATCTTGAGACGATGGCCCCTAGTTCTAGACTCCAGCCAGGGGAAATAGTCTCTCAGCATCTACCCTGTCATGCCCTCTAAGAATTTTGTACATTTTGATGAGATCATCTCTCATTCTTCTAAACTCCAGAGAATATAGGCCCATGTTTGGAGCCCTGGACGGTGGGAAAGGACGAGGTGAAAGGGCATCTCCTTTGCTGGCACGGGAAAGTGCCGTTGGAAGGAGAGCGGGAGTTAAAAGTGATGGAAGAGTGGACCATGGTGTTGGAGTGGGAAGGGTCCCTTTGCAAAGCTGAAAACGAAGGGGAGGGGAAGATGTGTTTGGTGGTGGCATCGCACTGGAGATGGCGGAGGATGATCCGTTGAACGTGGAGGCTGGTGCGGTGGACGGTGAAGACGGGGACCCTATCACGGTTCTGGGAGGGAAGGGAAAGTGTGAGGGCAGAAGTACGGGAAATAGGACGGACACTGTCGATGGTCCAGTCAACTACAGTGAAGGGGGATCCTCGGTTGAGGAAAAAGGAAGAGATATTGGAAGTACTGGCGTGCAAGGTGGCATCGTCAAAACAGATGCGACAGAGACGGAGAAATTGAGAGAAGGGTATAGAGTCCTTACAGGAAGCGGGGTGGGAAGAAGTGTAATCAAGGTAGCTGTTGGAGTTGATGGGCTTACAGTAGATATTGGTTGACAGCCTAGCCTCACAAATGGAGATAGAGAAGTCGAGGAAGGGAAGAGTTGGAGATGGACCATGTGAAGGCGAAGGAAGGGTAGAAATTGGAGAAATTTTCCAGTTTGGGGCGAGAGCAGGAAGCAGCACCCATATAGTCAGCAGTGTTACGGAAAAAGAGGTGATGGAGGGGACTTGAGTAGGACTGGAAGAAAGAATGTTCCACGTATTCCACAAAAGGGCAGGCATGGCTAGGACCCATATGGATTCCCATTGCGACACCTTTTATTTGGAGGAAGTGAGTGGTATCAAAGGAGAAGTTGTTCACTGTAAGAATATGTTCGAGGAGGAGGAGGGTGGCGTTGGCGCCTCTGTGGGGGATGGAGGTGTAGAGGGACTGGACATCCATGGTAAAAAGGCGATGGTTAGGGCTGGAGAACTGGAAACGGTTCAAGTGGCAGAGGGTGTCAGACGAAATTGGACAAGTGGTGGAAAAAATAGATTTGAGATAGGAAGAAATACGTTCCGTGGAGTAAGAACAGGCTGAAACGATGGGTCCTGGGAAGGAGATAAAAGCGGGCTTTGCAGGGTTGGGGGACTATGAAGTTGGAGACCATATGGGGAAGATCTCCAGAGGAGATGAGGTCACTGAGGGTCTGGGAAACTATGGCTTGATGTTTGGCAATGTGGTCATGGTCCGGGGGAGGTAGGCGGAGGTGTCAGTGAGTTGGCATTCAGCCTCCGCAAGGTAGAGGTCTGTTCGCCAAACAACAACAGTGGCGCCCTTGTCAGCAGGCTTAGTGACTGGCAGGGTTGGACTGAGAGAATGGAGTGCTGCACGTTCAGAGGGAGGTGGGTTAGAGTGAGTGAGACGGGTAGAGAAATTGAGACAGGTGACGTCACAGCGGCAGTTCCCAATGAAAAGATTGAGAGGGTAAGAGGCCAGAGGGAGGGGTCCAGATGGAACGAGAATTCTGAAGGTGGGAGAAAGGATCCACTATTTGGGGGGAGGACTCCTGGCCAAAGAAGTGGCCATGAAGGCGACGGAAGAAGAGCTTGAAATTCACTGAGGTAGGGGCGTAAGAGGATGAAGCTGAGGCCTGATTTTTCGGGGTCAGAGATGGGAAGGGCAAAGGGGATAGTGAAAACACATCAAAGAATGAGATTGGAGGGAGGGATGGGATCGAAGGGAAAGAAGGATCAGTGAGGGTGTTGTTATCTAAGAGTTGTTGAAGCTTGTGGTCCTTGACACCTGAAAGGAAGTAACAGTTTTTTATTAAAGCGTCGGATGAGGCGAAGGATGAATGGAACTGCAGACCAGGGCAGCTCTGAAGGGGACCATTCCCTCTGTGACACCCTGGTCCACTCTTCCATCACCTGCTCTCTTTCCCACGGCAGCTTCCCATGTGAGCACAGGAGATACAACACCTGCCCCTTCACCTCCTCCCTTCCCACTGTCCAGGGCCCAAACACTCCTTCCAGGTGAAACAGCGATTTACTTGCACTTCTTTCAATTTAGTATACTGTATTCGCTGCTCACGATGCAGTCTCCTCTGCACTGGGGAGGCCAAACGCAGATTGGGTGATCGCTTTGCTGAACACCTCCACTCAGTCCGTCCTCTGCCTCCTTCATGGTTCCAGTGAAGCTCAAGGAACAGCACCTCATCTTTCGATTAGGCACTTTACAACCTTCTGGACTCACATTGATTCCAATAACTTCAGATCATAACCACTGCTCCCATTTTTTTCAGACAGCAGGTGTTGGTAATGGTTCTGATTTTGCCATTTACAGCTCCTCTAGATCCATCTTTTGTTTCTTCACTTGTCCCATTACCACCCTCCTTGCCTTGCACCATCATCCCTTTTGTCATTTAATCACTCCTGCCCTCCACCCTATCAGAGACCTTCCCTTTTGTTCTTTCCTCTTTTTCACCCCTCTCTTTCCCCCCCCCCCCACCTCCCCACTTCACCCTTTGCTTGGCTTTGTACTTGCCCACATTCCATGAATAGAAAAAAAAGCATTGTGTTCCCATGTGTTTGCTGCCCTTGTCCTTTTAAGGAGGTGCTGTTTCCAAGAAGCCTTGGCAAGTGGCTGCAGTGTATCTTGTAGATGGGACACTCTGCAGCCTTGGTGTGCCGGTGGTGGAGGGAGTGAATGTTTGAGGTGGTGGATGGGGTACCAATCAAGCGGGCTGCTTTGTCCTGGATGGTGTCAAGCTTTTTGAATGTGGTTGGAGCTGCACTCATCTAGGCAAGTGGAGAATATTCTATCACATTCCTGACTTGTGTCTTGTAGATGGTGGAAAGACTTTGGGAAATCAGCTTAAAAACTATTTAATCTTCCACTTCTGATGAAAGGTCATCAACCTGAAATGTTAGCTCTTTTTTTTTTCTCCACATATGCTGCCTGACTTGCTGAGTATTTCCAGCATTTTCTGTTTTTATATCTGTTTTAGTGATGATGGTTGAGGGATAAATGTCGGACAGGATACCGAGGAGAACTACCCTGCTCTTCGAATAATGCTATGGGACCTTTTACATCCACCTGAAACGGCAGACTTGTTTTAACGTCTCATCTGAAAGACTGTACCTCTGACAGTACAGCATTCCCTCAATACTGCGCTGGAGTGTTGCTCCAGAGAGTGGGATTTGAACCCACAACCTTCTGACTCAGGCGAGAAAGTTATCAACTGAGCTACGGCTGACACTTAAATAGGAGAGAGAGGTGGATAGATAGAGAAGTTTTGGGGTAGAATTGCAGAGTGTGGGGCCTAGTCGCCTGAAGGCACGGCTGCCAATCGTAGGGCAAAAGGAGGGTGGAGGAGCTTACAGAGATAGGGAGGGGTGAGGCCATGAAGGGATTTAATCATGATGAGAATTTTAAATTTGTGCCTTTTGAGGGACCGGGAGCCAATGTAGGTCAGCGAGGACGGGGTGGGGGGTTATGTGTGAGCACGAATTGATGCAAGTTAGAATACAGGAGGCAGAGTTTGGATGAGCTGATGTTCATGGTGGATGAGAGGCCAGCCAGGAGAGCATTGAAATAGTCGAGACAGAAGATGAAAAAGGCATGAATAAGAAGTTCAGTGCCAGATTGACAGAAGTAGAAATAGAAGTAGAGGTGGAGGTGGGTGATGTTGTGAAGATGGAAGTAAGCAGTCTTTGTTATGGAGTGTGTATGGGGTCAGAAACTCAACTTGTGGTTGAGCAGAACACTTAAGGTTGTGAAAGTGTGGTTCAGCCTAAGATGGTGGCCAGGGTTATGAAGTCAGTGGCCATAGTACAAAGTTTTTGTTGATGGCTGAAGAAGATGGCTTCAGTCTTCCCACTATTTAGTTAACAGAAGTTGAGACCCATTCAAGACTGGATGTCGGGTAAGCAATCTGACAGAACAGAGGCAATTAAGGAGTCGAGAGATGGTGAGGAGGTAAAGCTGGGTGTCTTCATTATATGTGTGAAAGCTGATCCATTGTTCCCAGATGATGATGCTAAGGGGCAGTATGTAGATAAGGAAGAGGAAGGGGACAAAGGATGGATCTGTGGAAGATTCCAGAGATTACGGTGCAGGGATGGGAAGTGCAGCTATTGCTGGAGTTGATCCAGCCACATTTGCATAAGTAGAAACCATGCAATGCCAGTCCATTGGAGGTGGACGGTGGAGGAGAGGTATTAGAGGAGGATGGGACACTCACTCTGGCTTAATAATCTGACCTGTTTTGATGCATGTCACTTAATAAAGACAGTCCCATGCATTTATATCACTCCATGTTGACCGCTCTGTAAAAGTGAATTTAAATTCTCTAGATGCATGCATAATTTAAATTCTGAGAGTCAGTTATGAGGGAAGTGGCAAGCAGAGGTCAGATGTTCCGATGTACAAAAGGAGGGGATATTGGGATTGAGAAGAGGTCACTTCAGCTGCTCTTGTGCATCTGAGTGGCAGTTTATACCATTGGGGAGGACTGGGTGATAAATGGAAAGGAAATGGGGAGTTAATATAAATGTCTGAAAGAACAGATCTCTCAGGAGCTTCCTGAATGTTTGGCCAGGAAGGCAGTTAATAGGGCTTTAAAATTTCCCTTTGACAAATAGTTATCCAGAGAACAATTAAACTGGAAAAAAAATGCTTGTGTCCCTTGCCCTTCAGTCCTTTGACTCCAACCGTTGGTCTCTTAACCCCCCTTAATTCTACCTGCGGTGACAGAGTATTCAGCTGTCTCAGCCTACCCTCTGGAACTTCCTTCCTAAACACTGCTCTGCTCCATCTCCCCATTTTTAAAAGTTTTTGTAAAACCTGTCTTTATGACCACACTTTTGGTTATCTGCTCTAAATCTCCCAAAACAGCTCAGTGTAATTTTCTCCTGTGAAGCACCTTGGTTAAAGGCACTATATACATGTAGGTTTTGTGGTTATAATGTGCTGCCACCAGATAGCAGTGGTGCAGTTATCTATAAGTACGTTGGAGGCAGGTATCGTTGTAATAAGAGAGGGAGCAGCAGTTTTGATTTGTGTTTTTAAATATACATGTACAAAATCTAATAGGTGTCAGTGGCCAGTTTAACTCAGAAGTACAGTGCTCTAAGCAGACATGGAAGTGGACCAAACCTAGAGCTATAACAATAGCTTCCCTTTAATGTAAAAAGAATCCCAAGGAACTTCACAGGCAGAAGGAAAATAGGTATTAAGCCAGGAAGAGTGAGATTAGGGGGGGTGACTGAAAGCTTAAAGAGATTGGTTTTGAGGAACAAATGGTTAATAATGGCAGAGTCCTGGGAACATGTTGCTATGAGGACCTAGCTGGGATAGAATAAAAATAAGATCTGGACTTAGAGTATGAAGTACAGTACATACAAAGTGCAGCATGTTTCTTCATAACCTAGGATCCATAATTCTACTTTCTCTGGCTACGTTTGCCTGTAGAATTTCAATCTTTAACCCAGTTCTTAACCTGAGTTTCATTTCATCACAGCAGTACCCCTCCCATCTGGATGTGGAGCTACAGTTTGTTTAAGTTAGGCTTGCAAAAAACAGTCCATTTCTTTGTTTCCTGTTTTTTTAACCAGATTGCAATTTTTGAGGTGTGTGGAAAATGGATTAAAATATTCAACTTTTGAGCTTTTAACTTGTAACTAACAAGGTGGGTAAGACATTGGAAGAAGAAATCAAAAAAGATATAAAAACATTTAAGATAGAAAGGGGCGAGATCATTGATAAACTAATCAAATTTGAGAGGATAAAACCCCTGGCCCGGATGGATTGCATCTGCGAATATTAAAAGAAGTTAGGAGATAGCAGTGGCACTATTACACATACATACATACATACATTTTATATATATAAAATGTATCAGTATCAATCATTAGAAAAGGGGGTACTGCCAGAAGACTGGTGGACAGTTGATGTTGTTCCTATATTTAAAAAGGGAGATAGAACAAGTGCAGGGAACAATAGACCAGTTAGCTTAACGTCGGTGGTAGTAAAGATTCCATTATCTTTCCTCAAAGATGTAATAAAAAAACATCTAGAGAAAGAAAATATAATAAATAATAGTCAGCGTGGATTTCAGAAGGGAAAGTCATGCTTGACCAACCTTATTGAATTCTTGAAGTAACAAAGAGTAGACAAGGGTAATGCAGTAGATGTAATATATTTGGATTTTCAAAAGGCCTTCGATAAGATATTGCATTGTAGACTCATGTCCAAGGTCAGAGCATGTGGAGTCAGGGGACAGGTAGCAAAATGGATAGCAAGCTGGCTACAAAACAGAAAACAGAGTAGGGGTTAAGGGTACCTACTCAGACTGGCAAAAGGTGGGAAGTGGTGATCCACAGGGATCGGTGCTGGGACCACTGCTGTTCATAATTTACATTAACGCTTTAGATTCGGGAATCGGAAGTACAATTTCAAAATTTGCGGACGACACAAATTGGGGGTGTAGTTAATACAAAGGAAGAATGTGTCAAAATGCAAGAGGACATTAATAAACTTGCAGAATGGGTGTGTAACTTGGCAAATGAATTTCAATATAGATAAGTGTGAGGTGATCCATTTTGGTAGGAAGATTAAGGAGACCACATACTGTAATTGTAAGGAGTCGCACAACACCAGGTTATAGTCCAACAGCTTTATTTGAAATCACAAGCTTTCGGAGCTTTGCTCCTTCGTCAGGTGAAGTTTGGATAATAAGAGTCTAAATAGGATAGAGCAGCAAAGGGATCTAGGGGTACAGATACACAAATTACTAAAAGTACAGAGGCAGGTTTTTTAAAAAAAAAGGCAAATCAAGCACTGGGATTCATTTCTAGAGGGATAGAATTGAAAAGCAGAGAAGTAATGTTAAATTTGTATGCATCCTTGGTTAGACCATACTTGGAGTATTGTGCACAGTTCTGATCTCCATATTATAAAAAGAATATAGAAGCATTGGAGAGGATACAAAAAAGATTCATGAGGACGATACTAGAACTGAGAGGATATCCTGATCAGGAAAGGCAACAGGTTGGGGCTCTTTTCTCTAGAAAAGACTGAGGGGTGACCTGATAGAGGTCTTTAAGATAATAAAAGTGTTTTTTTTTATTCGTTCATGGGATGTGGGCGTTGCTGGCAAGGCCAGCATTTATTGCCCCATCCTTAATTGCCCTCGAGAAGGTGGTGGTGAGCCGCCGCCTTGAACCTCTGCAGTCCGTTCTCCGTGAAGGTTCTCCCACAGTGCTGTTAGGAAGGGAGTTCCAGGATTTTGACCCAGCGACGATGAAGGAATGGTGATATATTTCCAAGTCGGGATGGTATGTGACTTGGAGGGGAACGTGCAGGTGGTGTTGTTCCCATGTGCCTGCTGCCCTTGTCCTTCTAGGTGGTAGAGGTTGCGGGTTTGAGAGGTGCTGTCGAGGAAGTTTTGACGAGTTGCTGCAGTGCAGTGCGCCGGTGGTGAAGGGAGTGAATGTTTAGGGTGGCGGATGGGGTGCCATTCAAGCAGGCTGCTTTGTCCTGGATGGTGTCAAGCTTCTTGAGTGTTGTTGGAGCTGCACTCATCCAGGCAAGTGTAGACGTAGAGAAAATGTTTCCACTTGTGGGGGACTCCAAAACTAGAGGTCATAAATATAAAATAGTCGCTAATAAATCCAATAGGGAATTCAGGAGAAACTTCTTTACCCAAAGAATGGTAAGAATGTGGAACATGCAACTTCAAGGAGTAGTTGAGACAAATAGCACAGATGCAGTTAAGGGAAAGCTAGATAAACACATGAGGGAGAAAGGAATAGATGAGTATGCTGATAGGGTTAGATGAAGTAGGGAGGGAGGATGTGGAGCATAAACGCCAGCATACACCAGTTGGGTTTAATGGCCTGGTTCTGTGCAGTAGTTTCGATATAATCATTTCCATGAGGTATGGATTTATTTAGGAGAAAATGAAGAAAGCCGAGTGACTGAATTTTTTTCCAAGTGAATAAAACTATTTTGAGAATATTTGTTTAATATATTCCTCTGAAGATGGTTGAACTGAATCCTAATATGGTGCCACTTGTGCCTGTTATAACTGGGTATGGTTGGTGCACCTGTCATTATTAATTATATAATAATTCTGATAAAAGTGGAAATACATTTGTTTTTTTTCCCCAGTTCTTGACTTTGAACATGTGTATCTGGACAACATGCCCAGTGCTTTAATGTATGAGCGTAGCTACATGCACAGAGATGTTATTACGCACATGGTGTGCACCCGGTAAGACCTGCTTTCATTTTTTTCAAACAAGAAACTAAAGCTGGAATCTATATGGAGTTCAAGTGAATTGATGTATATTACTATAGAGTATTTATTTATTTTGGAAATTGTCTTGGTGTGGGATTGTGTAAGTTATGTTCTCTGCTATTTTGCACAACGCAAAAGTAATTCTGCAGGCAAGTGTGTGTGCTTTGTGACCAGTCACAGTGGTGATTGTTTGAGTAGTCAATGATATTTCATTCTTGTAATGTTTCTTTGTTTTGATTTGTTTCCCTTGTATCTCTTTGCTATTGAGCCACTTAATTTAAGATTTTTCTCTTTCCATTTGCTTGCACGTATTGGCTGCCACATGGACCCAAGCCCCCGCTCCATTTTGCGGCCATTTCCGGGCCGAGCTCTGCATTCTCTCCTCCTTCCCTGATTCAGTCATATCCCCTTTCATCTGTCCCTTCTCCAGCATTAAGCCTTATTCGATACTTTCTCTCATTTGGCACTATTTTTCAGCCTACCTTCTCTCTTACTGCAGTCCCAAGCTCGAGTTCCTCTTAATGTCTTTCCTCCTCCCCCTATCCTCCACCTTCCTAAACTCTAACCCACGTTATCATCTTGTCGCACACTTAAGTCCTGCTCACCCATCCTTGCTGACCTACGTTGGCTCCCAGTCCTCCAACACATTAAATTTAAAGTCTTCATCTTCAAATCCTACCCTGTCTCTAACCTCCTCCAGTCTTGTATCACATTGTGGACCCTTCGGTCCTTTAACTCTGGCCTTTTGTGGCCTTTGGAATATTGCGGCCAGCACCTCTGCAATTTCCACCCTTCCCTAAGCACCATATCTACTTTAAGTACAGCTAGCCTTTCTAGTATCTCCACTTTCTCAATTTTTAGCCCATCCAGTATCTCAACTACCTCCTTTTACTGTGACTTTGGCAGCATCACCTTCCTTGGTAAAGACAAATGAAAAGTACTCGTTTAGTACCTCAGCCATTCCCTTTACCTTCATGCGTAGATCAACTTTTTGGTCCCTAATCGACCCCACCCCTCCCCTTTTTACCTGTTTACTATTTATATGCCTGTAGAAGATGTTTGGATTCCCTTTTATGTTCTCTCTGCCTCTCTTATTTCCTTTTTCACTTCTCTGTACTTTCTATATTCAGCCAGGTTCTCACTTGTATTATCAGCCTGACATCTGCCATAAGCCCCCTTTTTCTGCTTCTTACTCTCTATATCTTTTTGTCATCCAGGGAGCTCTGGCTTTGGTTGCCCTACCTTTCCCCCACGTGAGACTGAACCTAGACTGTACCCGAACCATCTCCTCTATAAAGGCCGCTTGTTGTTCGATTACAGTTTTGCCTGCCAATTTACCCGGGCCAGATCCGTTATCAACCCACTGAAATGGGCCCTCCTCCAATTAAGTATTTTTACTCTCGATTGCTCCTTGTCCTTTTCCATAACTAATCTAATGATACTATACCTTATGATACTATGATCACTGTTCCCTAAATGTTCCCCCACTGACACTTGCTTCACTTGATTCCCCAGAACCAGATCCAGCAATGCCTCTTTCCTCGTTGGGCCGAAAACATACTGATCAAGAAAATTTTCCTGAATACATTTCAGAAATTGCTCCCCCTCCTTGCCCTTTACACTGTTAACATCCCAGTCCATATTAGGATAGTTGAAGTCCCGCATTATCACTACTCTATAGTTCTTGCACCTCTCTGTAATTTCCCTGCAAATTTGCTGCTGTCCCTTATCACTCTTATTTTTTTCTTTCTCTTCCCTTCCCCCCCCCCCCCCACCCCCCAAAGCACCTTGTGCTTTTTGTGTTAGAGGGGCTGTATAAATGCAGATTGTTGTACAGAACACCCAGAGCTGCTTTTCAGTATCTCTTTCCCCTTATCGGCAACAATTGGCTCTAAATCAGTATTTGGGGAATTGTAGATACAAAGCAATGTCTGATCTTAAAGGATTTCAAAAAAATCAAATTATACTTGGTAAATTCATTATTAGGATGCAATTCCAAGCAGTTATTACCACGGTTAGTTATGTGTATGTTTTGTTAGTGTGCCATGGTCCAGATTGGTGGTGTTGATAATTTTCTGACCCTGGCATAAATTATTCAAGTTCAAAAATTCTAAACATAGGCAGTAGAGACTCGAGAGCTGAAGATGATTGAATAAAATTGTAATTAACTTGTGACTTTTGTATATTGTAAATTGGGTGCATTGATATTTTTCTTTTGCATTTAAATTGCTGAAGGTTTTCTTCTATAGTACAATTCTACAATGCAGTAAATTTTCCAATGTTCAACAAGCTTACTAATCTATTACTGTTCGATTTGTAAACATACAGGACAGATTTCATAATAACTGCCAGTCAGGATGGACATGTCAAGTTCTGGAAGAAGAAAGATGATGAAGGGATAGAGTTTGTTAAACATTTTCGCAGTCATTTAGGTAAAATGCTGTGATATTCTGAGTTTTATACATGCATCATGTATTTTACAATTTAAAATTAATATCAAATCAAAATATAAAATTCTGTTTGGTTAGTCACACTTTTGTCCTTAAAATACAGAAAACGGGTTAAGAAGAAACTATAGCAAACAAATGGCAGTTTGATGTTGAGACTTTAGTGGCTCTATGCTAACATGCAAGTTAGAAAATACCCAACATGAAACTGCTATCTTGCTGTAGCCAGGCTGATAGGTTGAGCTCTAGATGCACGATTCCATATACAGTGCAGTCAATCTTGTGAAGTCATCTCATTGCTGCTCTGGGTATTGAGGTAAAAGGAGATGGGGGGTACTTATTATGCATTGATTTTATTCAGTGCTATCAACGTTATAGGAGTTTTAAGCTACAAAAGTGAACTGAGGTTGTCTTAACTGAAGTAATTGCTGAAATTGATTTTACCAACAGCAAGGTTGTGTTTTTTTTTCAGCAGTTTACAAATTGACCACTCCACTAACTTTATTTTTAAAATTACAATCAATTACTTAATGGATAGCTGCTTTGAGACTTTATTCTGAAATAATGCTTCTGGTAATATTGAAGACACATCATGCCAACAAATCTTTTACAAATCACTACAAATTAGCACATCTCCTTTGGCATTACATATTGCAAGTCAGAGAGGTTACTCTGTTGCAAGGCTGGGATATCAGTGTTATTTTTACAGGGAAGTTACCTTAAAGGTGGAGTTAATGCTTTGATGTTGCATACAAATGATGGTCACATTCACAGCTCTTAATTACCCTGGTTGGTTTTTGTCCTTGATTTTCCATTATTCGCAGGATTGGAAGAGGGATGGGAATTAGAGACAGCCAGTCCTGATACGAAATGTGTATGGCGAGTCTTGCCACCAATCCTTCATAAGGACAGCGGTTATACCACGCAATACACAATATATTATGCTGCTGATGAAATGGAACTGTTTCCCACTAAGGCCGGAAAGTCTAATTGTTAACTAAGTAAACACAACCTCAACTCAGAGTTTAACTATGCGTTGTAGAAAGCAAATAAATACTTTATAATGGGAATACGGGATTTGGAGAGGGAATACCAGTTACTTGTATGCTAGACAAGTTTTGTAAAGTGGTATGTAAATTATAATACAAATATATCTGAAGGGTGTGTCCTTCAGTATTGGTTAAGATGTGTAATATTTTTACCTCGTCAGTCATGAGATGCATTGCTCGAGTACATTTGCTGTATTGCAGCAACAGGCAAACTATTGCGCTTAGGCGGCTCTTGTACCATGGTGGACATCAAAAGCTGCACCCAGGTCCAGGAGCAATATCACAAAAGCTCTACTAGTATTTTAATTTTTAATCTTAAACAATGTTTTGTTATGCCAACATGGTTTTATGTAGTGAAGAAGAAAACAGATTGCAGTCAGTTAAAGAAAAACAATCCTTCAGTGTCAGTTTCCCAGCACTAATTCAATTTTATTTATTTCGTTACCACAGTATAGCCAAAAAAATGTTTTCTCATTGCCTGATGACTGGTTTGGGAGAGTAGATTAGGCAATTGGCATCAAATTGTATCATAATAGTTGCTGGGAGAAATATGTGCCGGCTCCATTTCTTTACCTCCTTGTATTCCCTTCGTTGTCCAACTTAGCTCCATGTGGACACCGTTAGTGGTGCTTTATGCTACTAGTAAGGGTTGCTCCTCCCTCCTTGAAGCCTGGTATCTCACCACTGTTGCTGTATCTAATGACCTAGTTGAGATTAGGAGCTTTCCTTTTTGGCTGAACTTGAGTGAAATATACAGAGATACTGTATGACCAGGCTATCTTTGAGAGTGTTTGTATTTGTTCTAAACATACGTTTTTAAAAAAAAATAAGTACAGCAGAGTTTAGCGTATACAGCAGAGCTTAGGGTCATCAGTGCCAAGAAAACTTATCTTGTGTTAGACCTTGGCAAGTTGCAGTGTTTGCCCATTGACACACAAATATCTGTGGTGTCTTGGTACCCACCAGGGTCAATTTTGTGAGGTAATTATCTTTTCCACAGTTCCTTTCATTCTCTTTTTATGCATTTGATACACAGAAAAAAGAAGCAAAAAAGAAACTAGCTTAATATTTTATATATAAAAAAAACACTTGTGTATTGGCATTCGTGGTATATCTTGCATTGTCATTGGCAATTTGGCAACCTAAGGCTTCTAATGATCTCTCCAAAGCAATTAATGGTTGTTGTGCAATATAAAGATGAAATGAGAAAAATTATTGGCAGAGTTCACCTTTTAGTATCTCACACAAGTGCCATAGATTATAGATGGGGCCAAATTAGGAGAGGTGTCTAATTTTGAGGAGGCAGCTTGGGAAATACAACATAAATTGGATAAAATATGTACATGGGTGGAGCAATGAGAGATGGGATTTAATACAGACAAGTGCACTGCATGTAGGGAAAAAATGGGCGACGTATGTACTCCATAAATGGTGTCAAAATAGCCACAGGTGAAATTGAGAGAGATCTAGGGGACCTAGTAGATTTGTTTGCGGGGTGATTGTATAGAGATATGTCAAATATTGAATGATCTGGAAAAGCTAGATCTGGAATATTCAAGCTAAATTGCAAGAAAAGGACAAGGGTACACAAGTTCTAACTAGCACAAGGCGAATTTAGAACTGATGTCAATGTTTTTTGCAGTGATCAATACATGGAATGAACTTCTAGCTGGATCAGTGGAGGTGAAATCCTTGGAGTGGCAACTAATGTTGTGCTGAGTTGAAAAATACTGAAGTTTAATAAGAAATATAATCTTGTGAAATGATCATTAGGAGGTACAATTGTTGCAGGTACAAGAAAAACAACTGAACAGTCAGCTGCTAAATGACTTCACTAGACATTACATGAGTTAGTACTGCAGGCTTATTTGTGTATTGTTTTTAAATGCAGGAGTTATTGAATCTGTTGGTGCTAGTGCAGAAGGCGCTCTGTTCTGTTCTGTTGGTGATGACCAGGCAATGAAGATTTTTGATGTTGTGAACTTTGATATGATTAACATGCTCAAATTAGGGTAAGGAAACACAAATTATAGATATACCTTTTTATTCTGTTTAAAAAAAACAATGTTTGTGGTAGTAGTATAGTAATTCTTCAATACACTTTAAAATGGAAGATACACAAACTCAACCTGGCATATGCTTCCTGATGCTTCTTGTCTATATTAAAATCCAAGAACAGAAAATTACTCTTTTTTTAAAATAAAAATTCTTCATAACCACCAGTCCACTTTTTTTTAGAAGAAAAACTTTAGAACTTTAGAAATAAAGCATGAAATGGAACAGCTGTTTCACAAAGTTAATCATGGTGGTTGCTGACAGTTCAAAATAACTTGGAGAAATAATACTTTTTTTTAAACCAACAGGCAAAGGATTTCCTATCAGCAACTGATAGTTAAGTATTGCTGCTATTACAGTGGTCATGGCTACCCATTTTTAAGGTTGGCCACTGCCTTTGTACAAATGATGGTCAACACAGCAAGAAATTGTTGCATGTCTAAAATGATTTAAAGGTTACCTGTATGGCCAACAAGGCAAGATTTTGTGCCTGGTGGTGTCATGGTAGGTACAGAACAGGAAGAGGCCATTCGGCCCATCATGCCTGTGCCAGCTGTTTGAAAGAGCTATCCAATTAGTCCCATTCCCCTGCTCTTTCCCCATAGCCCTGTAAATTTTTTCCCTTCAAGTATTTATCCAATTTCCTTTTGAAAGTTACCATTGAATCTGCTTCTACCACCCTTTCAGGCAGTGCATTCCAGATTATTACAACTCGCTGCGTTTTTTAAAAAAAAGTTTCCTCATGTCGCCTCTGGCTCTTTTGCCAATCACCTTAAATCTGTTTCCTCTGGTTACTGACCCTTATGCCACTGGAAACAGTTTCTCCTTATTTACTCTATCAAAACCGTTCATGATTTTAAACACCTCCATCAAACCTCCCCTTAACTTTCTCTGTTCTAAGCACAGCTTCTCCAGTCTCTCCATGAAACTGAAGTCCCTCATCCCTGGTACCATTCTAGTAAACCTCCTCTGTGCCCTCTCCAAGGCTTTGACATCCTTCCTAAAGTGTGGTGCCCAGGATTGGACACAATACTCCAGCTGAGGCCAAAACAGTATTTTATAAAGGTTTGGCATAACTTCCCTGCTTTTTTATTCTGTGCCTCTACTAATAAAGCCAAGGATCCAATATGCTTTTTTAACAGCCTTTTTAACTTGCCCTGCCACCTTCAAAGATTTGTGTAAGTGCACCTCCAGCTCTCTCTGTTTCTGCACCCCCTTTAAAATTGTACCATTTTAGTTTATATTGCCTCTCCTCATTCTTCCTACCAAAACGCATGACTTCACACTTCTCTGCATTAAATTTCTTCTGCCGTGTGTCTGCCCATTCACCAATCTGTCTATGTCCTCCTGAAGTCTGTTACTATCCTCCACATTGTTTACTACATTTCTGAGTTTCATGTCACGTGCAAACTTTGAAAGTATATTCTTTATACCCAAACCTAGGTCATTAATATATATCAAAAAGAGCAGTGGTCCTAATACTGACCCCATGGGAACACCACTGTATACTTCCCCGCAGTCTGAAAAACAACCGTTCACCACTACTCTCTGCTATCTGTCCCTTAGCCAGTTTTGTATCCACGCTGCCACTGTCCCTTTGATCCTATGGTCTTTATTTTTGCTAACAAGTCTATTATGTGGCATTTTATCAAATGTCTTTTGAAAGTCCGTATATACATCAACCTCACTACCCTCATCAACCCTCTCCGTTACTTCATCAAAGAACTCAATCAAGTTAGTCAAATACGATTCTCCTTTAACAAATCCGTGCAGACTTTCATTTATTAGCCCATACTTTTCCAAGTGCCAATTAATTTCGTCTCTGATTATTGTCTCTAAAAGTTTCCACACCACCGAGGTTGGGCTAACTGGCCTGAAATTGTCGGGTTTATCCTTCTCCCCTTTTTTTGAATGGGGGTGTAACATTTGCAATCCTCCAATCATCTGGCACTAATTAAAAAAAATTTTAATAGTAGCAAACAGGTCAGATTTTGCAATTATGAATTTGACCTCCATTCATCATTCTGAGGTTCCAGAAGTAGAATTGGCAAGGTAGAGTAGGGTCCTGCATCAAAAGTGTGTTCCTAATGTATGTAAACACATTGCTGAGTACCTTCTCTTTCTCTCTTCCCAATTCTTTCTCCGTCTCCATTCTTCCCTCTCTCTATCCCCTTTTTTTTCCTCTGTCTGTCACTGTCTCTTTTTATTCCCTATTCTTTCCCTCTCCATTCTCACCCTCTCCCCATTCTCACTCTCTTCTCCTCCTCCCACCCCACCCCCCTCAATTTATATTTGAGGGCTTACGTTGTAGTACTAGGTCTTGGTATTAAAGTAGTGCATCAAAACCTAAAGGCAGCGTAGAAATGTCTGGTGGCACTAAACGTTGCTAAAGATCTTTTTTCAAATTATTTTGTAAGTCTGTTTTTGATGCTTGATATTGTTTTAATTATTTTCACCAGTCTGAAATTAACACTAAAATGGTGTTATTTTACATCTTATTTTTCTTTTTCAATATGTGTTTAAAGATTGGAATACTGTAATTTCAATTGTACATAGTCAGTAAGTAAATGAGAAGCCAATAATAAGTTTAGAATTAAATGAAGTGTCACAAATTACTTTTATTTTTGTAGGTATCATCCTGGTACGTGTGGGTGGATTTACTCACCAGGAGATGCTATATCTGCTGTGGCATGTTCGGAAAAAGTCACGGGAAAGATCTATGTATATGATGCCAGAGGAAACAACCAGCCACTCCATGTATTTGAAAAACTGCATAGTTGTTCCCTCAGTGAGATCAACTTAAATTCTGTCTACAAGGTTGTAGTATCGACTGATAAATCAGGAATGTTGGAATACTGGACTGGGCCACCCACTGAGTACAGATTCCCCAAAAATGTGGAATGGGAGTACAAGACAGATACAGACCTGTATGAATTTGCAAAATGTAAATCATACCCAATAAGCATCGCATTCTCCTCAGATGGAAAAAAAATGGCTACCATTGGATCTGACCGTAAAGTACGGATTTTCAGGTTTTTGACCGGAAAGCTCATGAGGGTTTTTGATGAATCCCTTACAGTAAGTGAAAAATTGTTTTTTACGAATCTAACTCTTTTATCCTCAATATGAGGCTTATCAGTAATGCAGTCAGCACTGTCTGCTCTGGGCCATGTGTAACCTACCCTAAAGCTCTCTGTCTTCTGCCACAACCAAGTTTTTTTTTATTCGTTCATGGGATGTGGCCGTCGCTGGCAAGGCCAGCTTTTATTGCCCATCCCTAATTGCTCTTGAGAAGGTGGTGGTGAGCCGTCTTCTTGAACCGCTGAAGTCCATGTGGTGAAGGTTCTCCCACAGTGCTGTTAGGTAGGGAGTTCCAGGATTTTGACCCAGCGACGGTGAAGGACCGGTGATATATTTCCAAGTCGGGATAGTGTGTGATTTGGAGGGGAACGTGCAGGTGATGTTGTTCCCATGTGCCTGCTGCCCTTGTCCTTCTAGGTGGTAGAGGTCGCGGGTTTGGGAGGTGCTGTCGAAGAAGCCTTGGTGAGTTGCTATAGTGCCTTCATTCCAACGTTTGAGCTATCCATTATACAACATAACTAATTTTTTCCATCTCTCAAAACAGCCATCCATAACATTCTCTGTGAGATTGCCAATTTAGGCCCAATTTGTCCTGGTTTATAGGCAGCATTGTGCTGTGATCTTACAGCATAGGGTTAGGATTGTCCAATAATTTTATGTTGGACCATTATACAAGTGGCCAATTTCATGTATGAGCCTGGACAGTATGCTCAACCACGGGAACAACACCACCTGCACGTTCCCCTCCAAGTCACACACCATCCTGACTTGGAAATATATCGCCATTCCCTCATCGTCGCTGGATCAAATCCTGGAACTCCCTACCTAACAGCACTGTGGGAGAACCTTCACCACACGAACTGCAGTGGTTCAAGAAGGCAGCTCATCACCACCTTAAGGGCAATTAGGATGGGCAATAAATGCTGGCTTTGCCAGCGACGCCCACATCCCATGAATGAATAATAAAAAAAAACCACGAGAGCATCTGAGCTGAGTCCAGTCCCTGTCTTTGCCCACTGTCCATACACACAGACTTCAGCAGGAGACACTGGATGGCGATCTGCAGTGGTGACCAGATGGTGATCTGGTAATTCTGTTGGGTTTCTTGGAGCACACATTTAAAGCTCCTGGCTGCAAGCAATAATCTTGCACTGAATAAATTTAGTGTTCTATGTCCCATCTTGCATCCTCCATTCTTCTGACTTTGGTTTACTATGCATCCCTCCACCTTCTGGACCATCTGTGGTGGCAAAGGCTTAAGCTATCTTTCCCCTGCGTGTTGGAATTCTCTTCCTAAAACCCTCTGCCTTGCTCCATCTCTTCCCCACCTTCAAAGTCCTCATTGATACGTACTACCTCTGATTCTTCCAGTTCTCGCACAATGTCTGACTGCTTCTCTCCGCCTTCCACATGCGGAAAAATATCCTGGAGTGCTTCATCAGTGCCATGCAAATTGTTGTACTGAGCGCATCTCTAACTTTGTGTTTAATCTGAGGATGTCCTTGGGGAAAAATGGAGCTTTAATTTCTGCATGCAGATTCGGAGCTATCATTTGCTTTGTAATTTAGCCTTGGGTCCTGTTCACTATTTAATGTTTTCTTTCCAATCTTTTAGTGTAAGTCAAAGGTGAAATTCTTGCACAGATGGCGCTTCCATTTTGGCAAGCAGTGTGAGACCACCTTGAGGTAGTCTCAGCTTGACACCGTTGCTGACGAGGCCGGCATTTATTGCCCGTCCCTAATTGCCCTTGAGAAGGTGGTGGTGAGCCGCCTTCTTGAACCGCTGCAGTCCATGTGGTGAAGGTTCTCCCACAGTGCTGTTAGGTAGGGAATTCCAGGATTTTGACCCAGCAACGACGAAGGAACGGCGATATATTTCCAAGTCGGGATGGTGTGCGACTTGGAGGGGAACGTGCAGGTGGTGTTGTTCCCATGTGCCTGCTGCTCTTGTCCTTCTAGGTGGTAGAGGTTGCGGGTTTGGGAGATGCTGTCGAAGAAGCCTTGGCGAGTTGCTGCAGTGCATCCTGTGGAAGGTACACACTGCAGCCTTTGTGCGCAGGTGGTGAAGGGAGTGAACGTTTAGGGTGGTGGATGGGGTGCCATTCAAGCGGGCTGCTTTGTCCTGGATGGTGTCTAGCTTCTTGAGTGTTGTTGAAGCTGCACTCATCCAGGCAAGTGGAGAGTATTCCATCACACTCCTGACTTGTGCCTTGTAGATGGTGGAAAGGCTTTGGGGAGTCAGGAGGTGAGTCACTTGCCGCAGAATACCCAGACTCTGACCTGCTCTTGTAGCCACGGTACTTATGTGGCTGGTCCAGTTCAGTTTCTGGTCAATGGTGACCCCCAGGATGTTGATGGTGGGGGATTCGGCGATGGTAATGCCGTTGAATGTCAAGGGGAGGTGGTTAGACTCTCTCTTGTTGGAGATGGTCATTGCCTGGCACTTGTCTGGCGTCAATGTTACTTGCCACTTATCAGCCCAAGCCTGGATGTTGTCCAGGTCTTGCTGCATGCAGGCTTGGACTGCTTCATTATTTGAGGGGTTGCGAATGGAACTGAACAGTGTACAATCATCAGCGAACATCCCCATTTCTGACCTTATGATGGAGGGAAGGTCATTGATGAAGCAGCTGAAGATGGTTGGGCCTAGGACACTGCCCTGAGGAACTCCTGCAGCAATGTCCTGGGGCTGAGATGATTGGCCTCCAACAACCACTACCATCTTCCTTTGTGCTAGGTATGACTCCAGCCACTGGAGAGTTTTCCTCCTGATTCCCATTGACTTCAATTTTACATGGGCTCCTTGGTGCCACACTCGGTCAAATGCTGCCTTGATGTCAAGGGCAGTCACTCTCACCTCACCTCTGGAATTCAGCTCCTTTGTCCATGTTTGGACCAAGGCTGTAATGAGGTCTGGAACCGAGTGGTCCTGGCAGAACCCAAACTGAGCATTAGTGAGTAAGTGCCGCTTGATAGCACTATCGACGACACCTTCCGTCACTTTGCTGATGATTGAGAGTAGGCTGATGGGGCGGTAATTGGCCGGATTGGATTTGTCCTGCTTTTTGTGGACAGGACATACCTGGGCAATTTTCCACATTGTCTGGTAGATGCCAGTGTTGTAGCTGTACTGGAACAGCCTGGCTCGAGACGCAGCTCGTTCTGGAGCACAAGTCGGGGTTGTTGTCGGGGCCCATAGCCATTGATGTATCCAGTGCACTCAGCCGTTTCTTGATATCACGTGGAGTGAATCGAATTGGCTGAAGACTGGCTTCTGTGATGGTGGGGATATCGGGAGGAGGCCGAGATGGATCATCCACTCGACACTCCTGGCTGAAGATGGTTGCAAACGCTTCAGCCTTGTCTCATGCTGGACTCCGCCATCATTGAGGATCGGAATGTTGGCAGAGCCTCCTCCTCCCGTTAGTTGTTTAATTGTCCACCACCATTCACGACTGGATGTGGCAGACTGCAGAGCTTTGATCTGATCCGTTGGTTGTGGAATCGCTTAGCTCTGTCTATAGCATGCATGTAGTCCTGAGTTGTAGCTTCACCAGGTTGGCACCTCATTTTTAGGTACGCCTGGTGCTGCTCCTGGCATGCTCTTCTACACTCCTCATTGAACCAGGGTTGATCCCCTGGCTTGTTTGTAATGGTAGAGTGAGGAATATGCCGGGCCATGAGGTTACAGATTGTGCTGGAATACAATTCTGCTGCTGCTGATGGCCCATAGCGCCTCATGGTTGCCCAGTTTTGAGCTGCTAGATGTGTTCTGAATCTCTCCCATTTAGCACAGTGGTAGTGCTGCACAACACGTTGGATGGTGTCCTCAGTGCAAAGACAGGACTTTGTCTCCACGAGGACTATGCGGTGGTCACTCCTACCAATACTGTCATGGACAGATGCATTTGTGATAGGTAGATTGGTGAGGACGAGGTCAAGCAAGTTTTTCCCTCGTGTTGGTTCGCTCACCACCTGCCGCAGGCCCAGTCTGGCAGCTATGTCCTTCAACACTCGTCCAGCTCGGTCAGTAGTGGTGCTACCGAGCCACTCTTGGTGATGGACATTGAAGTCCCCCACCCAGAGTACGTTTTGTGCCCTTGCTACCCTCAGTGCTTCCTCGAAGTGGTGCTCAACATGGAGGAGGACTGATTCATCAGCTGAGGGAGGGCGGTAGGGGTAATCAGCAGGAGATTTCCTTGCCCATGTTTGACCTGGTGCCATGAGATTTCATGGGGTCCAGAGTCAATGTTGAGGTCTCCCAGGGCCACTCCCTCCTGACTGTATATCACTTTACCGCCACCTCTGGTGGGTCTGTCTTGCTGGTGGGACACAACATACCCAGGGATGGTGATGGAAGAGTCTGGGACGTTGGCTGAAAGTTATGATTCTGTGAGTATGGCTATGTCAGGCTGTTGTTTGACTAGTCTGTGGGACAGCTCTCCCAATTTTGGCACAAGTCCCCAGATGCTAGTGAGGGTCGACTGGGCTTGGTTTGCCGTTGTCGTGTCCGGTCTCCTGGGATTTATTTTTAGCTGTCATTTGGTAGACTGCTCTGTCAGCGCTTCACTATCATTAAGAAATTAACCAGCATTTGGATGCTAGTGAGTGGAGCCCAGTGTCTATGTGTACCATTCTACTTTTCTGAACGAAGAGATGTGGAGCCAGCAGTATAACTCAGCACTGCCAACCATAGATTGCTCTACATTTGCATTGTGGCACAACTGGGTCATTAGTCCCCAGTAGTGTTAAAGCTAAAAGCTTACATGTGATATTTTATTTTCATCACTGCCTGTTTTGAGGCAAATCTCGATAACTTTTCCCCATCGCTTGAAAGTTCTGTAGATCTATTCAGTACCTTCCATGAGTTCCATAGTCCCTATTAAGATTTCTGAAGAATCGTCATTTACAAATATTCTGTAATAAAATTCAGTGTTCTGTGAATTGAGCTTTTTATTTTAATATTTTTAAGATGTTTACAGAATTACAACAGATGCGACAACAGCTTCCTGACATGGAGTTTGGCCGACGTATGGCTGTTGAAAGAGAATTGGAAAAAGTGGATGGAATAAGGCTAACCAATATCATATTTGATGAAACTGGACATTTTGTACTTTATGGTACAATGCTGGGAATCAAAGTAATAAATATAGAAACGAACAGGTATATATCCACAAAAATAAAGAATACTCCATGAAATAAATGTGATAATAGACTGTTAGAACGGCAGTAGTTCGGAATATTTAATATTATGTATATATCCAATTCCCTTTTGAAAGTTACTGTTGAATCTGTTTCCACTACCCTTTCAGATCATAACTCAGTGTTAAAAAAAATGTCCTTTTTTCTCCACCCCCCCCCCCCCCCCCCCACTTAGTTCTTTTGCCAATCATCTTGAATCTGTGTCCTCTGGTTACTGACCCTCCTGCCAGTGGAAAGTTTCTCCCTATCTACTTTATCAAAACCCTTCATAATTTTGTGCACCTCTATTAAATCTCCCCTTAACCTTCTCTGTTCTAAGGAGAACAATCCTAACTTCCCACATCTCTCCACATAACTGAAGTCCCTCATCCCTGGTACCATTCTAGTAAATCTCCTCTGCACCCTCTCCAAGGCCTTGACATCCTTCTAAAATGTGGTGCCTAGAATTGGACACAATACTCCAGCTGGAGCCTAAAAAAGTTGTTTTATAAAGGTATGGCATAAATTCATTGAGTGTGTGTCAGGAAGGGACGGAGAGTTTAATGGTAATAGTGCATCAGTGAATAAGGTCAAATCAGGGAAAAATAGTAAAAAGTTAAAATTAAAGGCACTTTATTTGTAGGCACAAAGCATTCATAACAAGATAGACGAATTAATGGGTAATTAATAGAGATAAATGGGTTTGATCTAGTAGCCATTGCTGAGACGTGGTTACAAGGTGACCAAGGTTGGGAACTAAATATTCCAGGGTACTTGACTTTTTGAAAAGTCAGACAAAAGGGGGTGTAGCCTTGATAATAAAGGATGACATAAAGACAGTAGTGAGAAAGCATCTTGGCTCGGAAGATCAGGAAGTAGATCAGCTGGAAATAAGAAATAACGAGGGGCAGAAAACACTGGTAGGAGTAGTTTATAGGCCCCCTAACTGTAGTTGTAGTGTTGGACAATGTATTAATCAAGAAATAAGAGGAGCTTGTTTTATTTTTTATTCGTTCATGGGATGTGGGTGTTGCTGGCAAGACCAGCATTATTGCCCATCCCTAATTGCCCTTGAGAAGGTGGTGGTGAGCCGCCACCTTGAACCGCTGCAGTCCGTGTGGTGAAGGTTTTTCCACTGTGCTGTTAGGTAGGGAGTTCCAGGATTTTGACCCAGCGACGATGAAGGAACGGCGATATATTTCCAAGTCGGGATGGTGTGTGACTTGGAGGGGAACATGCAGGAGGTGGTGTTCCCATGTGCTGCTCTTGTCCTTCTAGGTGGTAGAGGTCACGGGTTTGGGAGGTGCTGTCAAAGAAGCCTTGGCGAGTTGCTGCACTGCATTCCGTAGATGGTGTACACTGCAGCCATTGGTGGTGAAGGGAGTGAATGTTTAGGGTGGTGGATGGGGTGCCAATCAAGTGGGCTGCTTTGTCCTGGATGGTGTCGAATGTCTTGAGTGTTGTTGGAGCTGGAAATTGTGGGGAATTTTAATCTTCATATAGACTGGGCAAATCAAATTGGCAAAAATAGTTTGGAGGACAAGTTCATGGAATGCATTGGAGATAGTTTGCTAGAACAACCAGGGAACAGGCTATTTTAGATCTTGTCTTGTGTAATGAGACAGGGTTAATTGGTAATCTCATAGTAAGGGATCCTCTGGGGAAGTGATCATAATAAGATAGAATTTCACATTGAGTTCGAGAGTGACGTACTTAAGTCCGAAACTAGAGTCTTAAACTTGAACAAAGCCAATTACATGGGTATGAGGGGCGAGTTGGCTAAGACTGATTGGGAAATTAGATTAAAAGATATGATAGTAGATAAGCAATGGTGAACATTTAAAGAAATATTTCATGATTCTCGACGAATATATATTCCATTGAGGAATAAAAAACTTCACAGGAAAAGTGATCCATCTGTGGCTAACTAAAGAAGTTAAGGATATTAGATTAAAAGAAGAGGCCTATAATGTTGCCATGAACAGTAGTAAGCCCGAGGATTGGGAGTGTTTTAGAAACCAGTATAGGATGATCAAGAAATTGATAGAGGGAGAAAATAGAATACGAGAGTAAACTAATGAAATATAAAAAGATTGTAAGAGCTTCTACAAGTATGTAAAAAGGAAGAGATTAGCAAAAGTAAACGTGGGTCCCTTAAAGGCTGAGACAGGAGAAATTATAATGGGGAATAAGGAAATGGCAGAGATGTTAAACAAATATTTTGTATCTGTCTTCGCAATAGAGGACACAACAAACATACCAGAAATAGTGGGGAACCAAGGTTCTAACGAGATTGAGGATCAGCCATGATCTTATTGAATGGCGGAGCAGGCTAGAGGGGCCGTAGGGCCTACTCCTGCTCCTATTTTTTATGTTCTTGCTTTTGTACTTTATGCCTCTCTTTATAAAGCCATGCTTTATGCTTTTTAAATAGCTGCATGCTTTTTAAACTTTTTTGCTAGTTCCTTCTCCATGGTTGAATAGCTGACATACTCGTTGTCCAGCCTCTCAAAAAGCCATTGGAAGTTATAAGGAACCAATATAATCTACTTGAGAATCTGTAGTAGTTCATAGCTTTATATTCCTCTGATTTCACTATGAACAGCGTAAATATCTGCAATTTACTAAATCAGTATTACCAAAATGCATTGTGAATGAAAATGTTTTTGATCGTTTTGCTTTGCCCATTTATTGCTTCATATTAGTACCTTCCGGTCTGGTGGATGCCAACTGAAGTCTTTCTCTTCAGTGACAGCATAAGCTTCCAGTATAGGTTAAGCTTGTGGTACACCAGATGTTTGCCAAATCATAAGGAGAATTATTTGGACAATGGAAGATTGAACTGAATCAGCTGACCATGGACGGCTTAACAGCAATTTACATTTTGTTGCACAGAGCCATGGCCAGAACCTATCTGGAGTAATGATTCAGTTTTGGACACGAACATCAGGAAAGATGTATTGGCCTTGGAGAGGGTACAGCGCAGATTCATCAGAATTATACTAGGACTTAAATAGTTAAATTATGAGGACAGGTTGCATAAATTTGGCTTGTATTCCCTTGAGTTCAGAAAGTTGAGGGATGATCGAATTGAGGTATTTAAAATATTAAAAGGATTTGATAGGGTAGGTACAGAGATTTCCTCTGATGGGGAGTCAAGAACAAGGGCAGTGGAAATCTGGAACTCACTCCCCGAAAGGCGCTGGATGCCGGGTCAATTGAAATTGTCAAGACTGAGATCGTTAGGTTTTTGTTAGGTAAGGAGGTCAAGGGATATGGAGCAAAGGTGCGATAAATGGAGTTGAGGTACAGACCAGCCATGATCTAATTGAATGGCAGAGCCGGCTCAAGGGACTGAATGGCCTACTCCTGTTCCAATGTTCCTAGTGCTCCTCAAGTACAGAAAGAGGTCTAAAAGTATTTTACATGACAGAGGAAAAGGTGGACACTGAGCCAGAGGGAGAAATGAAACAGAAAAGTTGGTGGGCAAAGGCTAGAAAAAGAGAGGTTTTTAAAAAGGCTTTTGAAAGTGAGATATTTAGGGAGAGAGTTCCAGAGAACTGGAGCATAGTGGCTGAAGAGTGGCCACCAATGGTTGAGTGGCAGGAGGGGAATGAAGAGAGAACTGGAGTTGGAGAAGCAGAGGATGCATATGAGGGTGTACAGGCAGAGGAGATTTTTTTATGGTAAGTGGAGTGAGGTCATGGAGCGATTTGAAAACGAGGATCTTGAAATCAGTTTGCAGGAGCAGAGGGAGGCAATGGAGTTGTGACGCAGTGAAGGGTAAGGGGAGAATTTTTTTAAAATCCTGAACAGAATTGACACAAATATTAGCCCCACCTTAGTGAAAGTGGTTTTCAAAGGACAGCAAAACACAAGATTTTGCTCCTTAGTTCAGGTTCTCCAATTGGAATGTTTAGAATCATAGAAGTTTACAACATGGAAACAGGCCCTTCGGCCCAACGTGTCCATGTCGCCCAGTTTATACCACTAAGCTAGTCCCAATTGCCTGCACTTGGCCCATATCCCTCTATACCCATCTTACCCATGTAACTGTCCAAATGCTACTGCCTCTGGCAGCTCGTTCCAGACACTCACCACCCTTTGAGTGAAAAAATTGCCCCTCTGGACCCTTTTGTATCTCTCCCCTCTCGCCTTAAATCTATGCCCCCTCGTTATAGACTCCCCTACCTTTGGGAAAAGATTTTGACTATCTACCTTATCTATGCCCCTCATTATTTTATAGACTTCTATAAGATCACCACTAAACCTCCTACTCTCCAGGGAAAAAAGTCTCAGTCTATCCAACCTCTCCCTATAAGTCAAACCATCAAGTCCCGGTAGCATCCTAGTAAATCTTTTCTGCACTCTTTCTAGTTTAATAATATCCTTTCTATAATAGGGTGACCAGAACTGTACACAGTATTCCAAGTGTGACCTTACTAATGTCTTGTACAACTTCAACAAGACATCCCAACTCCTGTATTCAATGTTCTGACCAATGAAACCAAGCATGCTGAATGCCTTCTTCACCACCCTATCCACCTGTGACTCCACTTTCAAGGAGCTATGAACCTGTACTCCTAGATCTTTGTTCTATAACTCTCCCCAACACCCTACCATTAACGGAGTAGGTCCTGGCCCGATTCGATCTACCAAAATGCATCACCTCACATTTATCTAAATTAAACTCCATCTGCCATTCATCGGCCCACTGGCCCAATTTATCAAGATCCCGTTGCAATCCTAGATAACCTTCTTCACTGTCCACAATGCCACCAATCTTGGTGTCATCTGCAAATTTACTAACCATGCCTCCTAAATTCTCATCCAAATCATTAATATAAATAACAAATAATAGCGGACCCAGCACCGATCCCTGAGGCACACCGCTGGTCACAGGCCTCCAGTTTGAAAAACAACCCTCTACAACCACCCTCTGTCTTCTGTCGTCAATCCAATTTTGTATCCAATTGGCTACCTCACCTTGGATCCCGTGAGATTTAACCTTATGTAACAACCTACCATGCGGTACCTTGTCAAAGGCTTTGCTAAAGTCCATGTAGACCACATCTACTGCACAGCCCTCATCTATCTTCTTGGTTACCCCTTCAAATTCGTGAGACATTATTTTCCTCTCACAAAACCATGCTGACTGTTCCTAATCAGTCCCTGCCTCTCCAAATGCCTGTTTGTTTGTGATTGTGTTGTTCTTCTATTGCATTACATTTTCTTTACTTCCTCTCCAAGTTACTGCTCAAGTGAGACGCACAGAAACGATAACAAGACAGTTATAGAGGGCTTTAAAATGATTCAGTGAAACTAAAGGTGGTGAGGAATAATATATTGCTGTGCTTCAGTGATATGAATAGATTGTGATGGTGTCATTTGAGAAAGAAATTAAAACTTTTTTCCCCCTCTTAAGGTGTGTGCGAATCTTGGGTAAACAAGAAAATATACGAGTGGTGCAGCTGGGCTTGTTCCAAGGTGCAGTTAAACAGGCGCAGGTTGTAATGACTGTGGAGATGAAAGCTTCTGACAACCCTGTGCTACAAAATGTTCAACAGGACCCAACTGTATTCTGTACAGCATTTAAAAAGAATCGATTTTATATGGTAGGTGGGAATTCATGAATGTGCAGATTGGTCAGTAACTTCAGTAGTATTACAAGTTTTAACGATTTTTCTTCTTTCCCAACACTTCAGAAAAGGGTGTCATTGCACATCTGTGTTAAAAGGTTACGGTTCCTTGAAGCAGAATGACTTAGTTTTAAAAAGATAAAACCTGACTCTATGTATGGGATGAAATGACAATGTGATTTTATTTCTTTATTGTAAACAAGCTTTCGGAGGCCTGGACTATAACTTGGTGTTGTAAAATTGTTTACAATAAAGAAATAAAATCACATTGTCACCTGACGAAGGAGGAAGCCTCCGAAAGCTTGTGAATTTAAAATAAAATTGCTGGACTATAACTTGGTGTTGTAAAATTGTTTACAATTGTCAACCCCAGTCCATCACCGGCATCTTCACATTATTTCTTTATGGGAGAGGTGTCCAAGCTTTTTGTTGGGGGGCCACGTACAAAGTTCAAATCAATATTAGCATTAATTTGCATACTCATACTACCAGATATTGGTGGTCTGATTTATGATTTAATTTACCAATGAGGCAACAGAGTAATGAATAGCCCATAAAATTCAAACTGGACAAACCAATGGTTAAGGAATAAGCACAAATCAGACAGAGTTGCCTGGGCTTCAAGGACTGCATTTCCAGGGCCATGTGTCCCCCAAGCTGCAGTTTGAACATCCCTGCTTTACGAGATGCAAAAGATCTTTAACATAAGTAGTTGTTCTATACATAATGGTGAATTTACCTTTTTAAATGTGTTCTGTAACTAGTCTGATTTTATTATTTAAAGTTTACAAAGAGGGAACCAGAGGACACAAAGAGTGCTGAGTCTGATCGAGATGTCTTCAATGAGAAACCCTCCAAGGAGGAGGTTATGGCTGCCACACAAGCAGATGGCCCTAAGCGTGTTTCAGACAGTGCAGTTATCCACACAACTATGGGTGATGTGCATGTTAAGCTCTTCCCTGTTGAGTAAGTTTACTGGTGTATTTTGAGCTATTCTGTTGTGAAATTTGAAACACAAATTAAATCAGCAATAAATCACTTGCCTGATTAGTTTAGTGTGGCAATTGATCACTTCACAACTGCAAACCAATTGAGATTTTAAAAATATTAACTCAAAAGAACTTTATTTGTCTGCTTTAAAAAAAAAGTTGGTAAATTGTATCGCAATTTTCAGCTTTGTGGACTGCAGAGTTGTTATCAAGTTACATGTTTGCCATAAGAAGTCATGCATGAAAATTCTGTTGTGATTTAAAACCATGTTCTGTGCTGGGCCAGAAGAGGGTTGTACTTACAATCTACAGTTATCCCTCTTTTTAAAAAAAAAAAATTTCCTGCTGGACAACTTGACATGGTGAGTGTCCAGCACAATTTGTAATCTTCTCCAGTAGGTGAAATTAGAGGTATTTTACACCTTTTGGGGGAGGGGGAAGAAAAAGAGTACTTTTACATTTTTAGATGATCAATCCTGATCTCTTCTCTTAATGCATTTCTTCTGGTAAAAGTTACATTGAGTGTGCAGCACAGAAACAGGCTATTTGGCCCAACTGGTCTATGCCAGCATTTATGCTCCACACGAGCCTCCTCCCTCCCTACTTCATCTAACCCTATCAGTATACCCTTCTATTTTCTCCTTTGTGTGCTATTCTAGCGTCCCTTTAAATGCATCAATAACCAATACTTTTTATTTTCTTGTATGTAGGTGTCCAAAAACTGTGGAGAATTTCTGCGTACACAGCAGAAATGGATATTACAATGGACATATATGTCATCGTGTCATTAAGGTATTTTTGTCTGATCTCTTGTTGCTAAAGTCCATGTTATAATTTTAAAAACTGGATGCATGTTTCATTTTTATAAAAATATGGTAACTGTTGCTATAGAACCTCAATATATAGAAACTCCACTGAGGAGAAGGTTCTGTTGTAAGTTTTTTTTTCCACTTCTGGGAATTAATTTCTTTTCTTACAGGCTTAGTCCACCTTACCCAAACAGTTTAACCTAAAATACAATGTGCAGATGCTGGGTGCTGACATTGCTTGATTGGGTGATTTGCATAGTTAAACAGCCTAATTTTATACAAACATTTATTTAAAAATAGTATGGACAATACAAAGTTTAACACAAACTTGTATGTTCCAGCATCGAATGATCTGTGATTCCAAAAGTAGTGATATTTAGGTGTATCATGAAATTGAGTGACAGCAGAACAAGAGCAATGAGAACTTGATGCATCAGTTCCTTACGTAGGAACAGGAGTAGGCCATTTAGCTCCTCGAGTCTGTTCTGCTATTCAGTGAGAGGTCATGGCTGATCCATGACCTAACTTCATATACCCACCTTAACCAAAGGTATTAAGGATAGGGGGCCAACAAAAATCTGTCCATCTCCCATTTAAACCAAATTTAAAAGCACCAAAATCAGTGGCACAAAGTTACATCAAAACGGATAAAACCTTGTGGAACATAAGTTCTCTAGTGGTTTACTGTTCAGATTCTTCTGCTAATTATAATGAGAACAGAATATATTGCACTGGGGCATTTGTTGCAATGAAGCTTGACTGTAGAATGATTCCAAAAAAGAGAAAAATTTATGTCAGTTACTCCATTCTGTTGGGTGATGAATCAGTCAAGGAAAAGACATGTAGTAAATGTAAGACAGTACATTTAAAGCATCTGCAAAGATGATTTGAATTCATGCATCTTTTCACAGGGTTTCATGATTCAAACTGGAGATCCAACTGGCACAGGGATGGGGGGAGAAAGTATTTGGGGAGGAGAATTTGAAGATGAATTTCACCCAACATTGAGGCATGATCGACCATATACACTCAGTATGGCCAATGCAGGTGCTAACAGTAATGGATCCCAGTTCTTTGTAACTGTTGTACCTACAGTAAGTCTTTACAGTTCACCTTGTTTGCTTTTATTCAGAATTGAATGCTAATGCTTAATAATAGATTTAATTGAATGTCTCAAAAACCTTAACCTGTGAAAAATATATTCTCAAAGAAAATGATAGGTATTTAAATTAGGAATTGAATCTAATTTAAAATTACCGTTGCCATTGTAAAAACACTTGGGGAAACTTACTTCCTGAATCCAGTGCTTTATTGCAGTCTTGGGTCGGGTAAATGGCTTATCTGCTACAACCATAAATTTCCAGTTAAGTGCTGCAGAGCTAATTGCTCAACAGTAATCTATCCGGTGGACAGAAAACTTGACTGAAAAGGTAATCGAAGGCTGGAATTTAAATTGATTAGCATTCTAGCATTAGAGTGAGCAATTTTGCCAAGTTAAACAAATTGTGAGGAAAATGTCATTCTTGTTTTGGCTTGGTAGCTGTCTCAGCCAAATTCAATACGTATGTTGCAAGGTTGCTTTGAACTGTAGGCTTTAGGGGAGGGACCAATCTACTTTTGAACGAACTATGAAAAGGGAGGCTGAAAAGATTGTTTATAGTTAACTACTTTATGCACTGCATAGTGAATGTATGGAATGGACTTCAGTGGAGGCTGATTGTATCAGCAAATTGAGAGTTGGATAAGTACATGGGGGAAAGAAAAATTGGGTTGAGAGGTATTGTGGGATATGCCATTTCTTAGGTACTGAGACCAGTCAGATGGATTGCACAGGTCTTTTCTGGTCCTGTACAATTAAACGTATAATGGCTAATTATTTTTGAGTCTAGATGTGAAAATCTAGAAGCAGAAGGATATATAAGTGGCTATTGGAAAAGGATAGTCAAACCAATAGGAATCTTTATAGGAAAAGAAAAGGTGAACTAGCTAACTTCCAGTCAGAAAAGATTGCAAGCACGATGTATATAACAGTTTTCTATAAAAGAATACCTTCAAATTAAGTTGGAACTCATTGTTTTCTTCCACTCGAACTTAAGATTGTACCTCAACTCCACTTTCCCGCTCTAGCCCCGTATCTCTTTATTCCCTTAGTGACCCAAAATCTATCGATCTCAGTCTTGAATATACTCAGTGACTGAGCATTCACAGCCCTTTGAGTGAAGAAATTTCTCCTCATCTCGGTCCTAAATGGCTGACCCCTTATCCTGAGACTATGACCCTGTTCCAGACTCTCCAGCCAGGGGAAACAGCCTCTCAGCATCTACCTTGTCAAGCCCTCTCAGAATTTTATACATTTCAATGAGATCACCTCTTATTCTTCTAAACTCCAGAGAATATAGGCCCATTCTACTCAATCTCTCATCCTAGGAATCAATCTCGTGAACCTTTGTCACACGCCCTCTAAGGCAAATATGTCCTTGCTTCGGTAAGGAGACCAAAACTGTACACAGTACTCCAGGTGTGGTCTCACCAGAACCCTATATAATTGCAGCAAGACCTCCTTACTCTTATACTGCAACTCCCTTGCAGTAAAGGCTAACATACCATTTGCCTTCCTAATTGCTTGCTGTACCTGCATGTTAACTTTGTGATTCATGTACAATGACACCCAAATCCCTCTGACTACCAACATTTCTTAGCCTCTCACCTTTTAAAAAATATTTGCTTTTCTATTCTTCCCACCAAAGTTGATAATTTCACATTTCCCCATATTATACTCGCCCAGTCACCTAATCTGTCTATCCCTTTGCAGCCTCCTCGCAGCTTACTTTCCAAACTTGGATACACGGTCCCCTCATCTAAGTCATTGAGACAGACACACACACACACACACACCCCTACCTAACAGCTGAGGCCCAAGCACTGATCCTTGTGGCACCCCACTAGTTACAACCTGAAAATGACCCATTTATTCCTACTGTTTTCTGTCTGTTAACCAATCCTCAATCCATGCTAATATATTACCCCCAAGCCTACGAGCCCTAATCTTGTGTGGCACCTTATCCACCCTGCTAGTTACATCCTCAGGAAACTCTAATAGATTTGTGAAACGCTATTTCCTTTTCATAAAACCATGTTGATTGCTTCATATGATTTTCTAAGTGCCCTGTTACTATATCCTTAATAGAGTCTGGCATTTTCCCTACTAATGATGTCAGGCTAACTGGCCTATAGTACCCTGTTTTCTCTCTACCCTCCTTTCTCTCTACCCTCCTTTCTTGAATAGCAGGGTTACATTTGCTACCTTCCGATCCATGGGGACTGTTCTAGAATCTAGGGAATTTTGGAAGATCAAAACCAATGCATCCAAATAATGCTGATGGGAACTTGGGACCCAGAAGTGAAAGGCCAATTTCTAACATCCACTGATCCAAAAACACAATGCAGAGTATCTCTGTTGTCGAGTTGGTTTTTAATGCTCAGAAGTTCAGAAAACATCTTGGTAAAATAGAGCCTCTGGCTTTCCCCCTCCCTAATTACTATCGTATTTGAGCTCTTGCTTATATAAACTTGACCATTATTTATGTGGGACTTTAAAAAGCTTTAAATTTAATGATTTGTGAAGTTTCCATATTAAATTAAGGGTCATTTTTTGTTGTGAAATATTAATGTATAGAGTTTAAGAAAATAACCCTTGGTAAAAAGTGCTTCAGTTTTTGTTTTAATATTTCTAGCCATGGCTTGACAACAAACACACAGTTTTTGGCCGTGTGACAAAAGGAATGGAAGTGGTTCAGAGGATTGCCAATGTGAAGTGTAACCCAAAAACAGACAAGCCCTATGAAGATATCAATATTATCAACATTACTGTAAAATAAAACATACAAGTTTAACTAAATTTAAGATGTCTTTGAAGATTACATGTTTCCATTTTGTGAAAGTAATTTTGTAACTTTTTAAAGAGATGTGTGTTTCAATGTCAACCTGTGCCATGCCAATGTATAACACAAATAATGGAAAATTATATCCCTTTTTAGACAAGTGATACTCATGGTGCTGCTTCCTTTTTATCTGATTTTCAGTAGACCTTATGATCAATGTACCTTTAGGCCTCCACTTACAACCTGTTCCAATGTGTGATGTTGACTGAGTTAGAATTAAATGCCTTTTCCTCTCCTACAGCAAAAATGCAAAGTGATGTTGAGAACAACCAAATTATTTTGCTTTCATACTGTAAAGTTAAGGGCCCTCCAAGTACAACAACCTAACGACCTCAGCAATTCTTTGCTTGCACTAGGTAACTATCTGCAGTGACATCATTGAAATCACTGGTCAGTGTGTGCGAATTGTAGGCAGACCTGTACAAGGACACCCAGGTCTTGTTGCACCTCCCCTTTTCCCAATCTATCACCATTCAGATAATCTACCTTTCTGTTTTTACAACCAAAGTGGATAACCTCATATATCCACGTTATACTGCATCAGCCATGTTCTTGCCCACTCACCCAACTTGTCTAAATCACATTGGAGCCTCTTTGCATCCTCCTCACAGCTCACATTCCACCCCAGCTTTGTGTCGTCTGCAAACTTGGAAATGTTACATTCAGATCCCTCATCCAATTCATTGATGTATATTGTGAATAGTTGGGGCCCAAGTACTGATCCCTGCGGTACCCCACTAGACACTGCCTGCCACCTGGAAAAAGACCTGTTTATTCCTACTCTCTGTTTCCTGTCTGTCAACTAATTCTCAATCCATGCCAGTATATTTCCCCCCTTGTGAAGACACAACCAAAGTATGTGTTTAATTGTTCTGCCATTTCTTTGTTCCCCATGATAATTTCCCCCATTTCTGACTGTAAGGGACCTACATTTGTCTTCACTAATCTTTTTCTCGACATATTTATAGAAGCTTTTACAGTCAGTTTTTATGTTCCCTGCTGGTTTACTCTCATACACTATTTTCCCCCTCTTAATCAATCAATCTCTTTGTTCTCCTTTGCTGAATTCTAAACTGCTCCCAATCCTCAGGCTTGCTGCTTTTTTTGGCAATTTTATATATCTCCTCTTTGGATCTAATACTATCCCAAATTTATTTTGTAAGCCACGGTTGAGCCGCCTTTCCTGTTTTATTTTTGCACCAGACAGGAATGAATAATTGTTGTAATTCCTGCATATGTTCTTTAAATATTAGCCATTGCCTATCCATCGTCATCCCTTTTAGTAAAGTTCCCCAATCTATCCTAGCCAACTCACACCTCATACTTTTGTAATTTCCTCTATTTAGATTCAGGACCCTAGTTTCAGATTCAACTACTTCACTCTCCATCTTAATGAGGAATTCTGTGTTATGGTCGCTCTTCCCTAAGGGACCCTGCACAATAAGATTGTTAATTAATCCTTTCTCATTGCACAATACCCAGTCTAGGATCACCTGTTCTCTAGTTGGTTCCTCAACATATTGGTCTAGAAATCCATCATGTACACACTCCAGGAATTCCTCCCCCACATTATTATTGCGAATTTGGTTTGACCAATCTATATGTACATTAAAGTCACCCATGATTATAATTGTACCCTTCTTGCATGCGTCTCTAATTTCCTGTTTAATGCCTCCCCTACATCTCCACGACTGTTTAAGGGCCTATGGACAACCCCCACCAACATTTTCTGCCCCTTGGTGTTTCTTAGCTCCACCCATACAGATTCCACATCGTGATTTTCCGACCCAATATCCTTCCTCACTATTGCATTGATTTCCTCCTTTACTAACAACGCTACCCCACCTCCTTTCCCTTTTTGCCTGTCCTTCCTAAACATTGAATACCCCTGGATGTTCAGTTCCCATCCTTGGTCACCCTGCAGCCATGTCTCTGTAATCGCAACAATATCGTACCCGTTGCTATCTATCTGCACTGTTAATTCATCTACCTTATTGCGAATGCTCTGTGCATTAAGACACAATGCCTTTAGACTTGTCTTTTTAAGATTGCTAGTTATCTTAGTATTATTTTGCACTATGGCCCTATTTGTTTTTTGCCCTTGTTTTCTCTGCCTTCCACTATTGCTTCTTCCCTTTCTGTCTTTTGTTTCTATCCTTGTTTTCCCCCTCCTGTCTCCCTGTTCAGGTTCCCATCCCCCTGCCACTCTAGTTTGAACCTTCCCCAACAGCATTAGCAAACACCCCTGCGAGGACATTGGTCCCGGTCCTGCTCGGGTGTAACCCGTCCCGCTTGTACAGGTCCCACCTTCCCCAGAACCAGTCCCAATGTTCCAGGAATCTAAATCCCTCTCTCCTACACCATCCCTGCAGCCACACATTCATCTGGTCTAGTCTCCTGTTCCAATACTCACAAGCACGTGGCACTGGTAGTAATCCTGAGATCACTACCTTTGAGGTCCTGCTTTTCAATTTATCTCCAAACTCCTTAAATTCACCTTGCAGGACCTCATCCTTTTTTTTAAAACCTATGTCGCTGGTACAGATATGGACCACAACTGCTGGCTGTTCACCCTCCCTCTTCCAGAATGCCCTGCAGCCGCTCCATGACATCCTTGACCCTAGCACCAGGGAGGCAATACACCATCCTGGAGTCACATTTGCGGCCGCAGAAACGCCTATCTGTTCCCCTTACAATTGAATCCCCTATCACTATAGCCCTGCCACTCTTATTCCTCCCCTCCTGTGCAGCAGAACCACCTGTGGTGCCCCAAACTTGGCTCTTGCTGCTTTCCCCTTTTAAGCTATGGATACAGTATGGTGAGTTCCTCAGCTAGGTTCAAGTGGATTAGGACAGCAGGCTGCTGTGCTTGAGTGGGCAGAGCAGCTGAATCAGTACTGATTGAGAATATTGCAGTGCTGGAGAGAAAAGATGTCCTGAAGGGATCAAGGACAGAATCTATTTGGCTAGAGTTAAGAAACAATAGAGGTGCCATTACACTACTAGGTGTATTCTATAGGCCACCAACTAGTGGGAAGGATATAGAGGAACAAATTTGCAGGGACATTAGAGAGGTGCAAAAGTTATAGACTAATGATGACCAGGGATTTCAACTATCCTAATATAGATTGGGATAACAATATTAGGACAGTAATTTTTTTAATGTGTCCAGGATAACTTTCTCAACCCCAGTACGTTTCTGGCCCAACAAGGAAGGAGGCATTGTTGGACTTGGTTCTAGGGAATGAGACGGGCCAAGTGGAACAAGTGTCAGTGGGAGAGCATTTAGGGAGCAGCAATCATCGTATCATAAGGTTTAGAATAGCTATGGAAAAGGATTGACCACTCTAAAGTAAAAATCCTCAATTTAGAGGAGGGCCAATTTCAGTGGGATGAGAACAGATCTGGCCTGGGTAAATTGGAATCATCAATTATAGTTTTGTCTGATAATTTAACAGTGGGCGGCCTTTAAAGAGATGATTCAGGTACAGACAAGGTACGTTCCAATGAGGGAGAAAGGTAGGGCAACTAAAGCCAGAGCTCCCTAGATGACAAAGGAGATAGAGAATAAGATGAAGTGGGAAAAAAAGCAACATATGACAGATGTCAGGTTGATAACACAAGTGAGAACCAGGCAGAATATAGAAAGTTCAGAGGGGAAGTGAAAAAGGAAAGAGGGGCAAGGAGTGTATGAGAATAGACTAGCAACCAACATAAAAGGAAATCCAAAAGTCTTCTACTGCCATGTTAACAGTAAACTGGTAGTAAGAGGATGGGTGGGGCCGATTAGGGACCATAAAGGCTTTCTGCTCATGTAGGCAGTGGGCATAGCTGAGGTACTCACTTTGTATGCTGCCAGAGTCTCTGTAAAGGAAGATATAGTTAAGGTACTGGATGGGCTAAAAATTGAGAAAGAAGAGGTACTAGAAAGGCTAGCTGTACTTCAAATAGATGGGATGCATCCTAGGATGCGGAGGAAAATAAGGGGGGAAATTGTGGAGGTACTGGCCATAATCTTCCATACATCCTTAGATAGGGGGGGTGGTGCCAGAGGACTGGAGAATTGCAAATGTTACACCCTTGTTCAAAAAATTAGGGAAAGCCAGCACGGATTTGTTAAAGGCAAATTGTGTTTCACCAACTTGATAGAGTTGTTTGATGAGGTACCGGAGTAGATGAGGGCCACGCAGTTGATATGGATTTTCAAAAAGCGTTTGATAAAGTGCCACATGGTAGGCTTACTATTAAGATTGCAGCCCATGGAATAAAAGGGGGCAATAGCAACATGGATACAGAATTGGCTAAATGACAGGAAACAGAGTAGTGGTGAGCGGTTGTTTTTCGGACTGGAGGGAGGTGTGCAGTAGTATTCCCCGGGGGTCCGTGCTGGGACCACTGTTTTTCTTGATGACTTGGACTTGGGAGTACAGGGCACAAGTTCAAAATTTGCAAATGACACAAAACTTGGAAGAGTAGTGAACAGTGAGGAGGATATAGACACGCTGGTGGCAGATGAAGTTTAACATGGAAAAATGCGAGGTGATGCATTTAGGTAGGAAAAATGAGGAGAGACAATATAAACTAGATGGCACAATTCTAAAAGGGGTGGAGGAACAGCAGGATCTGGAGGTGTATGTACATAAATCATTGAAGGTGGCAGGGCAGGTTGAGAAAGCGGTTAAAAAAGCATACAGGATCCTGGGCTTTATAAATAGAGGCATGGAGTACAAAAGCAAGGAAGTCATGATGAACCTTTATAAAACACTGGTTCAGCCACAACTGGAGTATTGTGTCCAGTTCTGGGCACTGCACTTTAGGAAGGATGTGAAGGCCTTAGAGGAGATTTACTAGAATGATTCCAGGGATGAGGGACTTAAATTACGTGGATAGACTAGAGAAACTGGGATTGTTCTCCTTGGAACAGAGAAGGTTGAGGAGATTTGATAGAGGTGTTCAAAATCATGAAGGGTCTAGACAGAGTGGATAGAGAGAAACTGTTCCCATTGGCGGAAGGGTCAAGAACCAGAGGGCATAGATTTAAGGTGATTGGTAAAAGAACCAAAAGTGATAGAGAAAATACATTTTGTACACAGCGAGTGGTAAGAATCAGGAATGCACTGCCCTAGGGAGTGGTGGAGGCAGCTTCAATCATGGCTTTCAAAAGGGAACTGGATAAGTTCTTGAAACAAAAAAATGTGCAGGGCTACGGGGATAGGGCGGGGCAGTGGGACTAGCTGGATTGCTCATGCATAGAGCAGACACGGACTTGATGGCCCGAATGGCCTCCTTCTGTGCTGTAACCTTTCTATGATTCTATAATTCTTGTCCTGTTGAAATTGTAAAGTAGGGATTGGACATTTATTGCACCATCCAGAATCTCCCCTTTCTGGTATGCAGCTAGCTTCAAAAGAGCCTAACCACCTCCCTTTTGACAGTCAATGCCATAACCATTGCTGAATCCTGGGGGTCAGCAGTGACCAGCCACATAAGTCATAGCAACTAGAGCAGGACAGGGGCTGACCTAACTCCTCAAAGCCTCTCCACCACCTACAAGTCACGTGTGAAGGAATACTCTCCCTTGGCTGGATGGGTGTAGCTCAACACCATCAAGGACACCAATTACTCGTTGCACAACCGTGTTTGACTTCACCTCATTGCTAGACAAGTAAAACACAAGTCAGAAACAATGCTCTGCTCTAAAAAGAATTCAGTAAATTTTTATTCAGCTTAGGCAAAAAGTGTTTAAATAATAAATGCAACATTAAATATCACATTGTACATGTTAAAGAAAAGGCTGGGGAGTGCTATTTATTCAAAAATACTCCACTTTATACTGCCAACTGGTTACAAAATTCTCAGCCAGTAACATAGTTCAGGCCAGGGTAAAGCCATGGCCTTATTGTTTTCTATGCAGCTGCTGTTGGGCAGGGAGAGAGGCCTGACTTTCGGTGACTCACAGCAAGTTACAAATTGAGAGATTTTTCAGTATAAAAACTGAAGAATACTTTGAATAAAAAGTACTTACCTCACTTCCTTTTTAACTGTGAATTTGTGCATTGTTTAGGTAAGTTTTGATCTAAGAAGCATTTAGGCTGCTAATAGTGAGGCACATACAGTACTCAATAGTAATGCACTATCAGATTTTTGACAGCTACAAGGCTGTTTTACAGTTCAGAATTTCAGGAGTGTGGTTAAAGCACAATGAACACCCATCATTATCACTGAAGAAGATTATATAGTGCATAGTGAAATGAAAACAATTTGCCCTGTAAAGGAGGTACTGACTTGTTTTGTGTTAAATCAATACCTTATTTTAAATTCAAAACTTTCACAGCATCACTGTAAAACAAAATTAGATTCTTAAGAAAAAGCATTAATTAAATGTTTTAAAGTGGCAACACACAACCAATTTAGAGCTACAAGTTAAGAGGATTACCTGCCCTATTCACAATAACAGACTGTAGTGCAACAAATACACACAATTTAATTGAACTTATCTTCTCAAAATGAGACACTCAATTACGTTGTAATACATTTCAAGTGTTTTACAAACTTTCTGCCTGTACGTCTTTTCCCCCCTCCCCCACACTTGAACTAAACCTGGTTCCTATTCTTCAAAATACAGAATATAACATATGGTAGAGATGTTTCAGTGACCCGTGCAAAACAGCTAAATACAGGCAACAATGACAACAAAGCCTGTTGTTGCAGCAGAATTAGGCCACGTCCAATACACCTGCAGCCACCAACTGTCTTGAAAGCCAGTCCAACCCTTCATGTAGTCCTAAGCCACTCCGGGCATCACAGCATTGAATGTGCCAGCTGCGACCACAGCACAGTTTGTGCAAACTGAGTAATTCTGTCATTTCTTCTACTGTAAGTGCTCCAGTCACATCCTGTATAATAAATCGCAACAAATGGAAATTAGCTTGCTAAAAAAAGTTACGTAGTAACATATTTGGGCAAAAGACCATTAGTCCATCCAGCCCATCAATTCAATTAACCTTTTTCCTGTGACATTTTTTCATACTATGTATAACATTTAACAATAATGAATCTTTTCAGATGCTAGCTATGTCTCTTTTTGACACCATTTAAAGTTTCCTGTTCAACCACCTGCAGTGAGTTGGTTCTACTTGCAATTCCTCTTTTGCTCAAGAAACTGATTTGCCTATTCACTTCAGCTTTCCATACCTTGTTACCCAAATATTGCACATTTGAAAATATAATTTTGGTTTTCAATCAAAATGAACTGCCAAAATTTGGACTTAAATTGATGACTACTATTGACATACCTGTTTATTGGCAAAGATAAGAAGTAAAGCATCTCTCAGCTCTTTTTCAGTCAACAACTTGGCCAACTCACTGTGCGCTTCCATCAATCGTTCCCTGTTGCTGCTATCAATCACAAATACAACTGCTGCAGGAATAAAAGACAATGTACAAGATATCAAACCCATCAATAAGGTCACTTCCATTTTTCTTCAGAAAGCATTGACTTTTGATAGGGCATGGTTCCACCCTCACCAGCATCCCGCTGATACCATGCCCAAGTCAGCATTATTTATATATAAGCACTGATGATGAGCTATTTGACCAGAGGGCAGACACAAAATACAGTTAACTGTGAAGACGACTATAAATGAATTCAGAAGGATACAGACAGGTTAGACTGGGCAGATATACGTCTGGTCAAATTTAAATGGAAGAGAAATCCCATGATTACATCACAACTTTTATCGCTGACGTTATCACAGTCTGAGCAAACATGTAAATGGCACCAAAACTTGTGCATTTTATGAAACACCAACTTTCAAATGTATTTTGCAAACTACTTCAAAGTTCTACGTTATAGTTATAACAAACCCAATATACTAAAGCTGGACAAAAAGCAAGTTTATGCTGCCTGCAATGGACAAAACACAAAAATCTGCCTTCTACAGACAGCTGGAATAGGTTAGACTTTCATTTTTACCTTAAAAAATGCTTTTATATACATATAATTCAAACATTGATGGAAGGGAGTGATCAAATTTAAACAATTAATCATGAGGTTCAGATAATAATGAACAAGTTTAAATTTTGTGGTTTTTGATGTCTGAACTGCTTGTATACACTTCCACTTCTCCATGAATCATTGTTGTTGGACTGGGCCAAGCAAGAAAACAGTGTCATCACAATGGCAAAGTTTGCATTGTTTCTTCATTTATACATTATAAAGTCTTAGGGGAGAGAAACATAAAATGAGCACTTTATCATTACCATTATTAGCAATCTGCTACTGGTTAGCAAAAGTTAAAGATCCTTTGTACGAGATAAAGTCTTAAACTTTTTTTTAATTTAAAGATTTTCATAGCAAAATCCATCAGAAAAACATGCAGGACACTGCACAACAGCACAATTACACAGATGGATGCCAACAAATCAAGGTATTCTACACTAACACAGATATTGTCTTACCTTGTGTATTGAGGTAATAATGCTTCCAAAGTGGCCTGAGTTTATGCTTGCCTCCAACATCCCATATGGTAAATTTTAGGTTTTTATATTCTACAGTTTCTACATTAAAACCTGCAATGGAGAGGAAAATGCTTATATGAAAATGTAAAATTATGTTGACAAAAATGTAAAATTGTTTTAAAATTAAATCATAAATTGAAAAAACTCATCCTTCAAGTTGGAAAAGACTCTGGGTTGAAAAAAAAATTGACGGAGAAAGTGAAAGACACAGACTCCGACAGAGAGAGGGAGAAAGTGAGACACAGACTCCGACAGAGAGAGGGAGAAAGTGAAAAACACAGACTCCGACGGTGGGGTGGGGGGGAAGAGAAGAGAGACCGGGGGGGGGGGGAGAGACACGGGGGGGGGGGGAAGTGACACCGCGGTGGGGGGGGGGGGGGGGGGGGAGAGAAAGAGAGATGGGGGGCGAGGGAGGGAAAGAAAGGAGAGACGGGGGGGGGGGGGAGGGAAAGAAAGAGAGACGGGGGGGGGAGGGAAAGAAAGAGAGGCGGGGGGGGGGAGGGAGGGAGGGAAAGAAAGAGAGAGACGGGGGGGGGGGGGGGGGAGGGAGGGAAAGAAAGAGAGACGGGGGGGGGGGGGGGGGGGAGGGAGGGAAAGAGAGACAAGGGAGGACTATTTTTATTCAACTGTGCTGTGGATGACAGGAGCCAGACAAATGCTCTTGACATTGTGTCAAGCAAGTTTTGTCATTATCAGCTCAAAGTAGCCCTAATCTCAGCATTTTCAATGGATAGGACTCAGAAGTGTAGAGTTACTTATACAAATAATGTTTTCTGCTGTAAGAAAATAAGTACACTAATGAATTTAGAAGATACAACAGAGCACATGAACATTACTAACAAAGTAATAATCAGCTCTTTGATCCAATGTAAATTACCTATAGTAGGAATAGGCTGCATAAACTCATCCTGCTTCAGTTTGAAAAGAATGGTTGTTTTGCCTGCTCCATCCAGTCCTAAAGTGACGACACGTATCTCCATCTTGGGCCCAATATGAACACGGTTATCCTATTGGGGGAAAACAAGTAATCTGAATTTATCGTCACTGTTGTAAAATCTAATAATTTCAATTTCAAAGTCAATTTGCCTTTTTGGTAAGATTTTTCACCTGAAAGTTACATTGGTTCCAGAAATTTTTAGAATCTTTCTACCAAATGGGTCACAATATTTTTTTAAAAATCAATTTCATATTTAATTATATATCTACTTAATCATTTGCCACTGTAATAATTCAAACTCTTATTTGTTACCAGAACAAAAAATGCTGGAAACTCAGGTCAGTCAGCCTCTGTGGAGAGAACAAGCAAGTTCATGTTTTAAGTGTAGACCTTTCATCAGAATTGGAAAAAAATTACAGATGAACAGTATTTAAAAAGAAACAGAACGAAGGGAAGGTGTTAGGAGAAAAACACACACATGAGGAAATAGAATAACCTGTAAAATACTTAAAAGGAAAACAGGAGATGGTTAAATTTTTTAAAAATTCATTCATGGGATGTGGGCGTCGCTGGCAAGGCCAGCATTTATTGCCCATCCCTAATTGCCCTTGAGAAGGTGGTGGTGAGCCGCCTTCTTGAACCGCTGCAGTCTGTGTGGTGAAAGTTCTCCCACAGTGCTGTTAGGTAGGGATTTCCAGGATTTTGACCCAGTGACGATGAAGGAACAGTGATAATTATATTAACATGAGATGATGGGGAGAAGCAGATTTTAAAAAAATTAAAGGCAATTAATAGATAAGAGTACATATAAATAATAGGCGCTGGTGGAGGTCACTAGCATGTGGACAAGGCAGTGTCTATGGATGCTGTCTAGATGGACTTACAGAAGGCATTTGATAAGGTTCCGCACAAGAGATTATTAGCAAAAATGAATGCGCATGAATTTGGGAGTAAACTTGTGATCTGAGTTGGCAATTGGTTGGGAGGTAGGACAGAGAGTAGGGATAAAGAGAATGTTCTCCGATTGGGTGGGATGTGACAAGTGGTGTTCTCTAGGGACTGAGGCTTCAGCTTTACAACTTATATATTAATGACTTAGATGAAGGAATAAAGAGTTGTATATCCAGGTTTGCAGATGACACTAAGTTAGGAGGTTGTGTAGGTGGGAGCATGACGTTACAAAGGGACATAAACAGACTAAGTGAGTGGGCCAAACTACGGCCGATTGAGTTCAATGTGGGGAGGTGTGAGGTCATCCACTTTGGATCATACAAAGACAAATCAGAATATTTTCTTAATGGCGACAGACTGGGAGCAAAAGGGTTTAGGTGTCCATGTGTACAGATTGATAAAAGCGAGTGCACAGGTTAAAAAAGTAATCAAAAAGGCTAATGGAATGTTGGCCTTTATCTCAAGGGATTTGGAATATAAAAAAGTGAGGAAGTTATACTTCAGTTGTGCAAAGCTGGCAAATTGGAACTGAAAACAGTAGTCTTATTAGAAAAAAAAACAGGCCGACACAAAGGGTGCAGACAGCGCCACCAGCATGGTGTTCCGAAGAAAGGCCCGACCTCAAGGGCAATCTGTGTCCCCACAATCCCTCCAAAAATGCCAAAACACCCATCACACATTGCCAGCATCTACTGCCATAAAGAAAGTGGGAGTTATAGTTAAGATTTGAAGTTATTAAAGTCAGTATTAAGAGGGGGGGGGAACTGAAGTGGCAAGCAGCAGTGAGCTCAGGACAAACTTTCAGATAGAACGGAGGAGTTTGGCAAACCAGTCACCAAATCTGTGTAGAGGAGTGGATACAGTATACTAAGTTGGAGAAAGTACGTGCAAATTGGTTTATCACATTAAACAAGTATTTGAAGCCCTGGACAGTGGTGAGGGAGGAAATGACTGGACAGATATTACATCTCCTACACTTGCACTATAGGGTGCCAAGGAAAGGACAGCAGGTGGTGGAAGAGTGCACCAGGGTGTCGCGGAGGAACTAGTCCCTTCAGAAAGCAAGAAGGGAAGATGCGTTTGATGGTGGGATCATGTTGGAGATGATATGGTGAATGTGAAGGCTGGGGGAGTGGGAGGTGGGGGACATGGGGGACTCTATTACAGTTGTGAGAGAACAGTACGGGGTGCGAGCAAAATCACAGGAAAGGGGATATTAACAACTTCACACCTTAGCCGAGGTCCCAATTTCTTTACGGCAGGAGATACTAGATTTAACATCTCATCCAAAAGATGGCACCTTGGTTGTTTCAGCACTCCCTCAGTACTGTATCTGCCTAGATTACGTACTCAAGTCTCTGGAGTGGGGCTTGAACCTACAATCATTGCTGTTTGTGGAACCTTAGCTCAATGAAAATTTTGTGTGTTTTTTTTCTCTCCCTCACCTTTGTTCTGGTCCTTTTCAAATATTGTTTATCTATTTTTCCTCCCCGTTTTGATGAAGGGCTAAACCGGAAATGTTAACCTGTCTGTTCTCTCCCCACCTGCTGAGTGTTTCGAGCATTTTCTATTTTGTTTCAGATTTCATTTTTTTTTGTGCTTTTTATTCTTGTTTGTTGCTATTTTTCTGAATTATAGATATTGTTGTTTAAATCCATTTAGTAATTTGAGTGACATTTGCCAATCTTGCATTGCCAGTTACAATTCTCCCACAAATAAACTTTTTTAAAACTTTTAACACGAACGTTCAGCGCAAGAAAATTGTCAGATGTAAACATTTTCTATAGTACAGTGTTATCACAGCAAGACATACAATCATAAAATATGATTTGTTAACCCTTATCCTGCTGAAATAAACTGGAATTGCACATGGTAGCACAAATATTTTCAAAGTTAACAAGAACGTTTTTGGCTGTTCAAAGTTTTAGATATAGGCTGCAGTTAAAACAAATTATTGACTTTTGAAGTCTCTCACCTATGTTACTACTTTCAGGCAAAGAGTTTCTTCAGATAGCTCAGTTTTCATGCTATATAAAAATCCAACAAAGATGAAACTTGCATTCATATGCTGCATTTTTACATCTCAGGATGTCCCAAAGTGCATCACATGTGAATTATAATCACTTGTTACGTAGGCAAATGTAGCCAATTTGCACACTGCAAGGTCTTGCAATAGCATGTTGTCCAAGATAGAGGGAAGAACTTTCTCCTCCTCTTTAAAGATCCCATGGCACTATTCAATGTCCACCTGAACTGGCAGATGGGGCTTCTATCTCATTTGAAGGACAGTACATCTGACAATGCAGTACCCCCTCATGCTGCACTGAAGTGTCAGCCGAGTTCTATGTGTTCAAGCCTTGGAGTGGGACTTAAACTTGCAACCACCTGACTCAAAATGCTACCAACTGAGATGGTACAGTCTCCACAGGGTGCCATTTCCAGTGAATGGAATTTTGCTGTATTCTTAAGTCACTTCAACAAACAAATGTAATGTGGTTATTATCATGTTTCAAAAAAATTGCATTGAAGGTTTAAAAAAAGACATAGCGATCTCCTGTGAAAATTAGATTAAAAAAGTTAGAACTCCTTGGATTTAAAAAGTTAGAACTCCCTATGTAACTTTAATTTGTTCTAGAAAAAAGTTTACTTTTCCTCTCATCTCTTCATATCTTGCTTCTTACTCTCTGCCTCTATTTTATGCTTTGTTTCTATAACTTAATATTTTCTTTTTATTCAACCTTTCATTTCAATATTTCAGTCAATTGTGTTTTGCCTTGTTTCTTTTTTCTATTGTCCCAATCATAGAATGGTTACAGCACAGGAGGCCATTAGGCCCATCGAGCCTTTGTTGGCTCTCTGTAAGAGCAATCCAGTTAATCCCATTCCTCCGCTCTTTCCCCGTGGCCTTGCAAATTTTTTCTCAAGTATTTATCCAATTCCTTTTTAAACGCCACGATTGAATCTGCTTTCACCACCTTGCGTAAAAAAATCTTTTCCTCGTGTCGCCTTTGGTTCTTTTGTCAATCACATTAAATCTGTGTCCTCTGATTCTCGACCCTCTTGCCAATGGGAACAGTTTCTCTTTATTTACTTTACCTAAACCCTTCATGATTTGGAACATTTCTATCAAATCTCCTCTCAACTTTCTTTGCTCTAAGGGGAACAACCCCAGCTTCTCCAGCCTACCACGTAACTGAAGTCCCTCATCTCTGAAACCATTTCAGTAAATCTTTTCTGCACCCTCTCTAAAGCCTTCACATCCTTCCTAAAGTGCAGTGCCCAGAATTGGATACAGTACTGCAGTTGTGGTCGAACCAGTGTTTTAAAGAGGTTCAACATAACATCCTTGCTTTTGTACTCTATGCCTCTATTCATAGAGCCTAGGATCCCATATGCTTTTTTAACCGCTTTCTCAACCTATCCTGCCACTTTCAAAGATTTGTGTACATATACCCCCAGGTCTCCTACTCCTATTTCTTATGTTCTTATTGGGGATTGGTGGGACAGTCAAAGATCAACCACGATCTTATTGAATGGTGAAGCAGACTTGAGGTGCCATTTGGCCTACTCCTGCTCCTTTTTCTTATGTCTCTCTGTTCCTGCACCCGCTTTAGAATTGTACCCTTTAGTTTATATTGCCTCTCCCCATTCTTCTGGCCAAAATCTATCACTTTGCACTTCTTTGTGTTAAATTTCATCTGCCATATGTCTGCCCATTCCATCAACTTGTCTATGTCTTCCTGAAGTCTATCACTATCCTTCTCACTGTTCACTACACTTCCAAGTTTTGTGTCATCTGCAAATTTGGAAATTGTGCCCTGTACACCCAAGTCCAGGTCATTAATATATATATAAAAAAGCAGTGGCCATAGTACCGACCCCTGGGGACCACCACTGTATACCTTCACAAAGTCTGAAAAACAACTGTTCAACCACTACCCTCTGTTTCCTGTCACTTAGCCAGTTTCGTATCCATGCTGCCACTGCCCCTTTTATTCCACGGGCTTCAATTTTGCTGACAAGTTTATTATGTGGCACTTTATCAAACGACTTTTGAAAGTCCATATACACATCAACCACATTGCCCTCATCAAAAAACTCAAATCAAGTTAGTTAAACACGATTTGCCGTTAACAAATCCATGCTGGCTTTCCTTTATTAATCCACACTTGTCCAAGTGACTATTAATTTTGTCCCAGATTATGGTTTTTAAAAGCTTCCCCACCACTGAGGTTAAACTGACAGGCCTGTAGTTGCCAGATATATCCTTACACCCTTTTCTGAACAAGAGTGTAACATTTGCAATTCTCCAGTCCTCTAACACCACCCCCATATCGAAGGAGGATTGGAAGATTATGGCCAGCACCTCTGCAATTTCTACCCTTACTTTCCTCAGCAACCTAGGATGCACACATCCAGAACAGGTGACTTATTTACTTTAAGTACAGCCAGTCTTTCTAGTACCTCCTCTATTGACTTTTAGCCCATCCAGTATGTCAACTACCTCCTCTTTTACCGTGACTTTGGCAGCATCTTCTTCCTTAGTAAAGATAGATGCAAAGTACTCATTTTGTGCCTCAGTCATGCTCTCTGCCTCCATGTGTAGATCTCCTTTTTGGTCCCTAATTGGCCCCTCCTCTCACTATCCATATATCTATAGAAGACTTTTGGATTCCCTTTTATGTTAGCCGCCAGTCTATTCTCATACTCTCCCTTTGCCTCTCATTTCCCTTTTCACTTCTCTGTACTTTCTACATTCAGCCTTGTTCTCACTTGTATTATCAATGTGACATCTGTCATACGCCCCCTTTTTCTGCTTAATCTTACTCTCTATCTCTTTCATCATCCAGGGAATTCTGGCTTTGGTTGTCCTACCTTTCCCCCTCGTGGGAATGTACCTAGACTGTACCTGAACCATCTCCTCTTTAAAGGCCACCCATTGTTTGATTACAGTTTCGCCTGCCAATCGTTGATTCTAATTTACCCGGGCCAGATCCATTCTCAACCACCTGAAATTGGCCCTCCTCCAATTAAGTATTTTTACTCTAGATTGCTCCTTGTCCTTTTCCATAACTAATCTAAACCTTATGATACTATGATCACTAAATGTTCCCCCAGTGACACTTGCTCCACTTGACCCACCTCATTCCCTAGAACTAGATCCAGCAATGCCTCGTTGGGCCAGAAACATACTGATCAAGAAAGTTTTCCTGAACACACTTCAGAAATTTCTCCCCCTCTTTGCCGTTTACACTATTAGTAACCCCATCTATATTAGGATCATTGAAGTCCCCCATTATCACTACTCTACAGTTCTTGCACCTCTCTAATTTCCCTGCAAATTTGCTCCTTAGAGTCATAGAGTCATAGAGTTATACGGCACGGATAGAGGCCCTTCGGCCCATCGTGTCCGCGCCGGCCATCAAGCCCTGTCTACTCTAATCCCATATTCCAGCATTTGGTCCGTAGCCTTGTATGCTATGGCATTTCAAGTGCTCATCCAAATGCTTCTTGAATGTTGTGAGGGTTCCTGCCTCCACAACCCTTTCAGGCAGTGAGTTCCAGACTCCAACCACCCTCTGGGTGAAAAAGTTCTTTCTCAAATCCCCTCTAAACCTCCCGCCTTTTACCTTGAATCTATGTCCCCTTGTTATAGTACCCTCAAGGAAGGGAAAAAGCTCCTTAGTATCCATCCTATCTGTGCCCCTCATAATTTTGTACACCTCAATCATGTCCCCTCTCAGCCTCCTCTGCTCCAAGGAAAACAAACCCAATCTTCCCAGTCTCTCTTCATAGCTGAAGCGCTCCAGCCCTGGTAACATCCTGGTGAATCTCCTCTGCACCCTCTCCAAAGCGATCACATCCTTCCTGTAGTGTGGCGACCAGAACTGCACACAGTACTCCAGCTGTGGCCTAACCAGTGTTTTATACAGCTCCATCATAACCTCCTTGCTCTTATATTCTATGCCTCGGCTAATAAAGGCAAGTATCCCATATGCCTTCTTTACCACCTTATCTACCTGTTCTGCCGCCTTCAGGGATCTGTGAACTTGCACACCAAGATCCCTCTGACCCTCTGTCTTGCCTAGGGTCCTCCCATTCATTGTGTATTCCCTTGCCTTGTTAGTCCCTCCAAAGTGCATCACCTCGCACTTTTCCGGGTTAAATTCCATTTGCCACTGTTCCGCCCATCTGACCAACCCATCTATATCGTCCTGCAGACTGAGGCTATCCTCCTCGCTATTTACCACCCTACCAATTTTTGTATCATCAGCGAACTTACTGATCATACCTTTTACATTCATATCCAAGTCATTAATGTAGACCACAAACAGCAAGGGACCCAGCACCGATCCCTGTGGTACCCCACTGGCCACAGGCTTCCAGTCACAAAAACAACCTTCAACCATCACCCTCTGCCTTCTGCCACTAAGCCAGTTTTGTATCCAAAGTGCCAAGGCACCCTGGATTCCATGGGCTCGTACCTTCTTGACCAGTCTCCTGTGGGGGACTTTATCGAAGGCCTTACTGAAATCCATGTATACCACATCCACTGCGTTACCCTCATCCACACGCCTAGTCACCCCCTCAAAAAATTCAATCAAATTAGTCAGACATGATCTTCCCTTGACAAAGCCATGTTGACTATCCCTGATTAATCCTTGCTTCTCCAAGTGGAGACTAATTTTGTCCTTCAGAATTTTTTCCAATAATTTTCCTACCACTGATGTTAGGCTCACTGGCCTGTAGTTTCCCGGTTTTTCCCTACTCCCCTTCTTGAATAATGGTACTACATTAGCGGTTCTCCAGTCCTCTGGCACATCCCCTGTGGCCAGAGAGGTTCTGAATATATGTGTTAGAGCCCCCGCAATCTCCTCCTTTGCCTCACACAGTAGCCTGGGATACATTTCGTCCGGGCCTGGGGATTTATCCATTTTTAGGCCTGCTAAAACCGCCAATACCTCCTCCTGCTCGATGTTAATATGTTACCTCCTCTATATCCTTCCCACTAGTTGGTGGCCTATAGAATACACCCAGCAGTGTAATGGCGCCCCTTTGTTTCTTAACTCTAACCGAATAGATTCTGTCCTTGACCCCTCAAGGACAACCTCTCTCCAGCACTGCAATATTCTCCTTAATCACCAATGCCACCACCCCCCCTCCTATTTTTCCTTCCCTATCTTTCCTGAACACCTTGTATCCAGGAATATTTAGTACCCAATCCTGCCCTTTTTTGAGCCAAGTCTCCATTATCGCCATTACATCATATTCCGATGTGGCTATTTGTGCCTGCAGCTCACCAACCTTATTTACCACACTTAGTGTGTTTACACACATGCACTCTAAACCTATCTTAGACCTTCTCGTATTCTCTCAATCTTATCCCACCTAATACTGTACTATTTCTTACTCTAGCGCTATCTGTCTCTCCTAATCCTTTGTGCACCTTGTTTCTCCTTTCTAATGCTACATCCTGGTGCCCATCTCCCCGCCAAATTAGTTTAAACTCCCCACCCCCCACAGCACTAGTGAACCTCCTTGCGAGGACATTGGTCCCAACTCTGTTGGGGTGCAACCCGTCCATCCTGCCCAGAACTAGTCCCAATGCCCCAAGAATCTAAAGCCTCTCTTGCACCGTCTCTAGCCACGCATTAACCTACCTTGTCTTTCTATTCCTATATTCACTAGCGCTTGGCACTGGGAGCAATCCAGAGATTACATTTGAGGTCCTGCTTTTAAACTTCCTCCCTAGCTTCTGAAACTCTGACTGCAGGACCTCATCCCTTTTCTTTCCTATGTCGTTGGTACCCACATGGACCACGACTTCTGGCTGTTCCCCTCCCCTCCTTGTCCCAGCAGAATGTTCTGCACTCTCTCAGTGATGTCCTATACCCTGGCACCAGAGAGGCAACACACCATGCAGGACGCACGTCGGTGGACACAGAAACACGTATCTGTCCCCCTGACTATCGAATCCCCTATGACTATTGCATTTCTACACTTCACTGTGCCCCCCATGCAGTCCTTTGCCCCATGGTGCCAGGCTCAGGACTGCACTCCTTCAAGGTGTCGTCACCCTCATTGGTATTCAATGCTGAATATTGGTTTGAGAGTGCCACATGCCCAGAAGATTCCTGCACTGCCTGCCTCTGCCTACCCTTTCGGATGGCCACCCACTTTCTTTCCTGAATTCTCTGTGGCTGCAGGGTGACCACCTCCTGGAACATACGATCCAGGAAACCTTCAGCCTCCCTTATGCTCTGCAGTTACTCCAGCTGCCTCTCAAGCTCAGAAACCTTCAGCTTGAGCTCAAGCAACTGGAGGCATTTCCTGCACATGTGGCCCTCCAGCAGTTCCCACATGGCACAGGAATTGCAAGCCATGGGTCTCAGCTGCCTGGCCAATATATTTAGAAACCTTTTTTTCCTAAACTCCCTTTAGATGCTCGATTATTATTAATTTACTTATTCCGATTAACCTACCCTTTTATTCCTGGTCTCTCAGTGCTCCTCCTCTCTGTTCTTAGTGAATGGGGCTCCTCCCCTGGTGCTCAGCGCCACTTCGCTCGACTAAATTATCTACTCATTTATAGATAATTACTTTATAGTCTGTTTTAGTTTTTCTCGTTTTTAAAAAAAAAATGAGCACCTCCTTCCCCCTCTACACCTAATTCCCACTCTCACCAAATTCTCAAGTTCCCACTTGGTTCACGATCCACTCTCTTTGCGATGCGCTCTGTGCTTCGTGCTTCAGCCCTCTATATCATGATCTGGCCCAGTTTGTGTTTCTTAAAGCTACTTATAATCGGAGATCATTTCTATCGTGTTCCAAATGATATACAAAGCATTTATTCAACATTCAACTTGTTTATTTTATTTGAAGATGGTTAACTGGGGTAAGTAAATGATGTAATTTCGAAATACTTTCTTCCAACTGGCTTCTCAAGTTGAAGGATTGTGTATGTAGTAGAATGCCTTTTTTTTGGCATACAAAACACCCAGGTGGAAAGAAGATTCTGCACAGAGGATGTACTGAATGAACAGGAAAAGATACCTTACCTTTGTGAAGGTGACGGGGATACTAGCATCCAACTGAATGTGATCAGCGAGCTCTGTGAACTGTTGTTGCTGCTTCTGTAATGCCTCTAGTAAACGGGTAATCTCCTGTTTTGCCATCACCACACGACAGTCATCCTGTGCCAGGAAAACATTTCAGGCATACTGAGCTTAATTACGATTGCAAGTACTATATTTCATAACACTAAAAAACGAACCAAGCATCATGATGCAGCATAACTTGCTGTATTGGGAGTGTGAAAATATCTGTCGAGCTTTGTGTTGATACAGCATTAAAATAAAAAAAAGATATTCAATATGCAAAAAACATCTGTTCTGATGGTTTACACACCCAAAACATCATAACCTGTCTTTACTTTTTACAGATATTGACTGAAAGCTGTGGGTTTCCAAAGTTTGCTGTTGTTAATTCAATAAGACCATAAGAGATAGGAGCAGGAGTAGGCCATTTGACCCTTCGAGCTTGCTCCGCCATTTAATGAGATCATGGCTGATCTGATTTTTACTTCAACTCCACTTTCCCGCCTTTTCCCCATATCCTTTGATTCCTTTGCTCATCAAAAATTTGTCTAACTCAGCCTTGAATGTATTCAATGGCTCAGCCCCCACAGCTTTTTGGGGTAAAGAATTCCAAAGATTCACGACCCTCTGGGAGAAGAAATTCCTCCTCATTTCTGTCTTAAATGAGTGACCCCTTATTCAGAGACTATTCCCCCTAGTTTTAGATTCCCCCATGAGGGGGTAACATCCTCTCAGCATCTACCCTATCGAGTCCCCTCAGAATCTTGTATGTTTCAATAAAATCGCCTCTCATTCTTCTAAACTCCAATGAGTATAGACCCAACCTGTTCAATCTTTCCTCATAAGACAACCCTTCCATACCCAGAATCAACCTAGTAAACCTTCTCTGAACTGCCTCCAATGCAAGTATGTCCTTCCTTAAATAAGGGCACCAGAAATGTACTCCAGGTGTGGAAACACCAGCACCCTGTACAGTTGTAGCATGACTTCCCTGCTGTTATACTCCATCCCCCTAGAAATAAAGGCCAATAATTCATTTGCCTTCCGGATTACCTGCTGCACCTGTATGTTGACTTTTTGTGTTTCATGTACGAGGACACCCAGATCCCTCTGTACCGCAGCATTTTGTAGTATTTCTCCATTCAAATAATATCTTGCTTTTTTATTTTTCCTCCCAAAGTGGATGACTTCATATTTTCCCACATTAATATTCATCTGCCAAATTTTTGCCCATTCGTTTAACCTGTGTCCTCGTCGCAACTTGCTTTTCCACCTATCTTTGTATCAGCAGCAAATTTGGCCACAGTACACTCGCTTCCTTCATCCAATCATTGATATACTTTGTAAATAGCTGACACCCCAGCACTGATCCCTGCGGCAGCCCACTAGTTACAGATTGCCATTTTGAAAATGATCCTTTTATCCTGACTGTTTTCTGTTAGTTAGCCAATCCTCTATCCATGCCAGTATATTACCCCCAATACCACGAGCTCTTATCTTGTGCAGTAACCTTTTATGTAGCATCTTATCGAATGCCTTTAGGAAATCCAAATATACTGCATCCATTGTTTCCCCTTTATCCACCCTGCCCGTTACTTCCTCAAAGAACTCTAATAAATTTGTCAGACATGATTTCCTCTTCATAAAACCATGTTGACCCTCCTTGATTGTATTATGAGTCTTTGTTGCACACTACAAAGAAAGAATGAACTTACATTTATATAGCACCCTATCAAGCCTTCAAGACTTTCGAAGGCACTTTGTAACAAATGGTTTACCTTTTGAAATGCAGTCACTGCCATTGTGTAGGGATTGTGCACAGCATAGTCCCACAAACAGCAAGTAAGGTGAATGGCCAGACAAACTATTTTGGTTGGTTGACAGAAAAATGATGGCAACAACACTGCGATAACTCCCTACTCTTCTTTGAATAGTGCCATGGATCTTTTACATTCACTTCAACAGGCAGAAGAGATCTCAAATTAACATCTCATTCAAAAGATGGCACTTCTGACAATGCAGCACTCCATCTGTATTGCAATGGAGTGCCACGCCAGATTATGTACTCAAGTCTTGGAGTGGGTCTTAAATCCATAACCTTCTGACTCATAGTACTCCGTACTCCCAACTAAACTAATCTGATACTTAAATGGCATAGCACATTGGGGCCATACTGTGCTGCACAATGGGCAAGTGGATTGAATGCTTGAATTTACGATGCTTGATAAAATGAATTTCCAATCTATGCCATTTTGGAGGGCTGCTAGATACTCCCCCATACAGGAAGAGGGAAGTAATATCAGAGGAGAGCAAGAGTATGTGCGAACAGTTTTACAACAGCATTGGCCGAGGCCTGGAAACATAAAGATACAAAGAACAGCAAAAGGATACAAAGAAAGTGGTAAAAGCCACAAATAGGGAATAAGAGAAAAAGCTTGTGAGACATATCGAGGACAACACTAAAGGTTTTTACAAATATATTGAGAAAGAGGGCGGCTAACAGTATGTGGGCCCCTTAATGACAGATGCAGGAGATATTGTAAATGGAAATCAGGAAATGGCAGGCTTGTCTACTCTATCAGTCTTCACAGTGGAGGAGGAGGATAAAATACCAGAGATACAAGGAAACCTAAAAATAAATCAAGGGGAAGAACTAACTAGATTCAATTTAAATAAAAACATGGTGATGGAAAAACTAATGTCATTAAAGATAGACAAATCTCCAGGACCCGATGGTTTCCACCCCAGGGTATTAAAAGGAGTAGGTGAGGACATTGTTGATGTGTTAGTCATGATCGTCCAAAACTCGATTCAGGAATTGTCCCCTTGGATTGGAAAATTGCCAATGTCACTCACTATTTAAGAAGGGTAAGAGAGATAAATTAGGAAATTATACGCCTATTAGTCTAACGTCAGTTGCGGGGAAGTTATTCTAATCTGTTATTAGGGACAGTGCCTGAGCATTTGGACAAATATGAGCTGATCAGAGAGCGCCAGCACAGATTTGTAAAGGGGAAGTCATGTCCAACGAACCTAGTTGAACTTTTTTGAGGAGGTAACTAACATGGTAGATATGGGAGTGACTATGGATGTTGTTTATATGGACTTTCAGAAGGCATTCGACAAGGTTCTAGATAAGAGGCTGTTAACAAAAATGAGAGCACATGGAATTGGAGGCAACCTATTGGCTTGGGTAGGAAATTGGTTAGGAGTTAGGAGACAGAGATAGGGATAATGGGTATGTACTCAAATTGGCAGGATGTGCCTAGTGGTGTCCCCCAGGGATATGTACTGGGGCCACAGCTTTTCACTATATTTATAAATGACTTAGATGAAGGAATAGGGACACGTATATCTAAGTTTGCTGACGACACTAAGTTAAGTGACACAGTAAATAGTGTAGATGGGAGCAGAAAGTTGCAACGGCACATTGATAGATTAAGTGAGTGAGCAAAACTGTGGCAGATGGAGTTCCATGTGGGAAAGTGTCAGGTCATCCACTTTGGACCCAAGAAAGATAGATCAGAGTATTTTCTAAATGGTGAGAAGCTCGGAACTGGCGTTGCAGAGAGATTTTGGGGTCCAAGTACAGAAATCACTAAAAGCTAGTGGACAGGTACAAAAAATAATTTAAAAAGCTAATGGAATGTTGGCCTTTATCTCAAGAGGGCTGGAATACAAAGGAGTGGAAGTTATGTTAGAGCTGTACAGAGCTCAGTTAGATCCCATTTAGAGTACTGCATTCAGTTCTGGGCATTGCACCTCAGGAAGGATATATTGGCCTTGGAGGGGGTGCTGTGCATAGTCACCAGAATGATACTGGGCCAAAAAGTTGTGAGGAAAGGTTGTGTAGACTTGGCTTGTATTCCCTTGAATATAGAATATTATGGGATGATCTGACTGAAGTGTTTAAGATGATTAAAGGATTTGATAGGGTAGATAGAGAGAAACTATTTCCTCTGATAAGAGAGTCCAGATCAAGGGGGCATAACCTTAAAATAGAGCTAGATCGTTCAGGGGTGATGTCAGAAAGCACTTCTTCACACAAAGGGTAGTGGAAATTTGGAACACTATCCCCCAAAAAGCTATGTCAATTAAAAATTTCAGAAATGAGATTGATAGATTTTTGTCAGGGAAGGGTATTAAGGGATACGGAACCAAGGTAGGTAGATAGAGTTAAGATATAGATTAGCCATGATCTAACTGAATGGCAGAGCAGGCTCGAGAGGCTGAATGACCTACTCCTGTTCCTACGCTAACAGTCACCCACCCACTCTCTTGGCTGAAAATGCTGCGTGGACAGACTAAACAAACGTGGATAAAGAGCACACTCTCTTAAATGTGCATTTCACTGATGTTTTCAAATCAGTTCTTTTGGTTCCAATAGAAAGCATTAGAAATTGACCATGTTATCTTGGTCCTTTTCCATTAAACAGATTACATAATACTCATTTAAATTAGAAGGGATACCTTCTACATTTTACATTTAAAGAACATTAATAGGAGGCTACCTAGATTTTTGAAATTTTTATTAGTGTGGAAACCATGGCAATTACTAATTTTCTTATTCGGTCTTAAACTAAAGTTTGTACTATATCCGAGCTGCAGAATAGGCAGATTGATTGAAAGAAATGATTTCTAGGGTTGCCCATTCATTCAATTTGATTAACTTCAATTCCCAATGCAGCTGAAATAGCTGTCCCATTATTATATTCAAATCATACCTCCTGCTTTGATGTACTTCCTTTGTTTTTCTTTGGCCTTACCTAATTTTAATTGCTGGCACTGCATCTGTAAGTTGAGACACTAGAAGAGGGGTTCTATGTAATGAGGATTGACATGTGAGGTATCCTCAATCCCATTAGAAAGGATGCTTGAGAGGCAATCACAACATGTGATTTTTAAAAGGCTTGGTCAAATACTTATTCTTCCTCCAAGACAACTGCTGAATTACAATGTTTGAGCCATACAAATGTGGGCAGGAGATACAGGTTTTACTCCATAAATCTTATCCAGGACATAATTAAAACTTTCAGGATAAGAGTTACGTACTAAATGTGGTGCACAAAATGCTGTTCCACAGTTTCAGCTCCTACCTGCTGTAATGTTTTTTCACAGTGGAGACAAGCTGTTGAAACCTGAGACAGTAGAATTGTCATGTCCTCTTGTTGTTGCCTCAGCCAAATCAATTTCTCCCGCACGTGAGCGTCAACTACACTCAATGCCATTTCCTCCTGCCGACAAAGAGTTTCGTGCAATTCTACAAAATACGCACGGACACAGGAACGTGCATTCTCAGCACTGCCTGGGACCTACCAGAGAGGCAAAAACGAAAGGCAGAAATGAAGAGGCAAAAAGTGTTGAAGAATTAACGTGGACCGTACTTGTATAACAGGAGTATTGTAATGAGTACGGCCAACATTATTGCCTACAACAGTATTATAGGTGTCACTGTAGTAACTAACAAAAGAAGCATACAATATTTTGTTGTGAGGCAGCAAGAAAACTTTTCTCCATCAAAAATGAACATTTATCTCGACTCTTACTGGAAATCTCAATAGAAAAACATCAAGTTAGAAGTTAATTTTCTCAGTGCTTCACTAAAACAATATGCGAAGTATTTAGAAATAACGGTATGGCTGACCAAAAGAAATCAATATTATACTCTGAGGGATCTATAGCCTTAATCTCTAAAGAAAGCCCCAAAGGAAATGTGTTAGTCTTACATGTTCAGTGAGAGCCATTCCAATTCTGCTTTCTATTATTTGTTCTCCTCCTTCGATCTTCTGAATAATCCCACCTAGTTTTCTAGAATAGTCAGAGATTTCCTCTGTAAAAGTACGAATGCAGTGTGCCATATCCAAAATAGATGCACGGATTTGATCTGCTTCAGTTTCTAACAGTGTATTCTGTAATTAGAGAAACATTAACATTTAAAATGTAGATTACAGTAACTGGCACGTCACTAAATAGTATACCACAATGAACCTTTGCTCACGACTATTGATGAGAAACTGTTTTTAAAATGCTTTCTTCTTTTCAACCCATTTTAAGAAATTTCTGCAAACCTCTTTAGATCAATTATTGCTTTTCTATCAAGTAGGAAACCAAATTGTGTTTTTCTGGCTTATCCACTTTGAACCAATTGCTAAGTGGTGTAGGAGCATGAAGTAGGGATAACCTTCATTGATTAGCCCTTCCCAGGAAACTCATCAGACAACTGAAATAAGATTACTCCACTTATGCAAAGTACCTCTGCCATGCCCTCTGTCTCCATGCGTATATCCCCTTTTTGGTGGTGGAGGACGGCCAATTTCAGTGGATTGAGAACTGATCTGGCCCAAGTAAATTGGAATCAAAGATTGGCAGGCAAAACTGTAATTGAACAACAGGTGGCCTTTAAAGAAGAGATGGTTTGAGTACAGTCTAGGTACATTCCCATGAGGGGGAAAGGTAGGACAACCAAAGCCAGAACTCCCTGGATGTGAAAGAGATAGAGAGTAAGATTAAGCAGAAAAAAGGGGCGTATGACAGATGTCAGGTTGTTAATACAAGTGAGAACAAGGCTGAGTATAGAAAGTTCAGAGGGGAAGTAAAAAAGGAAATAAGAGGGGCAAAGAGAGAGTATGAGAATAGACTGGCAGCTAACATAAAAGAGAAGCCAAAAGTCTTCTATGGGCATATAAATAGTAAATGGGTAGTAAGGAGGGGTGGGGGCCGATTAGGGACAAAAAAGGGGATATAAGCATGCAGACAGAGGGCATGACAGAGGTACTAAATGCGTACTTTGCATCAGTCTTTACCAAGGAAGAAGATACAGCCAAAGCCGCAGTAAAAGAGGAAGTAGTTGAGATACTGTAATGGGATAAAAATTGATAAGGAGGTACTAGAAAGGCTAGCTGTACTTAAAATAGATAAGTCAGCAGGTTCAGGTGGAATGCTTCTTAGGTTGCTGAGGGAAGTAAAGGTAGAAATTGCAGAAGTACTGGCCACAATCTTCCAAACCTCCTTAGACACAGGGGTGGTGCTGGAGGACTGGAGAATTACAAATGTTACACCCTTGTTCAAAAAAGGATATAAAGATAAACCCAGCAACTACAGGCCAGTCAGTTTAACCTCAGTGGTAGGGAAGCTTTTAGAAACAACAATCCGGGACAAAATTAATAGTCACTTGGACAAGTGTGGATTAATAAGGGAAAGCTAGCACAGATTTGTTAAAGGCAAATCGTGTTTAACTAACTTGATAGAGTTTTTTGATGAAGTAACAGAGAGGGTTGATGAGGGCAATGCGGTTGATGTTGTTTATATGGACTTCCAAAGGGCGTTTGATAAAGTGCCACATAATAGACTTGTCAATAAAATTGAAGCCCAGGAATAAAAGGGGCAATGGCAACATGGATATGAAATTGGCTAAGTGACAGGAAACAGAGGGTAGTAGTGAACGGCTGTTTTTCAGAATGGAGGAAGGTATACGGTGGTGTTCCCCAGGAGTCGGTACTGGGACCACTGCTTTTCTTGATATATATTAATGACTTGGACTTGGGTGTACAGGGCACAATTTCAAAATTTGCAGATTACTACATTTCAAAAGTTTTGTGTTAAGTGAGGACGATAGTTATAGACTTCAAGAGGACATAGACAGGCTGGTCGAATGGGTGGACACATGTCAGTGTTAAATTTCATCTGCCAAGTGTGAGGTGATACATTATGGTAGAAAGAATGAGGAGAGGCAGTATAAACTAAAGGGTATAACTCTAAAGGGGGTGCAGAAACAGAGACCTGGGGATTTATGTACACAGGTCACTGAAGGTGACAGGACAGGTTGAGAAAGCAGTTAAGAAAGCATATAGATTCCTGGGCTTTATAAATAGAGGCATAGTGTACAAAAGAGAGGATGTTATGTTGAACTTTTATAAAACACTGGTTCGGCCACAATTGGAGTATTACGTCCAATTCTGGACACCGCACTTTAGGAAGGATGTGCAGGCCTTAGAGAGGATGCAGAAAAGATTTACTAGAATTGTTCCAGGGATGAGGGATCTCAATTAAATGGATAGATTGGAAAAGCTCGGATTGTTCTCTTTACAGCAGAGAAGGTTGAAGAGATTTGATAGAGATGTTCAAAATCATGAACGGTCTAAACAAAGTAAATAAAGAAAAACTGCTCCCACTGGCGGAAGTGTCGCGAACCAGAAGACATAGGTTTAAGGTGATTCGCAAAAGAACCAAAAGGTAACGAGGAGAAACCTTTTTTTTTTAAAAACACAGCGAGTGGTTAGGATCTGGAATACACTGCCTGAAAGGGTGGTGGAAGCAGGGTCAATTGTGGCTTTCAAAAAGGAATTAGGTAGGTACCTGAAGGAGAAAAATTTGTAGCGCTATGGGGAAGGAGCAAGGGAGTGGGACTAGCTGGATTGCTCTTGCAGAGAGCTGGCATAGGCTCGATGGGACGAATGGCCTCCTTCTGTGCTGTAACCATTCCATGATTCTATATGCATCGTATTTTGATCAAAAATAAGTCATAATGGAGTTCTTAAAATCATAGAATGGTTACAGCACAGGAGGTCATTTGGCCCATCAAGCCCGAGCCAGCTCTTTGTAGGAGCAATCCAGTTAGTCCCATTCCCCGCTCTTTCCCTGTAGCCCTGCAAATTTTTTCCCTTCACGTATTTATCCAATTCCTTTTTGAAAGTCACGATTAAATCTGTTTCCACCACCCTTTCAAGCAACGCATTCCAGATCATAACTACTCGCTGCGTAAAAATTTTTTTCCTTATGTCGCCTTTGGTTCTTCTGCCAATCACCTTAAATCTGTGTCCTCTGGTTCTTGACCCTGCCACCAATGGGAACAGTTTGTCTTTATTTACTTTATCTAAACCCTTCATGATTTTGAGCACTTCTATCAAATCTCCTCTTAACCTTCTCTGCTCTTAGGAGAACCCCGGCTTCTCCAGTCTCTCCAAATAACTGAAGTCCCTTATCCCTGGAACCATTCTAGTAAATATTTTCTGCACTCTCTCTAAAGCCTTCACATCCTTCCTAAAGTGTGGTGCCCAGAATTGGGCACAATGCTCGAGTTGTGACCGTACCAGCGTTTTATAAAAGTTCAACATAACTTCGTTGCTTTTATATTCTATGCCTCTATTTATAAAATCCAGGATCCCGTATGCTATTTTAACCGCTTTCTCAACCTGTCCTGCCACCTTCAAAGATTTGTGCACATACACCCCAGGTCTCTCTGTTCCTGCACACCTTTTAGAATTGTACCATTTAGTTTATATTGCCTCTCCTCATTCTTCCTGCCAAAATGTATCACTTTGCACCTCTGAGTTAAATTTCATCTTCCATTGTCCGTCCATTCCACCAGACTCTTGAACTTGAACCTACGTCCTCTTGAAGTCCATTACGATCCTCCTCACTGTTTACTACACTTCCAAGTTTTGTGTCATCTGCAAATTTTGAAGTTGTGCTTTGTACACCAGAGTCCACATTGTTACTATATATAAAAAAGCAGTGGTCCTAGTACCGACCCCTGGGGCACACCACTGTATATCTTCTTCCAGGCCAAAAAACAACTGTTCACCACTACTCTCGGTTTGCTGTCACTTAGCCAATTTCATATCCATGCTGCCACTGTCCCTTTTATTCCATGGGCTTCAATTTTGCTGACAAGCCTATTATGTGGCACTTTATCAAACGCCTTTTGAAAGTCCACATACACATCAACCCTCTGTTACCTCAACAAAAGACGCAAATAAGTTAGTTAAACACGATTTGCTTTTAACAAATCAGTGCTGGCATTCCTTTAATAATCCACATTTGTACAAGTCGCAATGTGTTACATGAGCATTCCTGGCTGCACAGCTTAGTCTGGCTCAGTTTTCAAATGAAGACAAAGTTACTCTACAGTCATGCATCGTCACCGATATGGTGAAATTTTTGGAAGAACCTGACTGCAAAAAGATCTATATATTAGCTAATCTCTTCTGGCGTTGATCATAGTATCCTGGGCCCAGAGCATGGCTGTGATGTTTCGTTGTAACTTGCCCTGCCGTTTAAAGGTAACATCGAGTTACATCGAAATGACAACACAGATGCAGGCCATTCGGCCTAACTGGTCTATGCCGGCGTTTATGTTCCACACGAGCCTCTTCTCTCCCAAACCCTATCAGGATACCCGTCTATTCCTTTCTCCCTCATATGCTTATCTAGCTTCCCCTTAAATGCATATATGCTATTTGCCTTCACTTCTCCTTGTGGTAGCGTGTTCCACATTCTTTTGGTAAAGAAGTTTCTCCTGAATTCCCTACTAGATTTATTAGCGACTATTTTATATTTATGACGTCTAGTTTTGGATTCCCCCACAAGTGGAACATTTTCTCCACGTCTACCCTTTCATAATCTTAAAGACCTTTATCAGGTCACTCCTTGGTCTTCTTTTTTCTAGAGAAGAGTCCCAGCCTGTTCAGCCTTTCCTGATAAGGATATCCTCTCAGTTCTGGTATCATCATTCATGGGATGTGGGCGTCACTAGCAAGGGCATTTATTGCCCATCCCTAATTGCCCTCGAGAAAGTGGTGGTGAGCCATCGCCTTGAACCGCTGCAGTCCGTGTGGTGAAGGCTCTCCCACAGTGTTGTTAGGTAGGGAGTTCCAGGATTTTGACTCAGTGACAATGAAGGAACAGCAATATATTTCCAAGTCAGGATGGTGTGTGACTTGGAGGGGAACGGGCAGGTGGTGTTGTTCCCATGCGCCTGCTCCCTTGTCCTTCTAGGTGGAAGAGGTTGCAGGTTTGGGAGGTGCTGTCGAAGAAGCCTTGGCGAGTTGCTGCAGTGCATCTTGTAGATGGTACACACTGCAGCCACGGTGCACTGGTGGTGGAGGGAGTGAATGTATGTTTAAGTGGTGGATGGATTGCCAATCAAGCGGGCTACTTTGTCCTGGACGGTGTCGAGCTCCTTGAGCGTTGTTGGAGCTGCATTCATCCAGGCAAGTGGAGAGTATTTCATCACACTCCTGACTTGTGCCTTGTAGATGGTGGAAAGGCTTTGGGGAGTCAGGAGGTGTGTCACTCGCCGCAGAATACCCAGCCTCTGACCTGCTCTTGTAGTCACAGTATTTTTGTGGCTGGTCCAGTTAAATTTCTGGTCAATGGTGACCCCCAGGATGTTGATGGTGCGGGATTTGGCGATGGTAATGCCGTTGAATGTCAAGGGGAGGTGGTTAGACTCTCTCTTGTTGGCGACGGTCATTGCCTGGCACTTGTTTGGCGCAAATGTTACTTGCCACTTATTAGCCCAAGCCTGGATGTTGTCCAGGTCTTGCTGCATGCGAGCATGGACTGCTTCATTATCTGAGGGGTTGCGAATGGAACTGAACACTGTGCAATCATCAGTGAACATCCCCATTTCTGACCTTATGATGGAGGGAAGGTCATTGATGAAGCAGCTGAAGATGGTTGGGCCTAGGACACTGCCCTGAGGAACTCCTGCAACAATGCCCTGGAGCTGAGATGATTGGCCTCCAACAACCACTACCATCTTCCTTTGTGCTAGGTATGACTCCAGACAATGAAGAGTTTTTCTCCTGATTCCCACTGACTTCAATTTTACTAGGGTTCCTTAATGCCACACACAATCAAATGCTGCCTTGATGTCAAGGTAGTCACTCGCACCTCACCTCTGGAATTCAGCTCTTTTGTCCTTGTTTGGACCAAGGCTGTTATGGGGTCTGGTCCGAGTGGAACCCAAACTGAGCATCGGTGAGCAGGTTATTGGTAAGTGCGCTTGATAGCACTGTCAATGACACCTTCCATCACTTTGTTGATGATTGAGAGTAGACTGATGGGGCGGTAATTGGCCGGATTGGATTTGTCCTGCTGTCCAAGCAGTATGTGGCCTCCTTATTCTTTCTACCAAAATGCATCACCTCACGCTAATCTATATTGAAATTCATTTACCAATTACATGTTCATTCTGCAAGTTTATAAAAGTCCTCTTGCATTTTGACGCTTTCTTCCTTTGTATTAACTACACCCCCAATTTGGTGTCATCCGCAAATTTTGAAATTGTACTTTGATTCCCGAATCCAAATTTTGAATGTAAATTGTGAACAACGGTGGTCCCGGCACCAATCCCTGTGGAACACCACTTCCCACCTTTTGCAGTTTGAGTAGCTACCCTTAACCCCTACTCTCTGTTTTCTGTTTTGTAACCAACTTGCTATCCATTCTAACTGTCCCCTAACTCCACATGCTCTGACCTTAGCCATGAGTCTATAATGCAGTATCTTATCAAAGGCCTTTTGAAAATCCAAATATATTACATCTCCGGCATTACCCTTGTCTACTGTTTGTTACTTCTTCAAAGAATTCAATAAGGTTGGTCAAGCATGTCTTTCCCTTCTGAAATCCGTGCTGACTATTCTTTATTATCTAGGAAATGAAAATATGTCTTTCTATTACATCTTTGAGTAAAGATTCCATTATCTTTCCTACCACTGACATTAAGTTAACTGGTCTATTGTTCCCTGGACTTGTTTTATCTCCCTTTTTAAATATAGGAATAACATTAGCTGTCCGCCAGTCCTCTGGAACTATTCCCTTTTCTAATAATTTTTTATATCTATGTCATAATGCCCCTACTGTCTCCTCCCTAACTTCTTTTAATATTTGCAGATGCAATCCATCCAGACCAGGGGTTTTATCCTTCCCTATTTTTATTAGTTTATCAATTATCTCCCTTCTGTCTTAGTATCTTTTTCATTTTCTTCTTCTAATGGCCTGCCCACCTTATTAGTCTCCCAGGTAAATACTGCTTTAAAAATCAACAAATTCAGCTAATTGGTTGTGAACTACTGAAGTAATTTACAGGGTAACTATAACGGCTTGTAAATCGCAAGCTCCAGGCCTATTGCAACCTTTTTATGGTGGTGTTTTGTTGTTTAGAATATGCTTACTGTGCATGTGGAGAGAAGATGGCATTGTAGTAAGTGAATGCTGTGATTCAGGGGAAAAAATTATAACTGTTCGTCTAGTGAGTCCCAGAAAGCAAGGTCTGTGATCGGGGAGGGGACTGTGGGGGGTGAAAAAAATTAAATGACGTTCTAGTAAAAAAAAACTAAATAATGATTGGGGCAGGGCAGATGCATGCCATACATGTGTGACTGTGAGGAAAGCAGGCAAGCTGAAATGAAGAAAATGATTTCTAATTTGGAGAATAGTAAAAGATTGAAATTGGACAATTGTCGGCTGTGAGGTTGTTTGATCGAGGGTGCATGCTTGGTGTGGATATGCGGACCAACTATAATTTCAAGTTTCTCAAAGACTGAGACCACCAAAGAAAACTTGAATGAAGATAGTCAAATTTTGCAGCACGGAAGGAGGCCATTTGGTCCACTGTGCTACACTGGCTCTCAACTATCCATTTAGTCCCACTTCCTCCACCTTTCCCCATATCCTTTAAAATTTTACAAAGATATTGAAAGCAAGAAAATGAATTGCAAGGGTAAGCATATTAGTGTAAAGTATAATTTATATTTTTATGCAAGAAATTTTATTTTGAGCCCTGGATATTTAAACTAGAGAGCAGAAAAATGGCAGATGAAAAGTTTTTGAGAAAAGATTTCAAATGATTTGATTGGTTTCTCTTCTTTTTTGATTGATTGTTTGTGTCTACCAGACACGCCCGTTTTTATAATATAGATACATAGATGGGGTTCCTCCATTGAGGATTGTAAAGATCCATATCGAGCACCAAGGGAGAAACTTTCAAGTAACCTTCCTTTTTGAAAGGTGGTCTTTCCGTATTAAGACGAAGATGTTAAGGTTGAATAGAAACAATAGATCGGCTAATGTCTCACTGGCTTCTATTTTCAACTTACAAAACATGCTCATATCCAGTGCTTAAAATTCTGTACAAAATTCGATCATAAATTCAAGATACTGATGTATCTATTCCATTTTAAATTCTCTGATAAGACCTTCTGAAATCAATATTATAGGCTGTTTGCTTAACATATTAGCTAAAATTACAAATACCTTGTGTCCTTGATGCTTCGCGTATTCTTTGCACACACAGCACATTAGGGGACTTGATTGACATCCGTCCTCCAAACAAACAAATTCAATCACATGCACCTGGTGTTGCGAGCACATGGTCTTCTCATGTGGTTTGTCAGCCAGAGGTACTCGTCGATGTTTGGCTAACGTCCGTGTAGAGTGTGTTAGCTGGGAGCAGTCTGCACAAAGATGAGTTGCACACACGGTACAATACATGGATGCAATATGGTTTTCATCTTCATCACAGCGGATAATGTGCTTCAGAAATATCACATCAAAAAAGTAGAGTTAGTTCATATCATCTCAAGAAACGCTAATGTGCTTTCTGTCCAATTCTAACTGGTTTACTACACATGCAGAAAATTACATTTACATTACTGGGAAAAATCCTAAACTGATGCTATACAGTAATTTCAATTTTATTACAATGCGGAATAAACAGCTCTACATCAGTGCATAAAATGTGCATTACATCATTAAATAACAGTATACCTTAGAGTACTTAGTACTTCTAGTATATTCAATGGATGCATCATAAGTGAATTAATAACATCTGTTTCAGTTGTTTTGGCAAAATATATACTCCCACTTCCTGTGTAGCGATGCTTTATTTAGAAAAAACATCACAGCTTCACCTTGGAAACAAAAAGGAGCCACATACCCGCCCGCCCGCGCCCCTCCTCAGCAGGTGAGCGTTGAAAGCTTATATAGGCCGTATGCAATCATACCTGGCAATATCTACTGCCAGTGTTGAAATCAGTGGTACCACAATGTCCAATTATTGATTTTGCTAAATTACCCAATCTTAAATCAGGATCAGAGAGTTCAGAAGGCTAAGTATCTTTCAGAAATCAGTGACAAATACAGAGCTCCAAATGATCCAGCTCCAAAACAACCTATGAGGTCTCTAGTCACTAAAGACTCTCTACAACCATTTCATCTCCATTCTCTTGCCCATTGTCCTTCCTGCACAAATCCCCTCCACTGTCACTTTCCACCCATGGAAAAAACCCTAAACTTCCCCTCAGCTTCAATCTCCCCTTCCTCTCACCTACCACTCATGATGACACCGATGCCTCTGTTGATCGTCTCGACAAATTCTTACCTCCATCTCTGGCACCATTACCCCCCTCAGAGTTTCCCACCCTGCCCACAGGACAAAAGTTACCTCTGCAGCCTTACATCATGGGACGCAAGTTTAAATGCACTTGGTGAGTGATTGGCCTAACAGTCCACCATCAGATCTGGCGGGATCACCTCAACCTGTACCATTGTTCCTTTTCCATGAGCAAAACTGCTCATTCGTTCATTGTCGAGAGCAGAAACTCCACACCACTTTTTGTCATTACCAACCACATCCTCACAGCTCTCATCTCTGCACCCTCTCTATCCTTACCTTGGTCTCAAAATGTAAGGAACACAAGGTATTTTCATATCCAAAGTCAATATCATCTTAATAATTTATACTGCCTCCTTTGATCTCCACTCTACTCCCTCTTATCCTCCATCCTCACCAATCCTATACTCTGCAATTATCCATCTTCCCCTCATCCCGTCCATGAAGCCTTCTGCTTTGATTCCCCCCATACCATCCAGTTTCCCATACCCTGCTTAGACAAGCAACTTCCCATCTGTAAAGACCTGGTTAATGGTATTTTGTAACACTATCAGAAACAATTATTTTTATATACTCTGGCCATAGAATGTTCTTACAAGGTGGAAAATATTTATCAATGAACCTGCAGTAATATCATAATCATTAGTGTGAATATCAGATCAATGGCATGAAGGTCACAGTCAGTTACAGTAGAAACTGGCATTTGCTGCCACCCAAGGAAAAACTGACCCAAAATTGAATTTAAAACCTGTAAATTAAAGGACTGTATATAATAAAATAATACCATTAAGCAATTTCAAGGTTGTAATCTAATCATGGAATTCAGATGACAGATGTAAACCTCCCAAGCTTCAGTCTTGTGGTTCAACATCCTAATCCCTTCAATAAATTACAGCCTTGTAACTCTAACTAACTCATAGGTACCTGCTAGTTTATTCTTGGGATCCTTGTATATAAAAAAACATGGTCAAAAAAAGGTACTGTAGTATAGTACATAGTTACATACCTCTCCTGATATTCCTAGAACCTCTTCAGGTGCTCCATGGTGATTGGCAGTGCCATTCTGTAGCCGTTCAAGGAGCTCCAGTAAAGCAAAATTTTTCTTTAAGCCCCAGACACCTGAATCACCTGTCAAATGAATTCACATTCAGTCTCAATCAAGTCTTCAGCACTTTTTTTCTTTTAAATTTCTATTCTAAATCAACACTTTTTGTGTGGACAATTAAAAAGAAAGACTTGCATTTATGTAGCGCTTTTCACAACTTCAGGACATCCCAAAGCACTTTACAGACAATTAACTTCTTTTGAAGGGTAATCACTGTTATAATGTAGGAAACACGGTTAATTTGCGTACAGCAAGGTCCCACAATCGGCAATGTGATAAAGACCAGATAATTTGTTTTAGTGATATTGGCAGAGGGATAAATATTGGCCAGGACACAGAGAAGAATTCCCCTGCTCTTCTTCGAAATAGTGCCATGGGATTAGAAGTCATTATGTAGCCATTCTCCAACACTAAGTCACTACGATTTACTGCCAAGGCAGGGGTGCAACTTCTCAGACAAGTGCACCTCATGATCAGTCGAGAGAGGGTGCATTTCGTCTGGACAATGTTCGTCCTGTCAACCTTCTTCTGATGTTTTCTCTTTACCCCATTATCCTGCAACATTCTATTTAGAGCCGAACCAGACACTGCCAAAACTCACCAAATTGGGGTGATCAGGCAATCTAATGAGGAGTCTTATAGTGTTATGGCAGAGTAATAAGGTCTAACTAAGGCTTCAAATTAAATTTGCGATACTAAAGCAAGCCAATAAACATGACAATTTTTTAAAACTAAACAAAAAACATCTCAAACTGAAGCATGCAAGAATTTAAAACATTCAAATGTAATCATTAGAAACATAAATTGCTAGACCAACCTAGTTCAGTCACCTGTCGGTCAAATGGACAACGTATTGCTCTCCCCTGCAGTGGAAGGCGGGTGAGGCAATCATGGCAGACGGTGTGACCACAAAGAAGCAAGCGAGGTACTTTGTCTCCCTGCAGAGAGAATACGTCTTCACAAACTCCACATTCTAGAACCTAACAATTGAGAATATTGCAGGTCAGCTAGTTCTCCGATGACTCAACGAGTGAATGCACCATGTAACATTACTGGTTTGTACAGGGAGGTGGGGGACTACAATTACCCTCCAGGATTCCTGTTCAATTATGCAGTGAAACCGGCGGCGGGGGGAGGAGATGATGAGGGATGGGGGGGGGAGATGATGAGGGATGGGGGGGGGAGATGATGAGGGATGGGGGGGGGAGATGATGAGGGATGGGGGGGGGAGATGATGAGGGATGGGGGGGGGGGGGGGGAGATGATGAGGGATGGGGGGGGGAGATGATGAGGGATGGGGGGGGAGATGATGAGGGATGGGGGGGGGGGGATATGATGAGGGATGGGGGGGGGGGAGATGATGAGGGATGGGGGGGGGGAGATGATGAGGGATGGGGGGGGGGGGAGATGATGAGGGATGGGGGGGGGGGGGAGATGATGAGGGATGGGGGGGGGGGGGGAGATGATGAGGATGGGGGGGGGGGGGAGATGATGAGGGATGGGGGGGGGGGGGAGATGATGAGGGATGGGGGGGGGAGATGATGAGGGATGGGGGGGGGAGATGATGAGGGATGGGGGGGGGAGATGATGAGGGATGGGGGGGGGGGGAGATGATGAGGGATGGGGGGGGGGAGATGATGAGGGATGGGGGGGGGAGATGATGAGGGATGGGGGCGGGAGATGATGAGGGATGGGGGGGGGAGATGATGAGGGATGGGGGGGGGAGATGATGAGGGATGGGGGGGGAGATGATGAGGGATGGGGGGGGGATGATGAGGGATGGGTGGGGGGGATGATGAGGGATGGGGGGGGATGATGAGGGATGGGGGGATGATGAGGGGATGGGGGGGGATGATGAGGATGGGGGGGATGATGAGGGATGGGGGGGATGATGAGGATGGGGGGGGATGATGAGGGATGGGGGGGATGATGAGGGATGGGGGGGATGATGAGGGATGGGGGGATGATGAGGGATGGGGGGGGATGATGAGGGATGGGGGGGGGGGATGATGAGGGATGGGGGGGGTTGATGAGGATGGGGGGGGGGATGATGAGGGATGGGGGGATGATGAGGGATGGGGGGGATGATGAGGGATGAGGGGGATGATGAGGGTTGGGGGGGGATGATGGGGGGGATGATGAGGGATGGGGGGGAGGGAGGGGTATGGTGAGGGTGAGAGGATGATGATGATGATGATGATGATGATGAGGGGGGGGGAGAGGGGGATGACGAGGGAGAGGAGGAGGAGGATGATGATGATGATGATGAGGGGGGGGGGGGGGGGGAGATGGGGATGACGAGGGAGAGGAGGAGGAGGATGATGATGACGGGTTGGGGGGGGAAGAGGACGATGATGATGAGGGGGGGAGTGGGTATGATGAGGGAGAGGGAGGAGGATAAATGAGGGATGGGGGGGGAGATGATGATGAGGGAGAGGAGGAGGATGATGATGATGAGGGATGGGGGGGAGATGATGATGATGATGAGGGGGGGGAGGAGGGGTATGATGAGGGATGGGGGGGGATGATGAGGGATGGGGGATGATGAGGGATGAGGGGGATGATGAGGGGGGATGATGAGGGATGTGGGGGATGATGAGGGATGAGGGGATGATGAGGGATGTGGGGGATGATGTGATGAGGGGGGGGGAGATGATGAGTGAGGGGGATGATGATGATGATGGGGATGGGGGGGAGATGATGATGATGATGATGATGGGATGATGATGATGATGAGGGGGATGATGATGATTATGATGAGTGGGATGATGATGATGATGAAGGGGGAGATGATGAGGGAGAGGTGGATGATGATGATGATGGGGGATGATGATGATGATGAGGGGGTTGGATGATGAGGGAGTGTGGGATTATGATGATGATGATGGGGGGGATTGTGGGGATGATGATGATGATGGGATGGGGTGGATGATGATGATGATGAGGGGGATGGGGGGGATGATGATGATGATGATGGGGGGATGATGATGATAGGGATGGGGGGATGATGATGATGATGAGGGGGATGGGGAGATGATGATGTATGATGAGGTGGATGGGGGGATGATGATGATGGGGATGGGGGGATGATGATGATGATGAGGGGGATGGGTGATGATGATGATGAGAGGGATGGGGGGTGATGATGATGAGGGATGGGGGGATGATGTGTTGATGGGGGGATGATGATGTGAGAGGGGGATGGGGGGGATGATGATGATGGGGATGGATGAAGATGATGGGATGATGGTGTGGATGTTGGTGGTATGAAGGGGTGGGGAGATGTGATGGGGATGGGGGGGTGAGGGATGATGATGAGGTGGGGATGGGGGGGATGATGTGATGGGGATGGGGGATGATGATGTTGGTGTGATGGTGGGTGATGATGAGGATGGGGTGGTGTATGATGGTGGGATGGTGTGGGGTTGATGATGATGATGAGTGATGATGTGGGGGTGGATGATGTGAGGGGGGTGATGATTGTTGATGATGAGGTGTGATATGATGTGGTGGGTGATGATGATTGATGAGGGGGGGTGATGATTGGTGATGGGTGATGATGAGGGTGGGAATTGATGTATGGTGGGTGATGTATGGATGGGGGGAGTGATGGAGTGGGGGGATGAGTGATGATGAGTGGGGATGATGATGAAGATGATGGGGATGATGATGATATGAGGGAGGGGGGGATGATGATGAGGGGGTGTATGTGAGGTGGATGATGATGAGGGGGGGTGATGAGGATGATGATGAGGGGGTGATGATGATGAGGGGGGATGGGGGAGTGTGATGAGGTGGATTTGATGAAGGGTGGGGAGATGATGATGAAGAATGAGGGATGTGATGATGATGATGATGAGGTGGGGAGATGATGATGATGAAGAGGGTGGGAAGATGATTATGATAGAGGTGGATGAGTGGAAATATAAGATGATGAGGGAGGATGATGATATGATGATAGATGATGGATGATGATGATGATGATGAAAGAGGGAGGAGGATGATGATGATATGATGATGATGATGATGATGAGAGGGAGGATGATGATATGATGAGGAGAGGATGATGAGATGAGTAGATGATTAGAGAGGAGGAGGATGATGAATGAAGAGGAGGGAAGATGATTAATGAGGGATTGATTGTGATGATAGAATAAGAGTGAGAAGAAGATGATGAATAACAGAGGGATTATGATGAAGATGATGATG